>NC_090439.1:582989734-583295581 GCF_031143425.1 Pleurodeles waltl | reverse complement strand
GGCCCCCCTCATTCCACTTCCAGTGGTGGGGGTCCCCTTTGAAAGAGTGGGTGTGGACATAGTTGGTCCACTAGAACCTCCCACAGCCTCAGGAAATATGTATATCCTAGTGGTAGTGGATCATGCTACTAGGTATCCTGAAGCTATTCCCCTTAGGTCGACTACTGCCCCTGCAGTAGCCAAGGCCCTCATTGGTATCTTTACCAGAGTGGGTTTCCCTAAGGAGGTGGTGTCTGACAGAGGTACCAACTTCATGTCAGCATACCTAAAACACATGTGGAATGAGTGTGGAGTGACTTACAAATTCACTACACCGTACCATCCACAAACTAATGGCTTAGTTGAGAGATTCAACAAGACATTAAAAGGCATGATCATGGAGCTCCCAGAAAAGCTCAAAAGGAGATGGGATGTCCTCTTGCCATGTCTGCTTTTCGCTTACAGAGAGGTGCCACAGAAGGGAGTAGGATTCTCACCCTTTGAACTTCTGTTTGGTCACCCTGTAAGGGGACCACTTGCTCTTGTTAAAGAAGGTTGGGAGAGACCTCTTCATGAGCCTAAACAGGACATAGTGGACTATGTACTTGGCCTTCGCTCTAGAATGGCAGAGTACATGGAAAAGGCAAGCAAAAACCTTGAGGCCAGCCAACAGCTCCAGAAGTTTTGGTATGACCAAAAGGCTGCAATGGTTGAGTTCCAACCAGGGCAGAAAGTCTGGGTTCTGGAGCCTGTGGCTCCCAGGGCACTTCAGGACAAATGGAGTGGCCCTTACCCAGTGCTAGAAAGGAAGAGTCAGGTCACCTACCTGGTGGACCTGGGCACAAGCAGGAGCCCCAAGAGGGTGATCCATGTGAACCGCCTTAAGCTCTTCCATGACAGGGCTGATGTAAATCTGTTGATGGTAACAGATGAGGATCAGGAGGCAGAGAGTGAACCTCTCCCTGATCTTCTGTCATCAGACCCAAAAGATGGCTCAGTAGATGGAGTGATCTACTCAGACACCCTCTCTGGCCAACAGCAAGCTGATTGTAGGAGAGTCCTACAACAGTTTCCTGAACTCTTCTCCCTAACCCCTGGTCAGACACACCTGTGTACCCATGATGTGGACACAGGAGACAGCATGCCTGTCAAAAACAAAAATTTTAGACAGTCTGACCATGTTAAGGAAAGCATCAAGGTGGAAGTCCACAAGATGCTGGAATTGGGAGTAATTGAGCGCTCTGACAGCCCCTGGGCTAGCCCAGTGGTCTTAGTCCCCAAACCTCACACCAAAGATGGAAAGAAAGAGATGAGGTTTTGTGTGGACTACAGAGGGCTCAATTCTGTCACCAAGACAGACGCCCATCCAATTCCTAGAGCTGATGAGCTCATAGACAAATTAGGTGCTGCCAAATTCTTAAGTACCTTTGACTTGACAGCAGGGTACTGGCAAATAAAAATGGCACCTGGAGCAAAAGAGAAAACAGCATTCTCCACACCTGATGGGCATTATCCGTTTACTGTTATGCCCTTTGGTTTAAAGAATGTCCCTGCCACCTTCCAAAGGTTGGTGAATCAAGTCCTTGCTGGTTTGGAGTCCTTTAGCACAGCTTATCTTGATGATATTGCTGTCTTTAGCTCCACCTGGCAGGATCACCTGGTCCACCTGAAGAAGGTTTTGAAGGCTCTGCAATCTGCAGGCCTCTCTATCAAGGCATCCAAATGCCAGATAGGGCAGGGAACTGTGGTTTACTTGGGCCACCTTGTAGGTGGAGGCCAAGTTCAGCCACTCCAACCCAAGATCCAGACTATTCTGGACTGGGTAGCTCCAAAAACCCAGACTCAAGTCAGGGCATTCCTTGGCTTGACTGGGTACTACAGGAGGTTTGTGAAGGGATATGGATCCATTGTGACAGCCCTCACTGAACTCACCTCCAAGAAAATGCCCAAGAAAGTGAACTGGACTGTAGAATGCCAACAGGCCTTTGACACCCTGAAACAAGCAATGTGCTCAGCACCAGTTCTAAAAGCTCCAGATTATTCTAAGCAGTTCATTGTGCAGACAGATGCCTCTGAACATGGGATAGGGGCAGTTTTGTCCCAAACAAATGATGATGGCCTTGACCAGCCTGTTGCTTTCATTAGCAGGAGGTTACTCCCCAGGGAGCAGCGTTGGAGTGCCATTGAGAGGGAGGCCTTTGCTGTGGTTTGGTCCCTGAAGAAGCTGAGACCATACCTCTTTGGGACTCACTTCCTAGTTCAAACTGACCACAGACCTCTCAAATGGCTGATGCAAATGAAAGGTGAAAATCCAAAACTGTTGAGGTGGTCCATCTCCCTACAGGGAATGGACTTTATAGTGGAACACAGACCTGGGACTGCCCATGCCAATGCAGATGGCCTTTCCAGGTTCTTCCACTTAGAAAATGAAGACTCTCTTGGGAAAGGTTAGTCTCATCCTCTTTCGTTTGGGGGGGGGTTGTGTAAGGAAATGCCTCCTTGGCATGGTTGCCCCCTGACTTTTTGCCTTTGCTGATGCTATGTTTACAATTGAAAGTGTGCTGAGGCCTGCTAACCAGGCCCCAACACCAGTGTTCTTTCCCTAACCTGTACTTTTGTATCCACAATTGGCAGACCCTGGCATCCAGATAAGTCCCTTGTAACTGGTACTTCTAGTACCAAGGGCCCTGATGCCAAGGAAGGTCTCTAAGGGCTGCAGCATGTCTTATGCCACCCTGGGGACCTCTCACTCAGCACAGACACACTGCTTGCCAGCTTGTGTGTGCTAGTGAGAACAAAACGAGTAAGTCGACATGGCACTCCCCTCAGGGTGCCATGTCAGCCTCTCACTGCCTATGCAAGTATAGATCAGTCACCCCTCTAGCAGGCCTTACAGCCCTAAGGCAGGGTGCACTATACCATAGGTGAGGGTACCAGTGCATGAGCATGGTACCCCTACAGTGTCTAAACAAAACCTTAGACATTGTAAGTGCAGGGTAGCCATAAGAGTATATGGTCTGGGAGTTTGTCAAACACGAACTCCACAGCACCATAATGGCTACACTGAAAACTGGGAAGTTTGGTATCAAACTTCTCAGCACAATAAATGCACACTGATGCCAGTGTACATTTTATTGCAAAATACACCCCAGAGGGCACCTTAGAGGTGCCCCCTGAAACTTAACCGACTGTCTGTGTAGGCTGACTAGTTCCAGCAGCCTGCCACACTAGAGACATGTTGCTGGCCCCATGGGGAGAGTGCCTTTGTCACTCTGAGGCCAGTAACAAAGCCTGCACTGGGTGGAGATGCTAACACCTCCCCCAGGCAGGAGCTGTAACACCTGGCGATGAGCCTCAAAGGCTCACCCCTTTGTCACAGCACCGCAGGACACTCCAGCTAGTGGAGTTGCCCGCCCCCTCCGGCCCCGGCCCCCACTTTTGGCGGCAAGGCCGGAGAAAATAATGAGAATAACAAGGAGGAGTCACTGGCCAGTCAGGACAGCCCCTAAGGTGTCCTGAGCTGAGGTGACTCTAACTTTTAGAAATCCTCCATCTTGCAGATGGAGGATTCCCCCAATAGGGTTAGGATTGTGACCCCCTCCCCTTGGGAGGAGGCACAAAGAGGGTGTACCCACCCTCAGGGCTAGTAGCCATTGGCTACTAACCCCCCAGACCTAAACACGCCCTTAAATTTAGTATTTAAGGGCTACCCTGAACCCTAGAAAATTAGATTCCTGCAACAACAAGAAGAAGGACTGCCTAGCTGAAAACCCCTGCAGAGGAAGACCAGAAGACAACAACTGCCTTGGCTCCAGAAACTCACCGGCCTGTCTCCTGCCTTCCAAAGAACTCTGCTCCAGCGACGCCTTCCAAAGGGACCAGCGACCTCTGAATCCTCTGAGGACTGCCCTGCTTCGACGACGACAAGAAACTCCTGAGGACAGCGGACCTGCTCCAAAAAGACTGCAACTTTATCCAAAGGAGCAGCTTTAAAGAACCCTGCAATCTCCCCGCAAGAAGCGTGAGACTTGCAACACTGCACCCGGCGACCCCGACTCGGCTGGTGGAGAACCAACACCTCAGGGAGGACCCCCGGACTACTCTACGACTGTGAGTACCAAAACCTGTCCCCCCTGAGCCCCCACAGCGCCGCCTGCAGAGGGAATCCTGAGGCTTCCCCTGACCGCGACTCTCTGAAACCTAAGTCCCGACGCCTGGAAAAGACCCTGCACCCGCAGCCCCCAGGACCTGAAGGACCGGACTTTCACTGCAGAAGTGACCCCCAGGAGTCCCTCTCCCTTGCCCAAGTGGAGGTTTCCCCGAGGAAGCCCTCCCTTGCCTGCCTGCAGCGCTGAAGAGATCCCTTGATCTCTCATTGACTTCCATTGCGAACCCGACGCTTGTTCTAACACTGCACCCGGCCGCCCCCGCGCCGCTGAGGGTGAAATTTCTGTGTGGGCTTGTGTCCCCCCCGGTGCCCTACAAAACCCCCCTGGTCTGCCCTCCGAAGACGCGGGTACTTACCTGCTGGCAGACTGGAACCGGGGCACCCCCTTCTCTCCATTGAAGCCTATGCGTTTTGGGCACCACTTTGAACTCTGCACCTGACCGGCCCTGAGCTGCTGGTGTGGTAACTTTGGGGTTGCTCTGAACCCCCAACGGTGGGCTACCTTGGACCAAGAACTGAACCCTGTAAGTGTCGTACTTACCTGGTAAAACTAACAAAAACTTACCTCCCCCAGGAACTGTGAAAATTGCACTGTGTCCACTTTTAAAATAGCTATTTGTGAATAACTTGAAAAGTATACATGCAATTGAAATAATTCAAAGTTCCTAATGTACTTACCTGCAATACCTTTCAAACAAGATATTACATGTTAAATTTGAACCTGTGGTTCTTAAAATAAACTAAGAAAAGATATTTTTCTATACAAAACCTATTGGCTGGATTTGTCTCTGAGTGTGTGTACCTCATTTATTGTCTATGTGTATGTACAACAAATGCTTAACACTACTCCTTGGATAAGCCTACTGCTCGACCACACTACCACAAAATAGAGCATTAGTATTATCTCTTTTTACCACTATTTTACCTCTAAGGGGAACCCTTGGACTCTGTGCATGCTATTCCTTACTTTGAAATAGCACATACAGAGTCAACTTCCTACACCGATGGTCCCCATTTGAACCTCCTTTGGCCTCGCAGCCCCACCACGCAGGACTGAGATATGTGGATGGGGCGTGAGTCGGCCTAGTTGCCTGAATGTTCTCCTCATATCTATGGGGCTGAATTCCCCTTGAGGTGTGGTGCTGGAGAGGGCAAGGCCCAGAGCAATTACTGAAGACTATTGTCTTGACAGGAGTCCTGAGTGCCCGTGAATGAGAGAAGCAGATACCCCAGCCACAGCTCTCTGCACAGCCTCTAGACTATGCTGGAGCATCCCTGGAGAACTGCTGCCCTGCTGCTCAGCACAGGCTCCTCTGAATGGGGCCAGGCAACGAGTTGACGGTGCCTCCTGAAGCCCCTGGTGCAGCAGACCCGGACCTAGAAGAGGCAGCTTCCTCGCAGGAGAAATGTGCCTCGTCCCTGACCCTACAAACCACATGGAGCAGAGCTCCCTGAAGGGAACGACTTCTAAAGGTGGGTCCTTCCCCATCAGGATTCACAGTGACTTGCCCTACCTCAGGGGTGCTGCAACACTTCCAGGTTGCCCGGGTCTCCCCTCTTGTCTATCAAACTGGGTGGGGCTGGCGCCTGACATTCCCTTCATGCCAGCTACTCTGCCACATTTGGCCTGGTGGGGTCTTGTTCCTGTGCCCCCACCTGGCTGCTCATGCCGTCCCCTACTTTTTTCATCATTTGCTCCCACACCAGGTCTTCTAGCCCTTGGGTTGATTCAGGGGACAAGCGGGCGGGCACCCTAACAAGACTTCATGTCCTAAACCCTGCAGCCCCAGTTGATTTTCCCAGGGCCCAGCTGGCTGCTTGTCCTGCCTACTCCCCAGCATCAGTCACTGCGCATTGGGGAGGCAAGTAGACCAGGAGTGGTTTCTGTTCCACTTTTCCACAATCACAACTATCATTTGACCAGAGACTGAAGGTGGATAATGGGGAAAAACAAGGGCCAGGTGATCCTTATCAGAATGGACAAATGTAGCACACCTGTGGGAGCCCAAACTGCAAACCCCCAGATGCCGAAACCTGACAACACCTCTCTGACTGCAATACTGGAAACCATCCAAGCACCCCATGAAGCGGAGGAGATCCGGAATGGGAGAAATCCAAATAGATGTCTCAATGCTCCCCCAGGACCACCCCAAATGGCCAACTGGGTCACCAGTGCAGATTACATTACTCCTGTCAAATCCACTGTCTCCAAGCTTCTTTCCATCACAAACAACTTGAGTTGCAGGCTGAGGACACCAAAAATAGATAGCGATTCAAAACCAACAATTTGTGGGATTCCTGGAGGGTGCTGAAGCCAATGACATCAAGAAGTTCCTAGAGACTTAGCGTAGATCTGTCACAGGTTCATTTCACACTCTACTGGGACACACATATTTTAGGTTAGATTAGACCTGCAGCCTGGGCCCTTTCACCTACACATGTGCTCTGATTTCATTCATTCTGTTTTATTCATTTTTAATTAGCCTGCTTTCAGCAGGGATGTTTTTTATTTTCTAATCAGATGTAACTCTGATTCTACAAAAGCATTGTGTTATTATTCTGTGCACAACATTTCATCATGTACTTCTGTCCTATGCTGATAAGAACAGTACATGATAATCCCAAGAACAATTGTCACCACAAGAGTATGTAAATAGTCCGACCCTTAGGCACATGCCCACGTCAGGCCTTGTCACAGAACAGAAATATGTTTATTATAAAAACACTGTACAGGCCACGGGACAACAGGGAGGTAATTCAGGCCAGCATACCACCCATGCTGGGATTCCATCCATGCTACATACCATTTCATCGCTGACTTTAGCCTTGTCTCTACAACCAAAACAGGAGACAACAGGCAGCTAATGGAGGTCGGTGCTCCTCTCATGGACTTAGTATGGGCAGATTGGGCTCTCACTGCTTTGCTCTAGCTTAGGAGTTAGGGGTTAGGTAGAATTCATTTATGTATGTCATTCCAATATGTTGGGATTGTTTGTTTTCTTCATGCTGGTCACCACCATTCTAATCCTGTTATATCTCATTGCAGTAATAATTGCAGCTCATATATTTTATCGTAGATTGCAGCCTCATCAGTAAATGTTCTTATGGCCATCCTGCAACTTCTTCTTTGACTTATGAGTGTGTATGGGACCTTTTGTAAATGAGAGAAAGGGGTGTGACTTGTCGACCACGACTTCCGCTGAGAAGCCACAGAGTCTCATGCTTCAGGCTGCCACGATCACCTTTTCATTCAGGTTTGGATGAGCTAGCCAAAAGGGTTGGGCCGATAGCTGCCAAGACGGTATGGGATTGACTCAGTCACACTTGAACGGTGGTGCTGCCTCCCTGAATCCAGTAGTCTCATTCCAATAATGAGTGTCCTATGACATTGTAGTGTAGCCATTTCTAATATAGCCTTTGCACGTTTGCTTAAAGCATTAGGCCTCTGTGCACTTTGCCCTAGATGCATTTTATTCAGCCTTGCACTGTTATTTTTTAATAACCAGTTTCACGGTCTTGTTTTATTTTCTTCTATCACACTGTTTAGCTTACTTCAGCACCGGAGTTCTCAAACAATACATTCTTGCTCGCTCTGTGCTTCAGTCAAGGATACAGTTTGGTACATTGGTACCCAAAAATCCAGTAGTCTCATTAGGATAATGAGAGCCTACGCGACAACATGGCCCCCCCAACGTTGGCAAGGCACTAACTATACAAGTCCCTGAGTATCTCTGTCTCACACACACTAAAGGAACCCCAAGTACCATTATACAGAGACGTCCATGGTCATAGGGAAAATCCTCCTTAGCTGAATAGGGAGCACCAATCTAGGTTAAGGGTTGTTCAAGCTTGAACCTTAAAAGGATTCCCCCATTGGTGTTCTTAACTCTTAATCCTATTCCTTAATATGACACAACCAGTAAATATTTGAGAGAACTGTAGACAACCAGTCACACAGTTCCTTTTAGCTAATGGATTAACAAATTAGGGCGGGATGTCACATTCATAGCTCAAGCACTTACAGAACAGAAATATTCAACTCATGGGTCACTTCCCCAGAAATAAATGCTCACTCCAAAACATTTCATACACACAGAACAGAAAATGTACCACTGCATTTAAGAGCATACCAATATTTAGAAATGCCTCAAATTATTAAGAACACCAAGATTGGTTTACTGGCGCCCTTCCACATGTGATGCAACCCTTTAGGTTAGGTTCTTTAAGCAATGACCATCAAACATGGCCAACATTGTCCATTCCCCGGATGATCTTTCCTGGACGGTCCTAGAGCAACTGCCCCCCACAACCTTCAACATGTCACAGAAACTGTTTCGGGCTGAACAATGCTGGGTGTGGAGATTACGTACAGACACAGTTGGTCTGAACGATGAGATACCCTGATTCTCACTTTATAAATAGGCCCTCTGCACCTTGCCTGCTTGACCACTCCGGTCTCCCCAGTATATCCTTTCCCCCCCCTCCTCCCACCATCCCGGTCGCTCCCCGCCTTCTCCACTCTTCTTCCCTCCCCTTCCAGAACCCCCAGCCCCCCCTCCCCTCCTTTTTTCCCCTGCCCTTTTTCCACCCCCATCTTTTCTTTTCTTTCTTCCCTTTCCCCCTCCTTCCCCCTGCCTTTCTCCCATCTTCTCTCGCTCTTTCCCTTCCTCCCCCCTTTTTCTCCCTCTTCTTTTCTTTTCTTTTCTTCTCTTTCATCTCTTTCCTCTTCTTTCCCCCAGCCCTTCTCCCATCCTCCCTTGCCTTTGTTCCCCCTCCTTTATCCCTCGTCCCTTCCTCTGGGGTCTTCTTTTTTCTTTTTTCTTTTAGCCTATTCTCTTTCTCTCCTTCTTTTCTTTTCCCTCTCCCCTCTATTGCCGTTGCCCCTTCGTTCTCCTCTCCTTCCCCTTTTTCTCTTTCCCTTTCCTCTTTCCCTCTTCTTCATCCCCTTTCTTTGTTGTTTTTTCCCTTCCTTCCCCCGCGCTTCCCTCCCCCCCTTCTTTTCCCCTCGGTTCGCTCCTTTTCTGCCCCCCCTTCCTTTCCTTCTTTCTTTTTCTTCTTTCTTGTTCTCTTTCTCTTTTCCCCTTTTTTCCACCTTTTTCTTCCCCTTTTTTTCCCCCTCCCCACAACCCCTCCACCCCCACTATTCCCCCCTCCTTTCCCCTTTTTATTTTTATTTTTATTTTCCGGGCTGCTGAGTACTACATTTCCCAGCGGCCCCGGGAATCCCGCGTCATTTCCCGATGCTGGATTTTTCAGGCCGCTGGGAACTACATTTCCCAGCGGCCCCGGGAATCCCGTAATATCTCCCGGCGCTCCAGGCTGCAGCAAGAGGCTTCCACCTTGGGCTGCCCCGGAAGCACAACAAAGACGAGTCGGCTCTGCCGGCTTGATCACGGAAGCTCTACTTCCGGCCTCCACGTCGGCCTGACGATGAGACCACGGGCCGCAGCGGTGATTAGCCACACCTGGCCCCTTGCTTGAGGCGGTTTTCTACAATATAAGCCCGTCTCTCCCTGACCATTTTATCCAAGCGGTCCAGGGAGAGGACGGTATAGGCGCACAGCGAGCGACCTCTTTGATGCAGTGAGTGACTGAACTACGTCCTGGACACACAGATAAGATTCTTCTGCGCTCCTTTTCTTTTTATTTTCTTCTTCTTTTTCTTTCTCTCCTTTTTGCTCCTTAGCTAACGCGCTATTATTACTTGTACCAATTTCTGGTTGACATTTTGCAACCAGCCTTCTCCTTTGGATTCTAGAGGCCTCCCATTCCCTCTCTATATATTACTGTGTACCTTTTTATGCCCCTCTTTATCTACTCTTTCTTTGAACCTTAGTGTCTCACTATAAGGGGACACTCCCCCTCCCGGATACCAGAGGCCAGTAGCCTCTAGGGATAGGGTAAGAATTTTTCCGCTTACCCCTCATAGTATTATTATCTATGACGTTACATGTGCATGGTTATTGCCCTTATTGAGTGTAATTGTTCCATGCATGAGTATTTTTTCACGTGTGCTGTTGGTTTGCTGTGTATTGCTGTGTCACATTGTTGCCTTCATTGTCTATCTGTTTTATACCCAACAGGCCTCCTCAAAGTAGCCCCTTGGCAAGGTAGGCCGTTTTCTTTACCTTCTAGAACTGTTAATGACCGGACAGTGTTTGCTTATACTGTTAGCGTGAGTCTTAGGAATCCTTTGCCCTGATGAATGCCCCAAGACCTTCCTAGGCTCACCACTGAGGGCAGAAACATGTCGGCTATCACTCTTTAGATAGGTGACCCTGTGAGTCCTTGCTCTCACAGAGGTGTACCAATCTACGCTTTTAACCACACCAAACAGACCCTACTATTAAAATTTACACAGGTATCTGTTTAGGTGTTTTTATTCCCTAGATTAGCTGGATCCCGATCTTTCCAGACCTAGAATTGATTTACGCACTCCCTCCTGTTCTTTTAACAGCGAGGTTGAGTCCGCCCAGGTGGCACTGTCCTACCTGGGTGGGGCTAGGTGGTCATATGATGAAGCATGACACTATATAGTGTGTGAGACCACCTGGTCCGTAAAGGAAATTCCCCCCCTTATTTTTTCGATTCCCATTGCTTTCCCTCTTCACACTGACCCCCTTCCTCCATTAGAGGACCACGAGGAACCTAGGGCACAATTGGTGCACCTGGTGTTTACCCCTCGACGCATAAGAAGAACCCTGTACTCCATTTGTGTGTTTTCAACATTGTCCACATACACACGACAACCGCATTTGTAAGCTCTGCCAGTAGTGGAAGTCCACACATTATACAAAGAGCTAGTAGCAATGCATTGCCAATGAATACTGCCAAAGATTATTTCAAAAACTCATACTAGTATAGGTTGGGATAGTCTGGGGGCCAGATCACTTAAACCTCAACCTCAGAGTACTTCTAATAAGGAGGGTACTAAGCAAGCACACCAAAACTCTAAAAAATGCTGGGATAAACAAAAACTAAATAAATATATAGGAAGACAATGAGGATAATCTCTACCACCGTAGACCTCAGAAAAAATATACAACCTTTGAAATAGGGAAACTTTAAAAACACCAGATAGATATTAATGTACTGACAGTCGCCAATCATATTCCTTCCAAGACACACCAGATAAATGGAGTGAAAGATAAGGATGGTCTGATCATCTTACCATCCCGTACTTTTTCTCAATTGTCACCCAACTGCTTGATACGATCAAACAGCCCACTTCTCATGGGAGATGTTGGGCAAAGCTAGATGCTCAAAATGGAATGCACTGCTAAAGGAATCAATGCCTGCTTTAGATAACTCAGTAGTTGGTGCAGTGAATAAAATAGAGAACTGGCTCAGAGCCTCAGCAGATATGCTGGCACCCAGGAACCGTAAGGAACCATAAGAACCATGCTAGATCTATACCCCCGGCTCCATGGTTTACAGACTGCTTATATAAGGAGAAGAAAGTCTGTAAAAAGTTAGAGAGACAGTGGCGTAAAGCATACAGTCAAGGTGATAAGCTAATTTATAAAAATGCTTTAAGAACATATCAGAAAAATTGTAGACAAGCTAATTCCATTCATTTCATTGAGAAAATTACAGAAACCAAACACTGTCCTAAGGCACTCTACTCTATATGTTGGTGAAGTAGCTTACAGATTCGTTTAGGCAAACCCCCAAAATCTCCCTTCCCCAACCACACTGTGAGAAGATATCTTACATTTTTGTCAATAAAGTTGACGCCATTAGGAAAACCTTTTTATCCACAGGAAAGATCTACGATTTTACAGATACCCTTAGCACTAGGACTTTAATAACTCACTTTGAGCCTATTGATCTATCTTTTGTGTGGCTTGCATTATCAACCTTTAAATCTGGCTCCCCCTTTGGATCCTTTCCCTCCTGATATCCTAAGCAAGATCTTGCAATGAAATTTAGAGCCAATTGCCCATCTACTAAATCAGTTGCTATCTAGTGGGGAAGTTCCTAGTTGTTGGAAAACATTCTTAGTCACCCCACTGCTGAAAAAGACTAATGCCGATTCATGGGTATGGTCCAATTATAGGCCCATATCCCTTTCCTCTATTTTCTCTAAACTGTTAGAAAAACATGTTACTCTGCAATTGATACGACTTTTAGAACTGAATGATCTACTCCATCCCTCTCAGTCAGGCTTCCCGGCAGGCTATAGTACTGAATCAGCACTGCTTTGGGTCACTGAATTCCTGAGGCATAAATTGGATGACAGGGGGTCAGCCGCACTCCTGCTTTTAGACTTGAGCGCAGCCTTCAACATGATTAATCACGATATATTACTTAGGAGTGGAGGCTTGGATATACTTGGCAAATCGCTCGCCTGGATAGAATCCTTTTTGAAAGGTTGTTTGTTTCAGGTCCTTTCTGACCAATGCAGATCTAAGCCATGTGCTCTTATGTCTGGAGGGCCGCAGGGTCCTATTTTGAGCACTTTACTTTTTAATCTCTATGTGAGACCATTTGCTAATATTGTTGAGAGTTTTGGTCTTACTCTCTTTTTCTATGCGGATGATACCCAAATTGTGGTCTCTCTGTCTTCCAAGAACCAGTAATCTGTGGCTGCACTTCCTCTCTGTCTTCAGCAGGTGGCAGATTGGATGTCTGCAAATGTTTTTGAAGCTGAATGGGGACCAGACTGAAATACTACTGGTCAGTGAATGCCCTACATTATGGGGCCCACACCTCTGGCTGACATCTTTGGGTCCTTCTCCACTTCCAGCTGCTTCGGTAAAGAGTCTGGGAGTGTGGCTGGATCAGGAGCTGTCATTGAGGAAACAGATAACTAAGGTGGCACCTTAAAATGGCAAAGACAAATTCTCTACTGTATTCCATATACAGCACAGTGTACTGTTGTCCAGGCTTTAGCTATCTCAAGGCTGGATTACGGTAATGTTCTCTATCTGAATAAAACCCTATTAAAATGTCTTCAAATAGTACAGAATGCGGCAGCGCATCTTTTGCTCCGTCCAGCACAGTGTACTAGATAAGCCACCTTGTTAGCTTCTCTTCACTGGCTGCCTGTGGAAAAATGGGTGCATTTTAAAGCACTTAGTTTAATGTTTAAATGCCTCCATAACACTGCCCCCTCCTGCCTGAGCGCTGACGTCACCTACTACACGCCACAATGTACTCTCAGATCAAGTTATCAGAGCCTTGCTGTTGTCCCTAGAGTCAAGAGGGCCAATGTAGGTGAACTTTCCTTCCATATTCTTGGACCTAAATTATGGAACAACTTTCCGTTATGTTTGAAAGATTGAAATTCCTTTTTGGAATTCCGCAAGTTGCTGAAAACATGGCTGTTCCCAACGACATAGTCTTGGGAGATCAGCTGCTGACTACCGTAATTTACTGGCTAGCGCTGGGAAATCTGATGGGTAGCGATGTGCTTTATAAGTTGTGTGATCAATCAACACTATGTGAAGCTGAAAAAGGACTTACAGTGCTCCTCAGAGACCTTCACAAAGAAGGATGAGAAACTTCCACAGCAAAAGCCCCAATTTAAAAAGAAAAAGGTAGCAGCAATTTTAATTAACGGTGCCACTGGTGCTGAGAATGTTGTTGAAGACTAGTAGGTAGACAGTGACTCTGCTAGACAGCATGGCAGAGGTTACGATATAGATCTTTTGGATGTGACACCGACTAACGACTTCCTTGAAGTTGAAACAGCAGAAAGGCGCGTCTCCCCACCCGACAGGGTATGTAGATTAAACATACAGATTGAGGGAGACACAGAGCATACTTTTAATGTAATCTTCTGAAGAAGATTAACACTAAATTATATTTTATTGGCAGAAAAAGATTGGCCACCTGAATTTGTCTGTTTGCTTCGACAATGGGAAGATGTCATTTTGCCTTCTTTCTCAATCCTGGTTCCAGAAGTAGTTAAGGATGCCTGTGCTGCCAATTGGGCTTTGGCACAGGCTCCTGCACTGTACCGCAACCAGGTAGGGTAAGATAGAGATTCCCCCTACCATGTAAAGCCATTTATATTTTCTCCACAGATCCAGCCTCAATATCCAATTAAACATGAACTTAAAGCACCCGTGAGACAGATTCTCACAAAACTTGAGTACCAGGGAGTAATAGAACCCTGCATCTCTGCAATGAATAACCCATTGTTCCCCGTAGCAAAACCTGACCATTCATATAGGATAGTTTTAGATTACAGACATTTAAACAGTCAGACACGCACATTTGCAATCCAAAATGGACACAGCGGAGCACAGCGCTTATCAGCAATATAGTACGAAAAAATACAAAACAACCAAGGACATTTCCATGGGTTTCTTCTGCCAAATCCTAGAGCTTGAAAGCTGGGATCTAAGCGCCTTCAGTGCGCTAGGCTCTCAGAGGCACTTTTTGGTTTGTCCTAAGGGTATTAGAACTGCTGTGGGGTATTTTATGCCCTTGTAACATCAATATTACATGATATTGATCCTGAGGCGTTGTCTTATGAGGATAACATCTACCTTGCAGATAACGACCTTAATCCACTTTTGGCCCAGGTGGATCATATCATTTTGCTGCCCAAGGCTACAAATTCAACTTCAAGAAAAACAAAATTGCTTTTCTTAGTGTCCTGATTTTAGGATACAAATTATCTGATGAAGGCAATAGAAAAGTGCTCTCAACTTCAGTCTCCAAATACCATCAAGAACCTACATTCATTACTGGGTTTCTTTAATTTTGGCAGAACATACATTCTTGACTATGCACAACACATAAAACCACTTTATGATTTAATTTGTCCAGAGTTTTCAAGCAAACACTGGACACCAGAACATACACAAATACGCAGAGATTTACACCAAGACATGCTAGGAGCACAACATGTACACACTCGTGACAACAAAACAAATTTGGTCATCAGAGTAATTCCTAGTGCAATTGGGTACACTTATGTCACTTTTAATGAGGTTGAGACGGTACTATCACACTTGCACTCTGATGCAGAACAAAGATTTGCACCAACAAAAAAAACACTGACTGCTGTACAAATAACTATCATTAAGGAGAGGCCACTTGCCCAAGAGAAAAGCATTATTGTTGTTACCCAGGTACCAGCCCTTGAGGCGGAAACCACAGCTAGTGTCCTAAATGCAAAAGCATTACATCCACGTTGAATTCAATGGGTAACCTCTCTGACCACCACCAATGTCAATTATATTTTCAACCCCAAACTAAAGACCCAAAAATGTCTCCAATATGAACTTGGGTACTCTGTGCCCTCCACCATCATGCCTCTTGATCAATACAGAACAATCACTTACACTGATGGTTCAGCACAATCGGCTGTAGCTATGAAACACCAGTACTCCACTGCTACTCCACTTCTTGCACAGCTATTAGAAGAGTAATGAGGGATGTTACAATCCACCCCCAACATACCTAAACACAGACTCTAGGTGACTGTACTGCACAACTTGCAGAGCCTAAGACTCTAATTTTGGCACTGGAACACATGGATCCTGCACAGTCCACATTGACTGTGTGTGATGCGTACTTCTGAGTTCAGTCCTGCAATGATTACTTACATCATTGGCACCTGAACGGGTTCAAAGACTCAAAAGTCTTTACCAAAAACATACCATGATAAATATACCTATAACCTCAGTGCCCAAAATATTGCATATGCAATAATTCCAGGGGTCGGTGATCATGTGATTCCCAACCAAGATCAGAAATCTGCTCTCATTAAAGCAGCGCATGATGGTGTTGCTTCTACCCATGCTGGTGTAGCGGCTTCTATTTCCCTACTACAAAAACGCTATTGGTGGCCAGGTCTATACAAACAGACCAAACAGTATGTCCTTTGCTTTAATACCTGTCAACAAATTAAAGGGTCCACCATCAAACACCCACTGCAGACACCCCGCTTGAGTCAAACAAACCACTATCTGGACAATTGCGGTCCCTTACAACCAGATGGTGCATACAAATACATCTTAGTTGTTGTTGATTCATGTTCTAGATTCCTGTTGTGGAGCGCAAGAAACAAGGCTTAAAGCAATCTTTAACAGCAAGGGTATTAGATTCTGGTCATATTTGGTTTCATCATCCATATGGAGTCTAGAGAGCACTAAATATTCTGCACAGAAGGTCCTTGGGTGACGCACCCCTTATGAGGTCCTATTTGGAACACCTACCTATATCCCAGATCTTGATGGCCCTGGTGCAGTGGCGGCAGAAACAACATTTGACATAAATTAACGTGTCACTGTTTTACAGGAAACACAACAATGCTGTGATGAAAATTCATCTGCCTATGCTAACACCTTGGAAATTAGGGATTTGCCAACAACATCTACTGGCTGGATTCCTAAAGATGGGGATCTAGTATGAGTAGATTGTTGTAAAAAAGGAATTTGGCCCATTCTTTAGAGCACTGGTTCCAGTCCATGGAATACACGGTACCAGAAGTGTCATCATATCACCGCTGCCTGGTTCTAAGAAAAAACACTTTGTTTCAATTGACAATATCAAATTGCATTATGGGGCCGATCCTGCACAGTAGACCACAAAGATTACTGGGTAGTTCCCTAGCCTCCCACACTACCCCAGGGGTTATACCACTTCAAACACTAAACAATGTTTCGGCTAGTGCCAATGCTACAGTTTTCTCCCTAAGCTTGGGAAAGGCAGAGAATGAACTTCTGCTACTTCCTGTCACCACTTCACCAACAACAAACATCCAAACTATGGATCTCTACTATTCCAATTCAATGCAGACGAATGACATTGTTTATTATGAATCACCACCATTGGGTCTGTTAGAAATTGGGTCTCTAGTTGGCAGAGGTATACACCCTCGTCCAAGTATGGACCACAATCCTAGTCAGGGTAAGTCAGAACACAATCCAAACTATCCTGTGTTCACCCTCGGGTAGCTTGGCACAGAGCAGGCAGGCTTAATTTAAAACACTACAAAAATACACCACACACGTTTAGAAAAATAGATGTTTATCTGAATAAAATAAGCATAAAACTACAAACATCTAGCATACACAAGGTGAGATATCACTTTTTAAAAGTTTAAAAGAGTCTCAATCCTCATGTTGTTGTATCTGTATAACACATAGTACCTGGGATGCGTCTAAAATAACGATGCACAGGGGTCGCAGAGGAGGAGATGTGTTAAAAAATAAGGCACCTGCTTCTAATTTTCCAGCGCAATGCAGATGATATGTCGTTTCTTTCCACGCTGCAAGTTGATACGCCGATTTCCAGGAGCACAGCCTTGGTTCCTCACTGTGATGCGGGGATATTTTGACACCCATGGACTGTGCATTGAAAATCCTGGATGCACTGGTAGAAAGGAGCATGTTGATCTGATAGGCTTTGCAGTGATTTCTCAGCCCCAAGGCAGGCGCTGCGTCAGATTTCCAGTTGCGATTCCGGCAGTGCGTTGTTCAGGTCTGCGATGCGGAGATTTTCCAGCCGCGAGCAGGTGCTGCATTGATTTCTATAGGCATTGCATTAATTTTCTGATGCACGAGGATTTCCTGAAGTGGTCAAGTCTTTGTGGGCCCTGAGACTTCTGAAACAGGAGGCAAGGTCAATCCAAGCCTTTGGAGAGCATTTTAAAAGGAAGGCAGAGTCCTTCCAGTCGAGTCAGGAGCACCAGGCAGCAGGGCAACAAGCAGGAAAGCGGTCCAGGTGAGTCTGTTGAGCAGCCAGGCAGTGTCTCTGACAGAGTCCAGGTGCAGGTCCAGAAGTGTCTGATTTGGGAGACCCAGTTTATATACCCAAAAATGCCTTTGAAGAGGGGTAAATTTGAAAGAGTGGTTTTGAAGTGCACAGGTTTCCCTTTCAGCCCAGTCCTGTCTGCCAGGATCCCTGTGGGGGGGTATCAGCCCTTTGTGTGAGGCAGGCAGTTGGCATTCCAAATGTAAGAGAGAGCCCCTCCTCCCTTTCTGCCCAGGGAGACCCATTCAGTATGCAGGTGAATGCAGATGTGACTGAGTGTCCAGTGTTGATAGATGTCTGGGTGGAATGCACAAGGGGAGCTGTCAACCAGCACAGTCCAGATGTGGATTGCAGGCAGGCTGTAAGGCACAGTTGGCAGAAAATGCAAAGAAATGCCCACTTTCAGAAAGTGGCATTTATAAAATAGTAATATTAGATCCAACTTCACCAGTAAGCAGGATTTTCTATTACTATTCTGGCAATACTAAACATGACAGGCTACTCCTTCCAGGTCAGAACCAACCACTTAAGCATATCTGAGAGCAGTTCTAATGCTGAGAGGTGCAGGCCTCACAGTAGTGGGAAACAAATATGTGAGTTTTTTTACTACCAGGACATGTAAATCACATAAGTACAAGTCCTGCCTTTTACTTACATAGCACCCCGTCCTATGGGTTATCTAGGGCCTATCTTAGGGGTGACTTATATGTAGAAAAAGGGGAGCTTAAGGCTTGGCAAGTAGTTTTGGATGCCAAGACGAAGTGGCAGTGAAACTGCACACACAGACTTTGCAATGGCAGGCTCGAGACATAGTTAAGAGGCTACTTATGTGGGTGGCACAATCAGTGCTGCAGGCTCACTAGTAGCATTTAATTTACAGGCCCTGGGTACATGTAGTGCACATTACTTGGGACTTACCAGTAAATTAAATATGCCAATTGTTTATGAGCCAATGTTACCATGTTTTAGGGAGAGAGCACATGCACTTTAGCATTGGTTACTAGTGGTAAAGTGTCCAGAGTCCTAAAACCATCAAAAATGAGGTCAGAAAAAGAGGAGGGGGAAGGCAAAACATTTGGGGTGACCCTTCAGAGAGGACCATTTTCCAACAGGGTCCATCTACCAGTTCTGCACCGGCTCCTGACTTTGGACAAACAGCTTCTGGTTATTTTGTTGACACTGTCAACTTCTCTTCAAATTCTTCTTCATCTGAGACTGCACCTGTTTCAGCAGCACGTAAGCTTTATAACTGGCTTAAACACAATTATTTGGTTCATCCATTGTACTATCTATGGATACTACTGACATTGCTTGCCTTCCTGCTTTGGATTGGGTTTGTCATCGTTTTCTTTTTATTGATAAGTGGTCACTATCTTCCTGAATGCTCTACTGTTGAACTGGTGGATGAGGTTTTGACACCTTTCTTTTATTCCCATAAGGTCTGAAGATACTTGCCCCTTGTGACCATTTCAGCTGTATGGAGTCCTGACAGAATTGTATTTGATAAAGTGCCATATGATATATTCAGTCCTACTGAGGTCATTCAAATTCCATGTTTCTTTAAATTTTCTATGAATAATATTATTACACCTGGGGTTGTTTTTGATGATTGGGATGTTAAAACAGTTGATTCCATGCTTTCTGAGCTTGAATATTGTACTGTATTTGAAAGTGAAGATGCATATACAAATACAGCAAATTAGAGGGAAATGTGCTTGTGACGGGTTCTTTATCCCGGGTTGAAGGGATATTGGATTAAGGCGACAGACGCGTGCTCAAGGGGTTAACTAATTTATTTCGGTTTTGGGTCTAAGATGACCTTATCATCTTCTCACAATGTCAGGGTTGGTTTAGTCTCTCAATGAAAATAATAAAGTCCCCTTTTTTTTTATTCTCTCTTTCAGGGTTCGGATAAGGTTCCTGGTGTGGTCTGGTCCGGCTTTAAGAAGGTTCTGGTCTTCCCATATGTCAGCGGCCCAGGTTCCCCAGACTCTGGTGGCCACACCCCTCCAGGGACGCGGCCGGCTTCCTGGCGGTCTCCCAACTTCACTGGGTCAGGGGCGGGAGGCTCCCTGAGTATCTCTCCTCTTCCACGTCGCTCGTCTGCCTCGCGGGGACTCGCTTCGTTGTGGTGTGCATTTTGCCGTTCGTCTTCCTCCGTTGTTGCTCCATGAGCGTTTCGCTCCCTCACGTCTTCCGGGTCCTCGGCGGCGTCCTTTTTTTCAATTTCTCCTCTGGCGTACATGACGTTCTACGTCATGACGTCCAGAGCTCCTCGGGTGCCCCCGGGGTATTCCTCGTCAGTTTCCGCATTTTCCTGAAAACCGGCATCGGGAGACGTCCAGTTACACATCCCCTCACTTGAATGGGGCTGTTCGAGTCCCACAGGTCCCGGAAACCGGGATAAATAGTCGGCCTGACCCATAAGGTCACCAGGGAGGTGGCAAACCTGAAAGGAGAAAGGTTGAAGCTCGATAAACCACCTCAGGATACGATTGTTGGTATTTTTATATCTCGAGAGCCAGGTAAGGGGAGCATGATCTGTATACAATAGGAAGGACCTTCCCAAAAGGTAATATTGGAGGCTTTCGATTGCCCACTTAATGGCAAGACACTCCCGCTCGATAATGGGATATTTCTGTTCCCTGGGAAACAGTTTACGGCTAATAAAGACCACGGGATGGCTTACTTCGGTTTCATCTTTCTGAAAAAGCACGGCTCCCAATCCTACGTCGGAGGCATCCGTTTGAAGATGGAAGGGTTTATCAAACTCAGGGCATTTTAAAATCGGTTGAGTAGTGAGGCATCTCTGTAAGGTACGATAACTATGATATTGAATCGGGCTTAGTCTCGTAATGGTTTTGGGTTGTCCCTTTCTCAGAAGGTTGGTCAGGGGGGCGGCCAAGATGGAATAATGGGGTATAAAGCGTCAATAGTATCCTACCAGGCCTAAAAAAGAACGGACCTCCTTTTTCGAGGTGAGAGCATCGATGCGTAGGATGGCTTCAATTTTATTCATTTGGGGTCTCAGTATACCTTTACCTATGTGATAGCCCAGGTAAGAGATATCATTAAAGGCCAGTCGGCTCTTAGAAGGGTTGGCTGTCAGTCCAGCCCTTCGTAATGCTGTAAAGATTTTGCCTATATGCGTTAAATGGTCTTCCCATGTCTCGCTAAATATGACGATGTCATCCAGATATGCGGCAGCGTATCTGGTATGAGGTCGTAGAATGGTGTCAATGAGGCGTTGGAAGGTGGCGGGTGCCCCATGTAACCCGAAAGGGAGTACATTAAAATGATATAGTCCGGAGGGGGTAGAGAAGGCCGTTTTTTCTCTATCTTCTGGGGCCAGCGGGATCTGCCAGTAGCCTTTTGTCAAGTCGAGAGTAGACATGTATTTAGCTTTCCCCAATTTCTCTAAAAGTTCGTCTACTCTTGGAAGGGGATACGTGTCAAACTGGGATATAGAATTGACTTGTCTAAAGTCAATACAAAAACATATAGACCCATCCGGTTTGGGCACCAATACCACAGGCGAACACCAGGGACTTTGAGAAGGTTCTATAATATCTAGGTCTAGCATTTTCTCTATTTCACTTTCTACCAGAACCTTCCTAGCTTCGAGGATACGATAAGGGCGTAACCGCACTATCTTACCAGGAGGGGTTATGATCTGATGATGTACCAACTTGGTTCTACCGGGTATCAGGGAGAACATCTGAGTATGTTCATCGAGGAGTTTGTTTAACTGCTTGCGCTGTTGAACCGAGATGTCTGTATTTATGACCGGTACCTCGCGCCCTCTAGGGCGATCAGTGGTGCACCACCCTACTTCCAATTCCTTAACGGTGTTAACCAGACATCCTCGGACCGGGTCGGTCACAGGTTCTTCCCATTTTTTTAGCAGATTAACGTGAAAGATCTGTGACCTATTGGGACTATCGGTGAGCTGAATTTTATAGGTCACGGGTGTTATTATTCCTGTCACGTTATATGGTCCCTGCCACTTTGCTAACAGTTTGTTGTCTGAACTGGGGAGAAGCACTAACACCTTATCCCCTATGGAAAAAGACCTCAACTGAGTATTCCTATCATAATACCTTTTCTGTTTCTCTTGAGCCTTCTCCATGTGTTCCCTTACGTTTTCCCACACCGTGTGTAGGTGGTTTTTTAATTCCTGGGTATATTTCAGAAGGGTCTTTTCCCCATCCTCCTCCTCCCATAATTCCGCTGCCATGTCTAATAGGGTCCTGGGTTGTCGTCCGAACAACAGTTCAAACGGACTATGGCCCGTAGAAGCTTGTTCATGGGTTCTGATAGCGTATAATACTAAGGGGAGTTTCCTATCCCAGTCTTTACCTGTCTCGGAGATAGATTTCGTTAGAAGATTTTTCAGCGTCCGGTTGTACCGTTCCACCAGGCCATCAGTCTGTGGATGATAAACCGACGTCCGCAATTGTTTGATCCCCAAAAGTTGACATATTTGTGTCATCAAGGAGGACATGAATTGGGTGCCTTGGTCTGTTAAGAATTCTCGGGGAAAGCCGATTCGGGAGAAGAACCCTATCATGGCGTGGGCAACACTCTTGGTGTTAATACTACTAAGAGGGATGGCCTCGGGGTACCTTGTGGCGTAATCCACCAACACTAATATGTAACGGTATCCTCTGGAAGAGGGTAGGAGAGGACCAACAATGTCCATTCCTATTCGTGAGAAGGGAATATCTATGATAGGAAGGGGTTGTAAAGGGGCTCTTCTCCTTGTACCAGGATCAATCATTTGGCATTTAGGACACTGCTGACAGAATTTCCTAATCTGAGAAAAGACACCCGGCCAATAGAACCTCCTCAACAGATACTCTTCCGTTTTTTCCCTCCCATAGTGGCCACCCCCTGGCTGACTGTGGGCTAGGTGCAGAACTTGTTGTCTATAGGGTTCGGGGACTATCAATTGCTTCTTTTCTTCTCGGTCATTGCTAGTGACTCGATATAATAGATTTTTAACTATTGTGAACGATGGACCTTTATCTTGGAGGGTCCGGGCGGTGCACTTTTCCAGGCATGAACCAAACTTGGATCTTCTCTTTGGCAGCTCCGGAAGGGGGGAAGGTTAGTAAGGGTAAGAACCGGTGTAATTACCCTCTCTGGGCTCGAGTTTTCTTTTGCGTAGGCTTTTCTGGTTGCTCTTTTTTCACCTCGGGAGGGTTTGTACCGGTCTAACGGGGAAGGTATAGGTATGTTAGAGAAGGGAGCATTTTTCCACCAGGTATTCATTTCTTCAGAATGTCTTGTACTATCCAGAAGCTCCGAAAATTTTGTAAAATCCGTTCCTATAATAGCTTCTTCCACTAATCGTTCCACTACCCCCATCCTTATGGGATTTTCTTTTCCTTCCCATGACAGGGTTGTCCAGGTTAGAGGATATTCTTTGGTTTCCCCATGAATACAACAGATGGACACAGTAAGACCTGCAGTAAAGGTAGGGTTAACAAGTAAATCAGCCCGGATTACAGACTGACTGCACCCTGAATCAATGAGGGCCAGGGTGGGTCTTCCATTGATAACAAGTCTCTTCTTATATGGGGTTTCTTTTCCCCTGGTATAAAAGACTCTTCCCCTAGTAATTCCTATTTCCATTGGTTCTGGTTTTTCTGTTTTTAGGGGGCAAACCCGGGCTATATGTCCCCATTCACCACAACTAAAACACTGTGGTTGTTGAACATACGGCTTTTCAAGTCCTCGCGTTTTCCCAGTATCATCGTTGGTTCTTCGCCCCACCGATGAGGATGAACTGGGACTCTGTTGAATGGGGCTAGGCATTGACCGAAGGGGGGGAACCTTGAATTCGAGGGAGCGGTGAAAGGCACAGGCTAACTCGATGGTGGTGTTAGTGTCTGGGTTTGGGTGTTGTTTGATCGAGTGACGCGTGTTGGGGGGTAGGGCGTCTAGATATTGTTCTAAGAGGACGATCTCAATGATATCTTCCCTATTAGTCCCAATGGGGCCTAACCACTTGAGACCCAAATCTTTGATCCGGAAGTATAGGGCTAGGGGATTCTCGGAGGGCCCCCACTTGGCTTTTCTAAACCGGACTCGGTAATGTTCTGAATCAAAACCCACCCGTTCCAGGATGCTCTTTTTAATGTCCTGATAGGGAGTTATTCCGCCTGGGTTCACCGCTTGATAAGCCGCTTGGAGGGTTCCTGTTAATAATGGGGCGATATATTGACCCCATCACTCCTGGGGCCAGGTAGCGGAAGTGGCAACTCGCTCAAAATTGGTAAAGAAAGCATCTGGGTCTTCGCCTTCCTGGTACGGCTGTAGGACCGAACTGGGCACATTCGGATGTACCCGGGTGGCAGCAATGGTATCCGTGAGATTTTTGATGGCAGTCTCATGAACCAATTGATTGTTGGCCATGATAGTGGCCTGACTTTTGAGCGCGCTTTGTAGGGCCTCCCTTTCCACTTTAGCCTCCTTCTGTTGCTCTTCCCACACTATTTGCAGATGCCTCTGTCCCTCGGCCAACTGCTGCATCATATCTGATATCGTGGGTTTATCCTCCATGGTCTTGGACTGCCTGTCGCCTGGTCCAAAATCCCACTTCTGACACCACTGTGACGGGTTCTTTATCCCGGTTTGAAGGGATATTGGATTAAGGCGACAGACGCGTGCTCAAGGGGTTAACTAATTTATTTCGTTTTGGGTCTAAGATGACCTTATCATCTTCTCACAATGTCAGGGTTGGTTTAGTCTCTCAATGAAAATAATAAAGTCCCCTTTTTTTTGTATTCTCTCTTTCAGGGTTCGGATAAGGTTCCTGGTGTGGTCTGGTCCGGCTTTAAGAAGGTTCTGGTCTTCCCATATGTCAGCGGCCCAGGTTCCCCAGACTCTGGTGGCCACGCCCCTCCAGGGACGTGGCCGGCTTCCTGGCGGTCTCCCGACTTCACTGGGTCAGGGGCGGGAGGCTCCCTGAGTATCTCTCCTCTTCCACGTCGCTCGTCTGCCTCGCGGGGACTCGCTTCGTTGTGGTGTGCGTTTTGCCGTTCGTCTTCCTCCGTTGTTGCTCCGTGAGCGTTTCGCTCCCTCGCGTCTTCCGGGTCCTCGGCAGCGTCCTTTTTTTCAATTTCTCCTCTGGCGTACATGACGTTCGACGTCATGACGTCCAGAGCTCCTCGGGTGCCCCCGGGGTATTCCTCGTCAGTTTCCGCATTTTCCTGAAAACCGGCGTCGGGAGACGTCCGGTTACAGTGCTGTTACCACCTTTATGGACATCAATTTCTGCCCCAAGCTATTACCCAAGATCAGTTTTTAATTACACATAATGGGAGCATTGTCCGACTTCTCCAGTGGGGAGTACCAAAACGTATGTAGAAAACTTTGCATATTTTTCTGGGCATGATGCTCAAAAAGCAGACTCATATTACTTTAAATTATCTCTTTATAAAGTGAGAGAAATATTGCTAACCAACACCTTATTAATCTATTCGGATTCCTTTGTTCACCTCCTGGCCATTGAGGACTATGAATTTTGGACAAACTCTCTTAATTTGAAGAGTGGAAGAGGAAAACATGATTGGCAAATACAGGGTAGGGAAGCTTTATTCAGTGCATGTCTTATTACTTCACAAATAATATTTCTGAATGACACAGATCAGCAGAAACCTTGCGTGGGGTTAGCAAAAATAAAAGAACTTCATCCACCCAGTATCCCAAAAGCAGCTAAATTTAACAATTGGCAGACATTTTGAATGCCACTGAAGAACAGCTAACTACTTGGTTTCAGAATGGTACCTTTAATACCTCACTGTCACGTCCTGGCGGGTGGTTATTGTAGCCAGTGGACACAAATGGTTGTCATGCACATTTTGCGAATTCCACATGGGGTTTCAGAGCAAGCTGACCAGACCCTCACCACTTTGCAACTCAACACTCAGGTATCATCACAAATATAGGCGGTCATTCTGACCGCGGCGGTCGGCGGTCGCCGCCCGCCAAGCGGTTCCCGCCGAAAGACCGCTCCACTGTCAAAAGACCGCAGCGGCCATTCCGGCTTTCCCGCTGGGCCGGCGGGCGACCGCCAGAAGACCGGCGGCCGGCCCAGCGGGAAAGCCCCTTCAACAATGAAGCCGGCTCCGAATGGAGCCGGCGGAGTTGAAGGGGTGCGACGGGTGCAGTGGCACCCGTCGCGATTTTCAGTGTCTGCAAAGCAGACACTGAAAACCTTTATGGGGCCCTGTTAGGGGGCCACTGCACTGCACATGCCAGTGGCATGGGCAGTGCAGGGGCCCCCAGGGGCCCCACGACACCCGTTCCCGCCATCCTGTTCCTGGCGGTAATTACCGCCAGGAACAGGATGGCGGGAAGGGGGCCGGAATCCCCATGGCAGCGCTGCAAGCAGCGCCGCCATGGCGGATTTCCTGGGCCAGCGGGAAACCGTCGGGAAACCGCCGGCTCCCCTTTTCTGACCGCGGCTTTACCGCAGCGGTCAGAATCGCCCAGGAAGCACCGCCAGCCTGTTGGTGGTGCTTCCACTGCCCTCCGCCCTGGCGGTCATGGACCGCCAGGGTCGGAATGGCCCCCATAGTGTGGGTAAACTTTGCCAACAGTGGTTACGTTCCTCCACATTAACAGCTGTTAAAGACCTTAGTCTCCTTTCAGAAGAGGGTGACTTAAAAAATGTCTTGCTGGGTCCTAGAAAACCATGCTCAAAATGTTTTCTATATGTCATAAGTAATACATTTTGGAATCTTTCGCAAAAGGAAGCTGCTGCACATTTAAGGCAGTTGGATTAAGAAAGCATGGAAAAGGCTTTAGCTATTGTTGTTAATGGTATGAACACATTGTACAACCACATTTACATGCTAAATAACATTGTGTCATCTGCAATAGACATCATTCAGAATGATATGTCATGTTTACATCATGGACAGAGTCAACTTATATACATTATGTAGCTGGGTTGGACATTGCAGGTTCTTAGAAGTGATTACATGCCCCGGCAGCATGTTAACTCTACCAAGTTATTTGCCACCTTCAATTTGACCAGACAACAACAGATGATTGCTAAGAAAAAAGCAAGTTACATCATGCTTAACACTGAAAGATTGGAAAAATTGCCTTTTATTGTAGCGGAAATTCAATCGGCAGTAGGGCTAGTACACGGTGTGATTAATCTGCCCATTTCCAATTTCAGTTAAGCAAGTGTTTGAAACATTTTGGAGTTGGTAGATTTGAGAAGTAAGGGCACAGTTACATTCACGGGGTGTGGGAGTTGCCTTTCGCTTACAAATGTTAAGATGATGAATCAGAGGTTTTAGCTGAAGCAAATGTGAGACTGCTGTTAGTCATTCTATGAATTGCAAGCAGGTGTGCTTGCACAACAATTGTAATGCTGACATATCAAATTTGGCATGCTATTGGAAGGGTACTCCTGTCTCTTTGATTCACCCAGTATTTCAGACAATTTCAAATGGAAGTTATAGGATGCTGAATAGTGAAGGCTGTTGGGGAATGAAGCCTGGAATTGCTTATGTGATTTCGGTTTCTCAGATTGTAACTTGCTGCGGCCATGTGTTATATCCCCCCCACACAAGAGATAAAAGTAGCAGAAATGTGGCTGCACATTTCAGACTATGGCAGTCATTATGAACATGGTTGTAAACACTGCCGAACGCCGTGGCGGTGGTGAACAGAAGGCCTCTGTTGGCGGTGAATGAAACCCACCATATAATGAACGAAAATTCCCACCCGCCAAAACTCACCAGACCACCAGTCCCCACCACGACCTTGTCAGCGAGAATGCTGGCCCTCCCCACCCGCCACCGCCGAGCACACCCACATCCCGCTCTCCAAATAATGATGCACAAATCACCTTGGTGGACAGTTGCGGCTGGATGACCATTGGCAGTGCGGACTGCCACGGGCGGCAAGTGGACTTAACAGCAAGAAGTGCACACATTGGATAAGCGTGAAACCCACACACCTGTCACACAGTCATAACCCCATAAAACACTCCTAGACACACCCCACAATCCTCTACAATGAAACCAGGCCAAGGAAGACAGAGAGCACCAGAAGCAGACACCCAACGCCACCAAACATGAGACGCACACCGACCCACAGAAGAGCACCCTCACTGTGTTTCCAGCCCTGACACTATTCACCACACTCACCATGTCCCCCTCAAACATCCACGCTTCACAGAAAGGGAGTTAAGGACCATTGTGGACGAGATCCTGAAGGTGGAGCCACAAATATTCGGGGCCGAGGTGCAGCACACACCCATCGCAAGGAAGATGGAGCTATGGCAGTCCATTGTGAATAGGGTCAATGCAGTGGGATACCATCCACGCACTGGAAGAGATGGAATGACCTGTGGGGGAAGGTCAGGGGCATGGCATCAAGGCACCACATTGCAGTCCAGAAGACTGGGGGAGGACGGCCACCAACACCACCTGAATACACCGACTGGGAGGAAAAGGTACTGGCCATCCTGCACCCTGAGGGACTCACTGGACTCACTGGAGTAATGTACTCGGGTAAGTTGTCCACATTTACCCTATATACATCATACCTGTAATGCATGCACCACCCCACCCCAACCACACCCACCAGGACCAATACCCCACCAAGGCAACAGCCACTGAATCCACCCCCTCTGCATGACCTCAAACCCACTAACAGGACCACACCCTTCCCTTGGTGCACAACCACCTACCCCTGCAGTGATCCACAATGGAACTACACCCCCCCATGCAACCCCACACCCTAAGCAAAATGCAGTGTAAACCTGACAAAGGTGCCCTGGATGGTCACTGAAAGTAACACCAGCACAAAATAGCCCAGTCCTGTGCACCCCAAATGTTCATGCATTTGTAACAGACATGTCTATGTCCCCCAACAGGCAACACCAGCCATGCCACCCTCACGGACGGGACAAGGAGTGCCAGTGCCCCCCATGGAGACAGAGGCACCTCACAGGACACTGGTGAAGGAACCCTGGACACTGATGAGCAGGCAGGCCCCTCACACAGTCCTGGACTGTCACTATGCAGCAGCCCCACCCTGGATACCACTGACGCCCCTACCGCCCAGTCAAGAACAGCAGCCTGGGGCTAGCGTCCCCACACCAGTGTATCCAGGCCACAGACTGGTGGAACACAGGTACAGAGGTCACAGTTTCCCACTCCTAACAGGCAAGAAGGCGAGGGCCCCTGTACAAGTGGTACTGCCAGACCTAAGGCACAGGGGGATAAGGCAAGTGCTAGGGCCTCAGAGGGCCAGAGGGAGGCCACTGGATGGATGCAGCAGCTCAGGATGTGATATCTGAGGTATTGGGGGCCTACCAGCATACCCATGACAGGTTGGCACAGATAGTATCCACCCTGGAGCACAGCCAGAGGATGCAGCAGGAACACCACCAACAGGCCATGGGGCAGTGGAAACAGCACAACGCGTCAATGGCCAGCATGGCAGGAACACTGCTGCAGCTGATACAAGCCCAGTCTGAGACCCACACAGGACAGGAGGCCCCCACTACAGCACAGGACACAGACCTGGTAATTACACCATCATCAGAAACATCCCAGGAACTACCCTCACAGGAAACCCAAGGGCCAACCATGTCATCCCCTCAAGATCAACAGCAGGTGCCCAAACGGACCCTCAGGCCAAGATATGGCACTGGAAACCCAGCAAAGAACAAGGCCCCCTTCAAGAAGTAACTCAGCAACAATCTGCACAGCAACCATCCCACTCAATCAACCACCACACATTGCTAAGAGGCAATATGAACTAATGTAAGAAATGATGGACCCATCAATACTACCAACAAGGCTGCCACCATGTTGGCATTGAGGACACCCACCCATGATGACTTGCCATCACTGTAAATAGCACTATTCACTCCCTGCCACCAATAAAACACATATCACACCTGTAAAACTGTCCCCTGTGTTAAAATGTGAACAAAGTGAAGTATGGATGCAACTGGCTGATACCCACTTTATTGTCAATTCGTTGCATGAATGGACTCCTGTGTGCCTAAATGTGGGCCCAAAGTAAAAGCACTAAATTTAAATCTGTACCATGCAGAACTGGACCCTGTTTCACATATCAGATTCAAACCCCCCCTATATGACTAAGCACACTGACAGTATGTGTCACAAACCCCAATGTCAACCCTAAGTCCCACATAGTTACTGGAAGTAGAGTTGTATCAGTTGGGTCGTGGAATTGACATCTTCCCCTTCCTCTTCATCACCATCACTCTTGTCCCCTCTCTGAGGTAGCTGGTCAGGACGTACAGCACCCTCCACCTCCAAGAGGGGGATAGAATGTCTCACTGCCACGTTGAGCAACATGCAGCAGGCCACCACTATTCTACACACCTTTCCAAGCCCATAGGCCAGGGAACCCCCAGAGATATGTAGACAACAAAATCTAGCCTTCAGGAGACCTATTGTTTGCTCTATCACCTTCCTAGTACGTCCGTGGGCCTCATTGTAATTCCTCTCTGCATCCGTCCTAGGATTCATAACTGGTGTCAGGAGCCAACGCAAGTTTGGATAGCCAGAATCACCTAGAAAAAGGTGCAATACAGAGTAGTCATTGTCAAGCCCCTTAGTCAGACAGCCTGGCTGTCTGCTATGTGTCAGTTAGTGACAGAAAAACTTACCTATGATCCACCCTCTGTCCTCTTGGAGTTGTTCCATCTTCTGTGGCACACTACTTACCCTCAGCACAAAGGAATCATGGACTGAACCTGGGAACATGGCATTCACATGTGAGATGTACTGATCTGCAGTACATACCAATTTGATGTTCATGAAATGAAAGTTCCTTCTGTATCTGTACACCTGTTCACTGACTCTTGGGGGTATGATCAGTATGTGGGTGCCATCGATTGCACCTATCACATGGGGTATGTTGGCAAAGGCATAGAAATCAGACTTGATGGCAGGGAGGTAGGTACTTTGGGGAAATCTCACATAGGACTGCAGGTGTGGTACAAATGCATTTAGAAATCTTGTCAGTACCATGCTGAACATTGATTGTGAAAATCCAGCACCCATGCCCACTGTCACTTGAAATGATCCCGTGGCCAGGAAATGGAGTGCTGCGAGCACCTGCGCTTCAGTAGGGATGGCATGCTGATTACGATTTCCCAGAGTTAGTGCAGGATCCAGTAACGCACAAAGTTCCAGAATTGTTGCACGGGTGAGTCTATAATTGATTATTATCTCACGCTTCACCATGGTCCTCATATCCACAAGTGGCCTGTACACCAATGGTGCCCTTCCTCGCCACAAGGGTCAGTACCTACGAGGGATTTCAAAAAGGTGTGATGAACATACATACATAGTCACACATTGTCATCAATTGTGCACTGCATACTTCATTGTAGTGACTCAACAGTAACAAGTTCTTGACAGATCTACATCTACACCGCAATGGGAACAGTGTTTTTCATGTGTGTTATATTTCGAAATGGTCACATGCATAGGTACTTCATGTGGCAAGTAGGGCCTGCATTGTGCATAATTTTTATTTCTAGATGCGTAGTTACTGCCAAAATGTCTGCCCACTGTAATCCAGGCCTGTCGTTGTGGAAGTGACCTCATACCGCTAGCGGTTGACGTAACAGCGTAAGCCGGTGTTTACTGCCGTTCGCACCGTCATTGGTTAACATGGATGCCAATGGGGAATCCTGGCTTATCATGATCGCTGCTGGCGGTGACGGTGCACACTGCCGTGGTACGTATACAAATTCGTCATCTATACTTCACTTGACTCCCTGATCTCGAGCGAACAGGTACTCCACTGTGTGTTTGCTGTGTCCTGCCTGTGTCCTGCCTCTGGTCATGGATGTGGCTCGTGTTGCAGGGGAAGTGGCCCCGACCTTCACCCAGGAGGAACTGGAGAGGCTAGTGGACGGGGTCCTGCCCCTGTATGTAAAACTCTACGGACAGCCAGAGGTACAGGTGAGTCTGGGTTTGGGGTGCACTGTTTGGGTGTAATGGATGGTGTTGTAAGGACATATGTGTGCACCTCAGAGCCTGCATGGGCCATGGTGCATGGCATGCTGCGTGTGTCCTGTAAGTCTGACAGTAGTGTCCGTCCCTTAGTGGACGAATAGCCAGCTGTACCTATCTTGCAAGTGCCTGACCTCTGTGTTCCATTTCTGTGTCACCCTTTTAGGTCAGCACCCACCAGAAGAGGGCACTTTGGCATGCCATCGCCAAGGAGGTGCAGACCCTGGGAGTCTACAACCGGCATAGCACCCACTGCAGGAAGAGGTGGGAGGACCTGAGGCGCTAGACGCGTAAAATCTGTGAGGCCCAGCTGGGGAAGTACTCCCAACGTGGAAGGGGTGCCCGTCGGGCACTGACCCCCCTCACGCAACGTATCCTGTCGGTGGCGTACCAAGACCTGGATGGGCGCTTGAAGGCTGCACAACAGTCACAAGGGGGTCAGTATTCATATCACAAACTTAAGTCTGGAAGGATGTCTGTGTGTGCATTAGGGTCCATGCTGCTTAGCGACAGGGACTCTGACTGTTGTCCATCTACGTGATGGTCCCCAAAGGGTGTAGGTCAGGTCTACCACACGTCGGGTCCTTAGGTAGTTCAGGGGATGGGTGTAGAGCAGGGTTCTGGTCAGTAGTCAGGGGCATGGCCATGGGCATAGTGAACGGTGCTGCCTAATGGGGGTGTCTTCTGGGTGGGTGTATGTCTGGCCACTATGTACCTCCATTCAGCTATTTACAAGTGTCTCTCCTGTTTTTTCTCCCCATCCCTGTTCTTTTGTGTTGGTTTTGAACAGCAGCAACATCTGGCGAGGGAGCTGAGGCACCGGCAAGTGGGGAAGCAGCAGCCCATGGATCCTCGGAGGCAGAGACATCCGACGCCAAGGGGACCAGTGGGTGGGAGGGCGAGGGTGTAGGAAAGTACCATCTTGCCTGGCATGTTACCCCTCAAGTTTTGCCTGTATGTATGTTGTTTTTGCCTGTGTCACTGGGATCCTGCTAGCCAGGACCCCAGTGCTCATAAAGTGTGCCCTGTATGCGTTCCCTGTGTGGTGCCTAACTGTATCACTGAGGCTCTGCTAACCAGAACCTCAGTGTTTGTGCTCTCTCTGCTTTTAAAATTGCCGCTGCAGGCTAGTGACTAATTTTACCAATTCTGATTGGCACACTGGAACACCCTTATAATTCCCTAGTATATGGTACCTAGGTACCCAGGGTATTGGGGTTCCAGGAGATCCCTATGGGCTGCAGCATTTCGATTGCCACCCATAGGGAGCTCAGACAATTCTTACACAGGACTGCCACTGCAGCCTGAGTGAAATAACGTCCACGTTATTTCACAGCCATTTTACACTGCACTTAAGTAACTTATAAGTCACCTATATGTCTAACCCTCACTTAGTGAAGGTTAGGTGCAAAGTTACTTAGTGTGAGGGCACCCTGGCACTAGCCAAGGTGCCCCCACATCGTTCAGGGCAAATTCCCCAGACTTTGTGAGTGAGGGGACACCATTACACGCGTGAACTACATATAGGTCAATACCTATATGTAGCGTCACAATGGTAACTCCGAACATGGCCATGTAACATGTCTAGGATCATGGAATTGTCACCCCAATACCATTCTGGCATTGGGGGTGACAATTCCATGCATCCCCGGGGCTCCAGCATAGATCCCGGGTACTGCCAAACTAACACTCTGGGGTTTTCTCTGCAGCTACCGCTGCTGCCAACCGTCAGACAGGTTTCTGCCCCCCTGGGGCCTGGGCAGCCTAGTCCCAGGAAGGCAGAACAAAGGATTTTCTCTGAGAGAGAGTGTTACACCCTATCCCTTTGGAAATAGGTGTTAAGGGCCTGAGAGGAGTAGCTTCTCCTGGACTCTGGAAATGGGTTGAAGGGCACAGATGGTGCCCTCCTTGCATAAGCCAGTCTACACCGGTTCAGGGATCCCCCCAGCCCTGCTCTGGTGCGAAACTGGATAAAGGAAAGGGGAGTGACTACTCCCCTGACCAGCACCTCCCAAGGGGAGGTGCCCAGAGCTCCTCCAGTGTGTCCCAGACCTCTGCCATCTTGGATGCAGAGGTGTGAGGGCACAATGGACACCTCTGAGTGGCCAGTGCCAGCAGGTGACGTCAGAGACCCCGCCTGATAGGTGCTTACCTTTCTCTGTAGCCAATCCTCCTCTGAGGGCTATTTAGGGTCTCACCTGTGGGTTTCTCAGCAGATAACGAATACAAGAGCTCACCAGAGTTACTCTGCACTTCCCTCTTTGACTTCTGCCAAGGATCGACAGCTGACTGCTCCAGGACGCCTACAAAACTGCAACAAAGTAGCAAGAAGACTACCAGCAACATTGTAGCGCCTCATCCTGCCGGCTTTCTCAACTGTTTCCTGGTGGTGCATGCTCTGAGGGCTGTCTGCCTCCACCCTGCACTGGAAGCCAAGAAGAAATCTCACGTGGGCCGACCAAATCTTCCCCCTGCTAACGCTGGCACCAAACTTCAGCATCACTGGTCATCTGGGTCCCCTCTCATCTTGACGAGCCTGGTCCCTGGAACACAGGAGCTGGATCCAAGTCTCCCCGACAGTCCAGTGGCCCTTCTGTCCAAATTTGGTGGAGGTAAGTCCTTGCCTCCCCACGCCAGGCAGTAAACCTGTGTACTGCGTGAACTGCAGCTGCTAGGGCTTCTGTGCACTTTTGCAAGACTTCCTTCATGCTCAGCATAGCCCAGGTCCCCTGCACTCCGTCCTGCATTGCCCAACTCGCTGAGTTGGACTCCGACTTTGTGGGACCCTCTTTTGTTTTGCTGAGACAACTGCAGTGCTCAGATCTTCTGAACACCCGTTCAGGTGCTTCTGCGGGTGCTGTCCACTTCTGCGTGGGCTCTTTGTCTTGCTGAGTACCCCCTCTTTCTCCTCCTTCAAGGGGCGACCTCCTGGTCCTTCCTGGGCCCTGGCAGCACCCAAAACCTTTAAACGCGACTCTTGCAGCTAGCAAGGCTTGTTTGCAAGCTTTCTGCATGGAAACAACTCTGTATCCTCCAGCACGCCATGGGATACCTTCTGAACAAGGGAGAAGTTCCTGGCATCTTTTGTTGTTGCAGAATCTTTGGCTTCTTCCACCCAGAGGCAGCCCTTTTGCACCTTCATCTGGGGTTTAGTGGGCTCCTGCCCCCCCCGGACACTTGCATGACTCTTGGACTCGGTCCCCTTCCTTTGCAGGTCCTCGGGTCCAGGAATCTGTCTTCAGTGCTTTGCAGTCAGTTGTTGCCTTTGCAGAATCCCCTATCTCGACTTTACTGTCTTTCTGGGGTAGTAGGGTAATGTTACTCCTACTTTTCAGGGTCTTGGGGTGGGGTATCTTGGACACCCTTAGTGTTTTCTTAAACTCCCAGCAGCCCTCTACACACTACACTAGGCCTGGGGTCCATTTGTGGTTCACATTCCACTTTTGGAGTATATGGTTTGTGTTGCCCCTAGGCCTATTGTCTCCTATTGCATTCTATTGTGTTCTACAGTGTTTGCACTACTTTTTTTAACTGTTTACTTACCTGATTTTTGTTTGTGTGTATATTTTGTATATTTTACTTACCTCCTAAGGGAGTATATCCTCTGAGATACTTTTGGCATACGTATTGTCACTAAAATAAAGTACCTTTATTTTTTAATAACTCTGAGTATTGTGTTTCTTATGATATAGTGCTATATGATATAAGTGGTATAGTAGGAGCTTTGCATGTCTCCTAGTTCAGCCTAAACTGCTCTGCTATAGCTACCTCTATCAGCCTAAGCTGCTAGAACACTACTAATCTACTAATAAGGGATAACTGGACCTGGCACAAGGTGTAAGTACCACAAGGTACCCGCTATAAGCCAGGACAGCCTCCTACAGAGGGGAGTACCACGGGGGAGGCAACCTCCACTGGAGGTAGTGACTCCGATACTTCCTCCAATGGGGGCTCTCCGGCAGAGGCGGACCCTAGTAGCCACACCACTACAGTGACATCTTCCACCACCCCCAATCCATCACCGCCCTCCCTTCTGCTCCCCATAAGTTGCCCGTGCCCGCTCACCCAGAAAAGTGGGCTTCTCCTTTGCCCCAGGCACCTCCTCCCTTGCCCCAGTCAGCCCTGCTGCCCTCACAGAGGAGGCTATTGACCTCCTGAGAACCATCTCTGTAGGGCAGACAACCATTGTCAATGCCATCCAGGGGCTAGCATCAGAGGTTCAGCAGACCAATGCCTATCTGGATGGCATTCACGGTGCCGTGTATGCCCTACCGAGATCTTTTCAGGCTCTAGCCTCCTCTTGTACGGCAGCCAGTTTCCCTGGCCATTCCGTCTCCCCTCCAACCTTCCAGCACTCCACTCCCTTCAGCCATCCAAACCACACAATCTGACACACAGTCAAGCACATCAACACATAAGAAGCACACTTCAAAACACAAGCCCCACACCTCCCACCACAAGCATTCACAAAGCCAACATACAAATGCACACACAACAACATCCACTTCCCCCAGTGTGCCCACCTCTTTTGCCTCCCTGTCTGTCCCCTCTACATCCACACCCTCATGCACTGCACCTTCACTCACTGTTGCTGCTCCTCTTACTGAACTCACCACAATAGCAGACATCCATACATGCACCCCAGACACCACACCTGCACTCACCACAACTACTGTAGTTGATACATGCAGCACACTCACCAGACTTGCAGACACCCACACAACATACATCCACACTGGCAGCCTGTCTTCTCCCACTGTGTCCACTCCCTTCCTCCAAAAACACACAAACGCACCAAGACACCCACCCATCACACATCCACCACACCACAGCATACTGTCCAGTCACCTGCACCCACTACACGCACCCCTACACCACATACGTCCACACCCTCTGCCTCCACTACCATGCCCTAATCCAGGACCACCCCAATTGCGCCGCAGAAACTTTTCCTCTCCCATGCTGACCTCTTCCAACCCACTGGCCCACCCCGTCTTGTCCCTAAGCAAGCACACCTCCTTGCCCTTTCCACTCCTTCCACTTCACAGCCCACCCCTGTACGGCCCTCACATTCCTGTGCCCCTTCCCCAGAGAAGAAGAAGTCCATCTGGCTCCACCCGCTCAAAACAACAAACCCACACCCCCTCCACCTTCCAAGTGCAAGTCCAAGCCCCACCCCTGCGCAAGTCCCCACCACCCCCTACCCCCATTCCGTGAGGTGCCTGGATGCCCCTTTGTTGCCCCATTTGGTGGAGTACCGTGCACTTTTGGGAGTCAAGTTGGGTCCGTTGTGACCCATGGCACTTGTAGCGCTACGGACTGGCCAGTGGCCTTGGTGGAAATAGTTGGCTCTGTGAGCTTTAATAAATATTTCTGTGTGGCCTGTGTTTTGGCGGCACACTGATGCACCTTGGTCTTTCGATTAATTGTTTGTGGGTGTGTGGCATTTATATGTACTATGGTCAATTTGGATTTGCCTTGTGTCGGGTAAGTACCTCTTGCTGTGGGGTGTATGAGTTGTGCTGCTGGGAAGGGTTGGGGGAGCATTGCAGGGTGGATGGAGTGGGTGGGTATGTCACTGTGCCCTTTCCTCCCTTGTTTCGTAGGTTGCGGTATTTACCGTTGTCGTCTTCGGTGGCGGCCTTGGTCGTAGAGGTATATGGGAAGGAGCAGGGCTGGCATGATCTGCAGCTCTCTGTCCATGTCTGCGTTGTGTGGGCCTCCGGTGAGTGTTTCATTGTATTTGGTTCATTTCAGCCTGGCTTTGTGTGGCGGTGGTTCCCTCCTCGGAACTGGCGGCAGAATAGTGGATCATTATTTGATGGGCAGGTTGGGCCTTTCCGTCGGCCTGTGGGGAGACTCGGCCATCGTCGTCAGCACTCCTCTACTGGCAGTGGGTGGTTTTCTGGATGCCTGTGTTTCGATTGGTTCATTTTTTGGCGGTCCGGACCACTCCTCTGTTGGCGGTTTTTACCGCCACTGCCGATGGAGCAGTACGGACCGCCGTGTTCATAGTGAGGGCCTACATTTGGAGGGATACCTTAAGCCATCCATTCACTCTTTTCAGGTGTCTTTGATAGATTCCTGATAACTTTGGCATTGATTGGCGGCATTTTGCTTGTGTTATTTTTGATACGTAATGGCTGTCCCTTCTCAGCAAAGCGGAGTAATGGAGCTCCGACCAGATCACCTGTGTCACGATCACATGATGCAGTACTTCGAAGTTCCACTGCTGGAGAAGCGTGAGCTGAAGTGGTAAATGACATTCTGACCTGTGTGTACTCGATTTTCCACTGATTGTGGTGCTTCTTCGAGTGTGCAACAAAGGTGTGTCCTGCCATGCAGCCTGTGCCTTTTTGTGGACACGGATCTGTAAATGTTCTCATTGTGGGCTCATTAATTGACATGTCCGTTGGGACTGCAGTTAATATGCAAGACCTTCCTATGAACCACCTCTTGTGGATTTCCTGGCTCCATCAACATCTGCTGCTGCATGCAAATGTGGCCCCCTCAGCCGGTCCTATGGTTGAGGTTTCTGCACACGTATGCGCTGTGGATGCTTCAGTTAACACATTTGTCAACTTGTCGCCTGCCGAGGTGGACTCCTTCTTGGCTTCCATCACCATTGAAAACATCGGAGATTTCCAGCAGGACCATAATTATTGTTGAATTCATTGATTGGCATTTTTGTTTAAAATTACTAAATAGCCCTTTAATCTAGTGGCCTGCCTTGCTTGTCATCTTAGACATGTTTATCATTTTTTATATTTTTATTTTATGGATGCTGACACAAAAGAAGCCAACAGCAGGGACCATGACTTGTTGGAACTGGTCAGCTGTTCAGTTACAGCAAAGGCCTCATGTAGCTTGTTATGTCATTGTAACTTGAACAGGAGGTGAACCTTAGAGTCCACTTGTTTGTCCTGGGTACAAGAGATAGCAGGTTCATCCCTCCAGGGCTCTTATCAGGTTTCAGGAACTTCAGTAGTGTTCTCAGGAGGATACTAGGTATGCCAAATGTATGCCTGGCACCATCTTTTGTGTGTGGGGTGTCTGCTGGCTCCTCCCAAATCAATGGGGTAACGTTCCTCAGGAGTGATCCTACCCACTTTTGCAGCATTTCCTGTGTGCCCTACTGCACACACTCCCAGAGTACCCCTCTCTGCTTAAATTCAAGATGATGAAACCCTTCTTCCTCTGTGCAGAGCTCATTTGGTCATGCTAGTGTTGTGACCAGGGAAATTATAATTTCCCTCCTCTGAGGTCACTATAAGACAGATCTGGGAACAGCTCCCCTACACAGGGATTGGTGCCTGTCTGACTGAGGGAACACAAGAAGTCGCCCGGCCGGGTATCATCTCATATCTGCCTGAGACAGGGGAGGCCAATTTGAGATAAATTAAGCTCCTGCTCGCAGCCCAGATGGTCATCCAACCATTAGAACAAAAAACACTTTCTCACACCCAGGCCGTTGTCCAAATTAGGCATTAATAAATTCAATAGTGCATCCTAGTGTTTCTCTGTGTTACAGCTAGCCTTGCTGGAGTGAAAAGAACTTTTAGTTGCTAATCACTGTTAGAACATGTGAAACATTACCTTTCTCCATCTACTAGCTTAAAATACCATGCACCCTGCCTTGCGGGCTATATGACTTATATAGAGTGACTTGTTAGTATGTTAAAGGAAGGTTTAGACCTGGTGTAAGAAATTGGATTATCAGTTGTGAAGGATGTGAGGTCTGAGCAAATAATACATCCACAATTTCCCCTTACTAGGAATCAAACACCCGATTGTAGTATTTGACACTCTTAGGGTAGCAAATCTGAGCAGTTAAAGACCTACTCAGGGGAGGAGGGTGTGGACTAGTAATCACCATTTTCTGGCACATAGTAATAAAACTCAATAAATGATTGTCAAGTCTGTGCTTTTTCTTTGAAAAAGGAAAAGTAGATTTATGTACACACTCCTTAATGCTACACATTAATTTACAAATATATACATCAGACAGGTTGTCACATTAGGTGACAATCTGAAATCACATTTGAGCCTTAATGGCTCATGAGTCCCCAAATCCCAGTACACCCCACCTATACCAGATACAATATCACAATATATGGGAGGTATCACTTTAAATAAAGTAGGCCTATTGACTTTATCAAAGGGTCATCACGACAACATATAAGACAAATCTGCTGGCTTTACCACAAGAAGACCAATAATCCACATGTTAATAACCACCATTATAAATAACAACATTTATCAATCATTAGTACTGATAAAGTATTTCAATGTTTATCAAAAACCATTGTTAAACAGTATATTGTTAATAAAGCATTTTAAAACCAATATAGCATGTACCTGACTTTTTTTATGTACCTTAAGGCCACACAGACTGCAGCTATAGAACCAACCCTTAGAGATGGTTGCACTCCCAGCTGAGGAGCAAAAGCGCCAGCCTTAGGAGTGCTTTAAAATGAAAGCAAAAATCTCCCCATGTGAGGCTTCCTAAACTGGAGACATAAGGTTAATGCTTAAAGAATTAGTTACGGGGCTGCTTTGCTTCTGTAGCCCCCAAGTACTTTTTAAAACATTGGTGGTGCTCCTGCTCATCTCGGGCCACCACAAAGCACCATTCTTTATTTGATGTAAGCCCTGCACGGTATTATGGGACACTTCCTCCAGCAAGGGGTGAATTTTAAATGAGAGGCTTTTGCCTCTTTTGATCTCGGCGTGCGACTGCGCACCACGTCTTGTTTTTGCTCTTTAAATGGTGGTTTCCGGTCCCACCCATTTACTCCCATATCTTATTTAGTTGGGGCTTCTTGGGTAGCTAATTCCCAGGTGGCCTGGCTGGCTCCCCACAGAGCCGGCTCTGTACTTGCCAGCATGGGAGCAAGTCATCATATTCTCCCTTGTGCAAGAGCTTTTAAATCAGGGTGGTAAGTTCTAGATGCCAGGCACCACTAGGGCACTACCTCACCCTTCATCCCTGTCCCAATCCTCCTGCACAGCATGCTGGGGAAATTCGAGATGGTGAATTCTACAGTTCTATGTTTTCATTTGCTGTGGGGACCTCAGATCCGCCCCTCACTAGCATCACTGCCTCACCAAAACCTCAAAGGGGAGCACACTCCTGTTTTAGCTTCGGAGGTCTGGGCTTCCTTCTTTGTTCAGTGGGCCAGGGCTGTCAAACCTGGTTCAATGTGACTGCTAATTAACGGATGCAGATATTCTTCCACACTCCTTCCTCTTCAGGAGCTGAGTGAAGTAGTGTTAATTATTCCTTCTGTGTGGGGATGCCCTTGTTCCCTCTGCTGGGAAATAATTAACTTGGCCCAGCAGGGTGACAAAATGTATATAACCTGATCTTGATCTGAGGTAGAGAAATATGAACATTCTGGATGACCCATAAGGTGTACATGTTTTTTCTTGGGACCTGAGTAGTCAAACAAGGCACACATGTTTCAACCTAATTTCAAACCTTATGAAATTTGTAAGACTAAGGGAAACAAAACTGCACTTTAAGGCGATTTTCCCCTGTGTGTATAACACAGTGACACTAGATAAACCATTAACCCTACTGCCCTTACCTATAGTTGCCAATTAATATTATAAGGCACAATCCAGGTCAACATCTGGTATTGCAACGTCCCCTTTGCTCCAGGCTACATGTGTGCAGTTACTAGGCTGGGATGTAACCAGCTATGTGCCACTTACCCTAGCTGCGCTGCAGCAGGTTTGTCTTAAAATGTCCCAGCAAACATATGCAGTCCATTTACCATGTTATTACCGTGGGTGACACACAAGTAGAGAGACTCACACACAGTAAAACGTTTAAAACCGGGTGGTCAAAAAGCAAAAATAATTAGGTGTATTAAATGGGCAGAACCCATGTGCAACACATGTCAAAAGAGTATGATTTGATAGTTCATATTGCACTTTTTACACTGCTGCCGAGCGATTGCCAGTGGCTGTGATTAATTTATGCATTCCATCTATCACCTTGTTGCTGTTGCAATTGACACCCTAAGTGTGACAGATATGCCCAGATGTGGGTCCCATACTCATTGTGCCATTGGGATCAAGATATACCTGGCTGTTGAGCCCTTATCAGGGTGAAACCGGTCCTAGGTTGCTTGTATTCTGGCTCAGGGAAGCCCTGGCTTGGTAGATCGGGCTGGACTGTTCTCTTTGGAGCAGGGTCAAGACTGATTTGCATATGGCTGGCTCCAACCTGAGATGGCATGGTGGGCAAAAAGTTATGGATTGGCTTGCAGCCAGAGTCTTTGCTAGTTGCTGAGATTAATTCAAGCATTCCATCCATCACCTTGTTGTTGTTCCACTAGTATTATAAGGCCCATCCCAGGTCAAAATCTGACATTGCAGAGTCCCATCTGTTCCAGGCAACACATGTGCAGTTACCCACACAGTGCACAGTGCCCACATATAACCAATCAAGTACCACTTAACCTAGCTGCATCGCAGCAGCCTTATTTCAAAAGCCCGACACTGGTATAAACATGCACAGTCTATTTATCATGTGATTATTATGGGTAAGACACAAGTAGTAAGACTCCCCCACAGTAAAAAGTCCAAATCCGGGTGTTCAAAACACAGACAAAAATCTGGTGTACTGAATTAGTAGATCCCATTTGCAACATTTAAAAAATGGTTTATTTTAATAGATCAAAATACAGTTTTTACACTGCTACAGCTAGGCTACACTGGTAGGCCTGAAGCCATGTTTACACTGCCACTGTATTGGATGGCTCCATAGGTAATGCAGTCCACTAGTGGCATTTAACTAACAGCCACTGGTTATGCCTTGTACCATTTGCTAGAGACTTATAGGTAAGGTACATATGACAGTTAGGAGTATGTCAGTTTAACCATGTTAAAAAGGGTAGTACATACACTTTACTACATTTTAGCAGGGGTAAAATGTCCTATAGCCACCAAAAACAGGGCAAAATCAGGATACACTATGCAAAAGATGGTAATTTCCTACATTCACCCTCGCCCTCCAAGCCTCTCGTGATACTGCCCTGTCCTGCTTTACCCACTTTTTAATACACCTTTATTCACCGTCTCCTTTATGTTTTTGTTTTAGAAACTATTTACTCCCAATTTACTCCTTTTTTCAAATCCTTTATGACCACTTCTACTTTAGTCCTTTTTTCAAACCGTGTTACTCACCCTTCTGCTATACACTTTGGTTTGTTTATAAATCCCTTTATTCCCTGTTGCTTTACTCCATTTTTTTACAAACCCGCTTAATAACTACACTTCCCAATCCAGATAGGAGGAAGCCTCTCCTCTCATGTACATTAATTCACCTTTCCCTTTTTTTACTCTTTGTCATGCTGTCCTTTAAAAGTAACATTTACATTTTCCACAGACACATTTGTTTGTGCCAACGGTATTTCATCCTTTTAATTATTTTATTAATAGAAGGTTCATCAACCTGTATTTTTTCAGGGCAACTTTATCATTTTAGAAATTCATCATAATGACAGCATACTTGATTTCTGTAGATTTCTATAATCAATAGATGGTGCACATGGCTTTTTCCGAGAGGTAGTGTTATGGTAAATTTAAATAAGGATCAGGGTTCAGCTGCTTGTAAAAAGACCTATTTTTCTTATAAACAGACTTAAGTTGTGCAAAGATTCCAACAGAAATATTACTGCTTTGATCAGTATAGAACAATCTGGTTTTGTTAAAGGTAGATACATTGTGGACACTTCCAGGACTTTTTTTTATATTATCGGATGGTGCGTCAAACCATACACAACCATTGGTAGTGTTAACAGTCAATTCTGAGAAAGGTTTTGGCCATTTCAGGTTGAACTTTATAAGGAAAGCCCTGCAATGGCATGATTTTGGTCCCAGGACCTTTCAATATATTGGCCTGCCTTACACCTCGCCTAAAACCTCAGTATACATTCTTCATATTTTAACCATAAAAGAGGCACAAAAAAGAGATACCCTAACACCCCATTACTTTTTATTTTGTCAGTTGGACCATTTTTGGAAAAAAAATCATAGATCTGGATGCTTGTCAGAATATAAATTCCAGGATACAGTTGTTACATTTTCAGACTATGCAGACAAGATATTATTATATATGACTAATCCAAGCTATTCCATCCAAGCATTTTGTGAATCTATTACACACGTTTTCTATGGTTTCTGGGAGTAAATGTATTTCTGATAAATCTAATGCCATGACACTCAACAAATACTGTTTGAGGAGGAGCCAAGATGGCGCCGTAGTCGGATGCGTCTTGCGGAGCTCCGGGACGGCCTCCAGAAAAAGAGATCCTACATGCAGTAATCGCCCTCCGGAGACCGCCAACTGAGAAAAGAAAAATCCCTATACTCCCCAGTCACCACAGATCCTGAGAGAACGGCCACGAAACGGAAAACGGCCCTCGAAAAGAATCAAAGGAAATGCGGACTAGGCCGGACAGGGCCTGAATAAAAGCGGTGCGTAAAGAGAAGCAATAGCGGAGCGAAGAAAGCAGTGAGAAGGGGTGATCAGATCCTGAGGTTCCCCCTCAGAGACGCCACCACCCAGAAAGAGATTTGAAAACGGCACGAAGACCGCTGAACGATCGGAGGCGGCCTGAAGGTGAGATCCGAAAGCAGCGCTACGCGGGGAGCGGACAACGGCACGGACGTCGGGGGGAGCAGAAGCAAAACTGACGGGAGATCCAAGCCCCCTGAGATGCCTCAAAATGGGAAAGGGTCTGACAAGGGGCACTAAGGCCCTGAGTGCCTCACAAACGGCCTGAAGGTGAGTTCGCCAAGGCAGGCCCGGGCAAGATGCAGATATCGGCATCGGTAATAGGGAGGAGCCCTAGAATCGAAGAGGAACCCGGTAATGTGGAATAAGCGAGAAGCCCCGGGGCGGTGAAGGCACCCCACCCCCCCCCCTCCACTGCATAGATAGAAGACTGGCTGGCACCGGGACGGGGCCCGGTGATCGACCGCGGTTGCAGACCCCTTAAACAGCAGACCAGATCCTACAACACCCGGAGCGCAGGTGAAAAATCCAGACAGGAGACCTTGGAGGGGGGAAATGCGGGAAAATATTTGATATGAGCTGAAGCGCCCCAGAAAAGGAGTAAGAAGCGACGATCGGAGCTGGGAATTGGCAGTTATGGGGATGAATGTTAAAGGCCCCCAGGGGAGTATACGACTGACTGAAGTGGGATCGGTGGAGGACTTCCTCCCCCTCTGATTCGGGCCGAAGTGACCAAAAGATCTGAATATAACGGAATAGAGAGAGAAAGAGAGACACGGCATCGGGAGAGATACTAGTTTTGTGACGAAATAAGATCTGAACAAACAAACCCACAAGAATAAAAGGGAGGAACAAGAACCGGGTTCGGCCAAAGTTCTAGAGGCCTGGTATCCTCAGATGGAACGGACCCACTACGGCTTTAGATGGACAGTGCCTTGGGTAAGAGATAGTATAGGACTCAGGGCCTGTGGCCCGAAACTTCTTGGCCAAGGCGGAGGTGGAAACTGGATGGCAAGAGACAAAAACCCCAGAACCCCCCGCCAGGGCAAAATGGACAGATACACAAAAGTGGTAACCCCGCCGGTCCCAATTGCCGATGCAACTCCTGCTCCGGACAACAATGCACTTTTGGTGGCAATACAGGCCTCCAGGGGTGCCCTGGAGGAACGAATGGGTGAGGTGCACTCAGAGGTTACTGTCACGACTCACGTGCTGCTGGCGCCTGGAAACCGCAGATCTAGTGGCGTAGGTCTTGAGGGTTCGGCTTTGGCCCAGAAAGGGGCGACTCTTTCTAGTAGCCACGGTGCTGCAGGCAGTGGAAACGCCAAGAACAGACCGTGCCCTTTAGAATTAGTGCCAGAGGGAAAAAACCCCAATAAAGGGGAAAAAACCTCCAAAAAATGGATTCCTGAAACGAAAACAAAACCAGGAATCAAACAGGAACAAAATGCAGGTAAATGCAAAATTGAAAAGATTCAGAACCGAAGGCTAAGAATCAGGAGCGAAGACACAATCTGAGCAGAAAGTGATGCAGCGCAAGGAAAGGGAGAAAACAGAGCCCTTGTATACCAAGAAACAGGAAGTGACCAACAGGAAGTAAAAAGACACCATTTTAGATAGGGAAAAAGTACATAGGATAGAATAGAACAGGAACCATAGAAAATAGGGACCAAGGAATGCTGGGAAGAAAAAGGTAACATGGGAAGGGGGGAAGACATAAAGAAAGGACAAAAAATGCCTCGAAAAGGTAAAGAAGAAAAAGTAGAAGAAGAAAGAAAAAGAAACAGGTAAGGAGGGGTCAGGGAAGAACAGGGACACCACAGAAGGCAGAGCGAGGCCCAAAATAATATCTGGGGCCTCGCGCTGTACAAAGAAGACTCGGGGCGCGCCGCGTCCTGAGAACGCGCTGCGCGGCGCGAGCCGAATGCTCGGCTCGCGCCGCACCACGCGGCGCAACAGTAGGTCCCCCCCCGAAGGTCCAGGTTTGAAGGGAAACAAACGATGAAAACGAGAAATCAAAAGAGGGGCGTGAACAGAAGAAGCATCTTCCCAAGAGCATTCACTAAGAGGATTACCCTTCCAGTGAATCAAATACTGAAGACGCCGGTGAAAAAGGCGAGAGTCACAAATTTCGTGAACCTCATATTCAGGGACATCATTCACCAACACAGGAGGAGGACAAGGAAACTGACGAGAGAAAGGATCAGGGACATAAGGTTTGAGTTGGGATACATGAAAGACCTGATGAATTTTCCAAGTATGAGGCAAGCGAAGACGATCAGTGACAGGATTGAGCAACTGAAGAATACGAAAAGGCCCATAATAGCGAGGCGTGAACTTATTCAGAGAAAGACGAGAGGGCAAGAATTTGGAAGAAAGCCAGACTTTATCCTGAGGGTGATAATCGGGAGTGGGTCCACGTTTCTTATCAGTGATCTTCTTCATATACCTCTTAGTGTGCAATAAATTAGATCTAATGAGCTTATGGAGTTGCAGGAGACGTTTGGAAAAAGATGTAATGGCAGGCAGAGGAGAGGTAGATTGAGGAGCAGTAGGAAAAGAGGTCGGATGATAGCCATAGGAACAGAAAAAGGGAGTGACCTTGGAGGCACTATGGACAGAATTGTTGTAGGAATATTCAGCAATAGGAAGATAAGTGTTCCAGTTGCTTTGGGTGGAATTACAAAAACAACGAAGGTATTGTTCTAGTCCTTGATTCAAACGCTCAGTTTGTCCATTGGTCTGAGGATGGAAACCGGATGATAGTGCTATATTGATATTCAGTGTCTTGCAAAAATGTTTCCAAAACCGGGAAATATACTGGGGACCCCTGTCAGACACAATGGTATGTGGAAGTCCATGGAGACGGAAAATATGGTCGATAAATATCTGGCTCAATTCTTGGGATGTTGGTAATTTCTTTAGAGCAGTAAAGTGGGCCATCTTAGTGAAAGAATCAACAGTGACCATGATAACCTGGTTTCCAGCTGATGGCGGAAGTGAACACATAAAGTCAGTGGAAATAGTATGCCATGGCGTTGGTGGAACTGGCAAAGGCTGTAGTAATCCTGCAGGTCTGCTACGGGGAATCTTGACTTGGGCACATATGGGACAAGCCTGAACATATCTTTCGACATCTGATTTCCAGGTAGGCCACCAGAAAGATCGCGAAAGAAGTTCTTGTGTGGCCTTAATACCTCTATGTCCAGCAACCGGTGAATCATGGCACATCTGTAATGCTTTGTCTCGCACTCTGTTAGTAGGGAGGAATAACAGCTTCTGATGAAAAAAGAATCCTTCTTTCTTGCATAAAAAGGTTCTTAATTTCTCTATTTCGCTATTAGACAGGCTGGAATACTCCAGTTGTACCTCATCCAGAAAAGATTGAGCAACTCCAATGATCTTACTAGGCTCCAGTAGAAACTGAGATGGGGAAGGAGTACAATCTGGATAGCGTCGAGACAGAGCATCAGCCAGAATGTTTTGAGATCCAGGAATATAGGTGATGTAAAAGTCATACTGACTAAAGAAAAAGGCCCAACGCGCCTGGCGACTATTTTGGCATACAAAATTACGTAGACATTGCAGATTACGGTGATCTGTTCTCGCCTCGAAAGGCTCCTTGGATCCCATCAGAAACTGTCTCCATTCGATGCAGGCTGTCTTCAGAGCTAACAACTCTCTTTCTAGTACAGAGTAATGTTGTTCAGCTGAAGAGAGAATATGGGACAAATAGAAAACAGGATGTTCAAGACCATCATCTTCTTGAAGTTGAAGCAAGACTGCTCCAATAGCTTTTTCGGAAGCATCGGTAACTACGATAAACTGTTTATTGGTATCTGGATGTCTCAAGATGGGAGCTTGAGTGAATGCCTTCTTTAATTCTTGAAAAGCTGTTTCAGCTGCCTTGGTCCAGACAAACCCCTGTTTTAGATTTTCCTTCTTTAAGGTATGGGTTATATGGCTGGTCTGTTTAGCAAAGTCTTGAATGAACTGTCGGTAAAAATTTGCTAATCCTAGGAAACATTGTGTTTCTTTGATAGAAGAGGGAGAAGGCCACTCTAGAATTGCTTGTACCTTTTCTAGGTCCATAGCTATGCCGGTGGAACTTAAATGATAACCCAGATATTTGACTTCCGTCTTATCGAACTCACACTTTTCGGGTTTACAGAATAGTTGATGTGCTCGGAGTCTGTGAAGGACTTGTTTCACATGAGAAGAATGGAGTTCGGGGTGTCTGGAAAAAATAAGGATGTCGTCCAAGTAGATTACGAGTGTCTGGTTCAAGAGATCGGAAAATATTGAGTCCATAAACCTTTGAAATATAGCAGGAGCGTTCGTAAGACCAAAGGGCATGACTTTATATTCAAAATGACCGAACGGTGTCCTGAATGCTGTTTTCCACTCGTCTCCTTCTTTTATACGTAAAAGGTGGTAAGCTCCCCGAAGATCCAACTTGGTAAAACGTTGAGCCCCTCTGACTGCCTCTAAAATATCCTTAATGAGGGGCAAAGGATAACGATCCTTTATAGTTATCTTGTTTAGGCCTCGAAAGTCTATGCAAGGACGAAGATCTTTGGTCTTCTTAGGTACAAAAAAGAGAGGAGCCCCTGCTGGAGAAGATGATGGAACAATGAGACCACCCTGTACATTTTCCTCCAGATACTCCTTAAGAACTTCCTTTTCAGGTTCCGTGAGAGAATACATCCTCCCAAAGGGAACGACTGTTCCAGGTTCCAAAGGAATAGCACAATCGTACTCTCGATGTGGAGGTAATACAGGTCTGGATGGTTTTTGAAACACGTCTTGGAACTCTAAATAATGTTCAGGAACCCCTTGGACAGTGTTGATGGAATACTCCGTAGTACTCTTCATAGGTGTTAATCTGTTTGGTGACCAATATTTATCGGAAGCAAAGCAATTTTCTTGACAAAACTGTGAGGATAAAGAAATTGTCCGGGTTACCCAGTTCACATATGGGTTATGTCTAGTAAACCATGGAATTCCGAGAATAATGGTATGGTTGGGAGATGAAATGAGATCAAAAGAGAGGTGTTCTTGATGATTACCAAACTGTAAATTTAACATCAAGGTCGTAGTATCGACTGGACCTGAGGATATTAAAGATCCATCCACGGTGTGTACTTGTTCAGGAATGTCTTTGGGTTGAGTGGGAATTTGCAGATGAGTGGCCCATGTCTTATCCATGTATATACCACTAGCACCACAATCCAATAATGTCATAGTTCTTTCTTGGCGGCCATCAGGTAGTTGTAATATGACTGGTAACACGAACAAGTAAGTTGTATTGTCGTTGAATGAGCTGATAGAAGGTATAGCCGATGATCCCGTCCCCTCCCTTCTTACAGAGGACGGGAGGTGGCGTTTCCCAAGGGTCTAGGTGGACGTACAGGACATGTACGAAGCAGGTGACCAGCAGAACCACAGTAGAGGCACAATCCCTTCTTCCGTCTGTCTTCCTTCTCACTAGCAGAGAGTGGCCCTCGAGCAGTATCCACTTGCATGGGTTCCCCTTCTATATCTTTAGCAGGAGGACGAGATTCCTCAGGATGAGGTGGATACATCCGTGAAGAGCTTGGCTGAGACGCTCCTCTACTCCTTCTCTTCTCCATTCGTCGTTCTTGAAGATGATACTCGATGGAAAGTGCTTGATCCATGAGGCCACGAAGATCTTCAACTCTGGTGGAATGTACTAATTCATCCTTAATTTCTTCCTTAAGTCCTCTGCGAAACAAAGTTACCAGGGTACGCTCCACCCAAGTGGTCTCTGCCGCTAATTGACGGAAACGTGTAATATATCGGAGGACATCCTGGGAACCTTGCTGGATATCACATAATGCTTCCTCTGCCGAGGCTTCCAATCCTGGGCGACTAAACATTTGTTTGAAGCGGGTCACGAAGGCAGAATAGTCCGACAATACTGGATCGTTGGATGACACCATCGGGGTTGCCCAGGCCAAGGCAGGACCGGATAATGCACTAATAAGATATCCCACCTTTGTCCTGTCATGAGAGAATTGGCTAGGTCTGAAGGCGAAGTAAACCGTTAATGCATCCAGGAATTCACGCAGTTTAGTTGGTTCACCAGAGAAGCGAGGCGTTGAGGCGGAGATAGTCGGAACATCGCCACTGCGGAGGGCCAAAGCCTGTCGTAAGACCGCATTCTCGTTGCGCAATTGTTGCAATTCCTGAGCTTGTTGTTGAATAGTAGTCAAAAAAGATGAATCAGGATCTGCAGCCGCCGCCACTGTGTCATCCATAGTATCAGAAGATGTCGGAATGGTTTGGCGCTGCATTCTGTCACGACTCACGTGCTGCTGGCGCCTGGAAACCGCAGATCTAGTGGCGTAGGTCTTGAGGGTTCGGCTTTGGCCCAGAAAGGGGCGACTCTTTCTAGTAGCCACGGTGCTGCAGGCAGTGGAAACGCCAAGAACAGACCGTGCCCTTTAGAATTAGTGCCAGAGGGAAAAAACCCCAATAAAGGGGAAAAAACCTCAAAAAAATGGATTCCTGAAACGAAAACAAAACCAGGAATCAAACAGGAACAAAATGCAGGTAAATGCAAAATTGAAAAGATTCAGAACCGAAGGCTAAGAATCAGGAGCAAAGTCACAATCTGAGCAGAAAGTGATGCAGCGCAAGGAAAGGGAGAAAACAAAGCCCTTATATACCAAGAAACAGGAAGTGACCAACAGGAAGTAAAAAGACACCATTTTAGATAGGGAAAAAGTACATAGGATAGAATAGAACAGGAACCATAGAAAATAGGGACCAAGGAATGCTGGGAAGAAAAAGGTAACATGGGAAGGGGGAAAGACATAAAGAAAGGACAAAAAATGCCTCGAAAAGGTAAAGAAGAAAAAGAAGAAGAAGAAAGAAAAAGAAACAGGTAAGGAGGGGTCAGGGAAGAACAGGGACACCACAGAAGGCAGAGCGAGGCCCAAAATAATATCTGGGGCCTCGCGCTGTACAAAGAAGACTCGGGGCGCGCCGCGTCCTGAGAACGCGCTGCGCGGCGCAACAGTTACACTGCTAAGACAGGACTTGCGGAAAATAGCCGAGAGGGTCACAACAGCGGAGGCGCGCATATCAGAAATAGAAGATACTTTAAGGAGTCTAAGAAAGGATGTATCAGAGCTCAAAGTAATTAACAAGGATGTAGTGTGGCGCCTTGAAGACTCGGAAAACAGAGCACGCCGTAACAACCTCCGTTTTGTGGGGTTTGCTGAAGGAATAGAAGGAACGGACATGAACGGTTTCCTTGTGAAATGGCTGAAGAAAATACTGCCACCAGATAAGTTGTCGACATGTTTCATAATAGAGAGAGCCCACAGAGCATTGGGTGGCCCTCCCACCCCTGGGAGCCCCCCCCCCCAGACCAGTGATAGCCCGTTTTCTCAATTACCAGGACAGAGACACAATTTTAACGGAGGCCAGAAAGCTGGGAGAAGTAAGGCACGAAAACTCGAAGATACTAGTTTTCCCGGACTATACTAGAGAAGTACAAAGACAAAGACGTGCCTTTGACGCGGTCAAAGCCAGGCTACGTGGCCTCCAGCTTAGATATATGCTCCTCTTCCCGGCAAAACTAAAGTTCATGTTCCAAGGGAAAACCTTCTTTTTTCAGTCCCCAGAAGAAGCCTGGGACTGGATTGAGGAACGACCCAGGCTAAGGAAAGAAGAAACTGCTGAATCTAACAGGACACCTAAAGGAACTGAGGGAGCGAGACCAAAGGATTGGTCCCTCCTGGTGCGCAAAGGCAGAAGAAGACAGAGGACAAGTAGAAACACGCCCTGGAGAAATCCAAGGAGAGCTGAGGGAAGAGCAGACACTACTGAATCAGAGGGAAATTATGGAAAGAGGAACTGGTCACAAACCAAACAGCATGACGAAGATCAGCAAACCCCAAACGAAAGATCCGGACTGAGAGAGAGTTCCCCGCACCCACTAATGGAGGCCATAGATAGGATGGAAGTTGGAAAAGACCCACAGACAATCGGAGTCCCGGAGGGACAACTGCAAGATCCAAGAAGTTAAGGAAAGGAGCAGCCGTCTCTGCCCTCCTCCGAATCCACTAAAACACAACCCTATAAGTAGGGGCGGTTCGAACAATTTTCTTAGTCATACATAGTAAGGGATAACAAGGGGTGAAAGGGAGGGCCACAGACCTCCAGACTCGAGTGGGATTGGGACATGGGAAAACAAGCTCACAGGGACCTATGGGAGGTAGGGTGGGGGGAGGGAGGGGTATCTAGTTTTCTACTGTTGTTTAATATACTGATTAGGTTAAGTTTCTTAATTAGCTCAAACATGCAGGCAATGATAGCACCATTTCAAAACAAAAGAGGGATTCCCTATAGAACACGGAAGGGGGACACCGGAGACCATACTGAGTTATACACCCCAAATGGGGAAATTCATAAAGCAAGATGACCCCTAGACATAGAAATAGAGTGTCGCTCCCAGAGAGTGAAAGAGGATTCTCCGTCCTCACATGGAACGTTAATGGACTAGGGGATAAAGTTAAAAGAGGTTTGGTCTCCCAATACATCAAGCGACAAAAGCCAGATATAGTACTCCTACAAGAAACTCACCTAAAAGGTACAAAATGTGGTTTTCTGGCAAGGGGCCCCTATGAGGTACTAGCGCATGCCGGCTACACATCCGTCTCTAGGGGGGTTGCAATACTGATCTGTAGGACCCCTCCTTTCAGGATCACTCGTAAATGGGAGGATACAGATGGGCGCTTTGTAGAAGTGGAGGGGGTGTGGGGACGGCGTGAAGTCATGCTCATGAGCATATATGCTCCTCCAAGACTGCAAGCCCCTCTCCTGGAAAAGATTGCAAAGATATTACTGCAGTTTTCAGCCTCCCTGCATGTCTTGGGAGGTGATTTTAATGATGTAATGGACCTCACACTAGATAGAACAGGGGGAAAACAGACAGCAGGTCGGGGCACCCCATTGCATGATTTTACAGTCGCGCTGGGACTGACAGATATATGGAGATGGAGACACCCGAGGGAGAGGAAATACTCGTATTTCTCAGGAGCCCATGGGGTATTCTCTCGCCTGGACTATATCTTTGCACCAGCAGGGGAAATAGGCAAGATACAAGGAGCGGAATACCTCGCTAGAGGCTTGTCAGATCATTCCCCCCTGATGGTCACTGTAGGAGGGAAATCGGAGAAAGGAAGGAGCTGGAGATTGAATCCATGGGACATGCGGGACGGGGAAGTGGCAAGAGGTTTAAGACTGGACACTTACCTCTACTTTAAAGAAAATCAAGGGTCGGTTGAATCAGCAGTGATTTAATGGGAGGCATATAAGACTGTGCTCAGAGATAGTACGCAAAACCTGGTTGCCCAAAAGAAACGGAGAGATAATAAACAAATAGGCGAAATAGAGGCCAAACTTCTAGAGATTGAAAAAAGGCGACGCATATGCCCTCAGGCTCATTGCTGAGACAACTAGAACTAACAAAACTTGAATACAGGGAACTAGCAGAAAAAGAGGCAAAGGCCCGCCTGAGAGCAACGCAATGCAGACTGTATGAAACAGGAGACAAAGCTGGGAAGCTACTGGCATGGCTGGGGAAAAAGGAAAGGGAAGTGCGATGGGTCCAAGAAATAGAGACACAAAATGGAACCAGGGCTACTGAAGATAGCGACATAGCCGAAACATTCGCAGGCTATTATAAAGAATTTTATAAAGCTAGACCATTGGCAGAAATGGACTCCATTGCTAAATACTTAAATGAGATAACCCTGCCGAGACTAGACGTGGCAGACCGAGAGGAGCTAGAGGAAGATATCACAGTAGAGGAGATTTCTGCCGCACTAGCGAAACTAAGGCCGGGTAAGGCGCCGGGACCGAATGGATTCCCAGCCAAAATCTTTAAAAGTTTTAGGGAAATACTGGCCCCACACTTATTAAATATGTACCTAGAGGCCCGAGAACAAGGGGTGCTCCCCCCAGACCTACGAAGGGCTGAAATAGCAGTAATACATAAAGAAGGTAGACCTAAAGATAAATGTTCCTCTTATAGGCCGATATCCCTGCTAAATGTGGAAGTAAAGGCCCTAGCGAGTGTGCTGGCAACCAGGATCATCAAAAACATCCCCTCACTAATACACATGGACCAGACCTGTTTTATACCGGGACGATCCACAAGACATAATTTAAGAAGGGTACACATGTGGCTCTCCACGGTGTTGAACCGCTCAGAGCCCCACCTGTTCCTGGCATTAGATGAGGAAAAGGCTTTCGATGCAGTACACTGGCCATTTCTGGTGGAGACCCTGAGAAGATTCGGCTTCGGCCCTAAATATATTCAATGGGTAAAGTTGCTATACACAGGACCGGTGGCGGTGGTTAGGGTAAATGGAGTTATCTCCTCACAATTCCCCATTGAGAGAGGAACAAGACAGGGATGTCCCCTCTCCCCCCTGCTATTCGCCCTCACACTGGAATCCCTAGCTTGCAAGATTAGACTCTCCAGCGGCATAACTGGTTTTAGACTGAGACCAGAAAGGGAAGAAGAGGAACGCATCTCGCTATATGCGGATGATGTTCTCCTATATATCACGCGCCCAGAGGTAACAATCCCGAGGTTGTTCCTCCTGATAGAGGAATATGGCAGGCACTCAGGTTGTTGTATCAATTGGCACAAATCGGTACTATATATACCACAGCAGGAGACATCCCTCCCACCTCTACCGATGCAACTACAAAAAACAAAAGAAGGATTTAAATATCTAGGGATATATGTAACCCATGAAGATGACAGAGGCCTCGAGCGTAACATAGGGAGGGTAGCGAGAGAATGTAGTAATGATTTTAATAGATGGAAAACGCTTCCCCTGACGCTAATGGGCTGAGTGGCAATGATAAAAATGATCGCGCTACCAAAGTTACTGTACATGCTGCAAAACACATACTACCAAATCCCCAACTGCCAACTCAAAAACATAGACAGGGATATCAGATTCTTCTTATGGGAGGGGAAACACCCGAGAGTTGCCTTAAACACACTACAGCGTAACCAATACGCGGGTGGTTTGTCACTGCCGGATATTGAGGCTTACTACTGGGCGACTCACCTAGCCAATGTCAATGATTGGATGTTCGCTGTAGATGAACACCCCACCTTTCGATTGGAGAGGCTGCAATGGGAAGGGAGATCCTGTAAACAATTCTTATATGAAGGAAAGGGAACCAGTCACCTAGCTCCTGCCACGGAGGTGACCCTGCAGGCATGGAAAAAGGCTAATAAAAAGTTAGGATGGTACAGACGCCCTACCATGGAGACCCCGTTATGGGAAGGAAACTGGCTACAGGAAATCAAGAAGCTTAGGGGCTTCAGGGGCTGGGACATGATTGGGATCTCCAAGATAGGAGACCTGATGTTAAACGGTGGACTCAAGCCCTTTGAGTCACTACAACAAGAATATGCACTGAACGAGACACAATATTTCCAATACATAAGACTCAAACATGCGTGGGGGAAGGAGGGGCTAACAGGACAAGAAATCGTGGAATACTCCCCCCTAGAGAGCCGCCTGTTAATAAATGAAATAATGGAGAAATCAGTATCACTGATATATAAAACCATTAACAACAACATGCCAAATACATTAATAAACCTTCATAGCAAATGGGAGAAAGATGTAGGGCAATTGGAAGAAATAGATTGGGAGGCTGCATTGATGTTTCCGAGAGAGGTGGCAATAAGAGCAAGACTTCGCTTGATCCAATTCAAAATTCTGCACAGAGTGTATTATGACCCAAACAGACTACACAAAATGGGAAAGATCAGACACCCACAATGTGTTAGATGCCAAGGTGAAACTGGTACCTTCATACACGTAATATGGGAATGTCCGGTGATAAGAGAGTTCTGGGAAGGCGTATTGGGAGAGCTCTCGGGGGTGTTGAGCGAGACGATCCCCCCAGATCCCAAATACATACTCTTTGGGCATCCCCAACGACATCGATTTACCCAGAAGGAAACTTATGCTAGGCGGACTCGGACTGATGGTTGCGAAAAGAGACATAGCCAGACAGTGGGGATCCCAGGCCCGGCCAAACCTGAATACCTGGAGAAGAGGGATGGATGGATTTATGATGGGGGAAAAAATGACATACATAAACAGGGGATGCCCGCAGAAATCTCAAAAGATATGGGGAGACTGGATGACATACTACTCTATGGAAGTAAAGCCAGAAACGTCCAGAGTACAGGGGTCAGGGTGGGTGGTCAGAGACACTCCATGCACACCCACACCAAAATAGAATAGGGAGACTTGGGAAGACACTGCAAGAAGGAACACTTTTGGTAGGATTGTGTTTTGAGAATGTTGAGAGGAGGTGGGAATTAGGGAAGCCTCTTTCTGTGTTTCTAACAAAAATGTTAATCATGTATCTGATTGCTAATAACTGCCTGAGCTATATTATTTTGCTGGACTCGTTGTGTCCGGGTTTAAAAGCACATAAAAAAATTATTTAAAAAATATATATATATACTGTTTGAATGATATGCTTGAAATTCTGAATGTGCATGGAATAATATAACAATTAAGTGCTTAGGTATGTTATATTTTAATTCTATCCATGATACAAATTAGCGTTATTTTGGAGATAGATAAACTTAATATTTGTGTATTATATAATAAATAGTCCCACCTCTTTTGATCTTAGTGATGCAGACGCTATACTATCAAAATTATGATGTTACCAATTATCAATTTTTGTTTGTGCTTCCTGTCACGCTATCCCAAAAAATGTTCAAGCTGATTGATAGATGTCTGCTAAGGTTTTTGTGGAATACAAAGAAAGCATATATTTCAAGGAATAAACTTGTTTTAATGCAATGTCATTCCATATTCATTATTAAACAAATTTGGTCTGCTCCGTCACATGATTTTACCAAGGGCTAGACCACGTGGCAAGGTTGGAACACTCCCTATTGCCTCCTTTCTCATTTAGATATACAGAGTATATGCAGCACAAAAACATACATAATTATCTTCCCCTGATCCAGAATTTTTTGATTGTTGGCCAAACCCTTTCCCCTGAGTCTTTTCACTGAAATCTACAATTTTAGTCATTCCCCTATCTGATGTTATCCTAATATTAAAATAATAAATTACACTGAGGTGCTTGTGTAAGTAAAGCTATCTGCAACGTTAGTCAATTAATTTCCGACAATCAATTTATTTTGTTTAATACATTTCAACACAATTTTGATGTTCCAGATTCTTTTAATCATAAGTATGATTAGCTAACAACACCAGTTAAACAGACTATGGCTGAGTCTTTAGTTATAGATTGAAATGTCTCATATTAAAACTCATGATTTTTCTATGAGAATTAGAACTTTGTATGTCTACATAAATGACTTGTAGAGTACACCATCAGCAAGCCTAAAACCAAAACTGAGCTATTATGAGAAATGTATTTGAAACATACTTTTCTTACTACTATACAGAATAGAATATGGTCCAAGGTACACTCAACATCCAACTTAGCAAGAACCATTCAAATGTTTTTTTTTCTATAATAGGTTATTTATGACTTCCAGCTTTCTTTTCAAGATGTGTCTAAGTAGTAAATACCAATGATGATTGCTGTATTTGTGTGGTTCACTTTAATGAAGCATTTTTACATGCTAAAAGAGACAATTTGCCACATTACAAGGTATAGGTTAATATTTTTTAAAGTGTACATAAAATATGTGCTTGCTGTTCATTACATGGAAAACAATCCAATAAAATATGAGTTTTTTCAAATTTAACCTTCAAAGAATAGATATATTTCCTAGAACTTACCTACATCTTCTGTATTAAACCTTGTTTCTTCCATGTAGGGTTTACCCCTATTCCTAACCGCAAGATCCCCCAACATATCTGGAAGAATATTGAATAGTGCATATATTTAAAGGTATCCATGTTTCCCAGGAAGACTAAACGCAGACTGACCTTGCTTTTCCGTGCTAGATAGACAGAATCCTTGTGACAACTGTACTCAGTAGCAAGCATTTCTAATAGCTGTATAATCCCTCTATTTCTATTGGTAAAATCCACCTCTGGAACCCCAAATACTTGTGATACAACTTTGTGATACTACCTTTATACTAATGCTTCCCAACATTCAAACAATACATTTTTCACTTACATTAGAAGATTTAAGCAAATTTATAAATCTTAGGTAGCATACTGGTGCTAAATAACCCCGTCAATCATCCTTGTTTCTAACACCAAGGCTTTTACCACATAATTCAGTGTTTAAAAAGGAGATACCCTGTAATCCGAAGGAACTTGGGTCCTCAGGTCATTTCCAACTGAATGTAGGGAAGATGTTGGGTAGCTACTTTTGTCCTGATAAAGACTCTTTCCAAATCTTTGACCTAGGATCGAACATGTTGACTTGATATTAACCACTTGTTTATTCATTAGAAGGACCTCCAGTATTGTGTAATTACATGACTTTGTTTTCACATACACACAATTCTTAGACCTATGTCCTGTTGGTTGATTGCTTTTAGGATCTTGTATATATATGTTCTCCGAGTGTTGTGCACTGTATATACATTTCTCCACATTAACTCGCTTGGTCACTTTTGCAGTGCCCACGGTGTGTAGCACCTGTGTATTCTATTAAGATTGTCATTTGAGGATTTTTTAATATGAGCAATCTAACCATCAAAACTGAATGTTCAATGCCCTTAATTCTTTTGTCACTTTCATTGTGAGTAGAAATTTTGTTTTCTGCACAGTTATTTGCCTACAATTTAATGTCTTAGGGAACACACGTTAACCACAGAATTGGCAGGGGGCTGATTATCTTTTCAAGACTTAATTTTCCAGCCTAGCCCAGCTGACTTCGCTATTAAGGGCTGGCAACTCAGCACCAGAAAGATACAGTGTGATAATTTAACACACAGCAGCTTTAATTAGTAGCATGGATGAATACTGTCACCATACTGTCTACCAAACCTTCTTAAATAATTTATCATTGCTAAAATCCTGCTCTATATTGCCAGTATATGAGTGTGCCATGTCAACTCTACTGGAAATATCAAGCCAAGATATTAATATAATGCAACTTGCTGAATTTTCTTGTTTGCTAGCCAGCAAGTCCAGCTTCTATCTTTCTTTGAAAAAATAAAACCCATATTTATACCTTTTTTGCACCGCATTTGTGTCATTTTTTTAATGCAAATACAGGGAAAACTTAACTCCATATTTATATTTTGACGTTAGACACGTCTAGCTTGCTTTGCACCATTATTTAACGCCTGAGTTAGACCAGGCATTAGGGGATCCGTGGACCCATTTCCATGGTCAGCCACCATGGAATGGGTCCACAGGTGCTCTGTATTACAAGTTGCTGTTGCAATTGCCACAGAAAGATTTCACCTGCTTAGAGCAGATGGGAAATTTAATAAAAGTTAGAAATAAGTGGTAAAACATATCTAAATTGTTTGTAATCATTCAATATATATATATATATATATATATATATATATCAGATTAGAGAAAATATATTTTGCCATCCCAAGTTGGAAATTGTAAACTGAAATATAGTTTGAAGGTTTGTAGTTACTATCCTCACACCTGCACACAAATCTAGAAATAGCCCTCTAAAACCTCTAGACTAGACACTGGAGGGAGTTGTTAATTAGTACATCAGGCTGAGTGATATGCAAGTACAACTTCAACTGTTGATTCTACACCAACAAGAGGAGGAAGCAGCTCAGCATCCACAATCAGTACAGCATTGCGGAATGAGACAGCCAAGACTAATCAAGGACATGCTTAAATCCTTTCAATATGATCTCAACCTTTATTGTCACAACATATAGGATGGACATGAATTCCATATGAAATAACAACACACTTTAAATGTGTAAATGTTGTGCGATGTGGATCTTGTCATCCAACATTGTTTTGCCATTTCCCTGAATAAAACCACAATTCTACAATGCTCAGATATAGTGGAGAGGAGGCATCCAGAAAGAAATTGGCTTTTAGATATGTAAAAATAATTATGCTGTTAATGCATTTAAACTACAATTCCTATAATACATTATTTTGGTTATCAATTTTTTTCAGTTAAATGTATTTTTTGCCTTCAACAAATGCAAAAGAAACATGTAACCCAGCACATAACAGGGCAAGAAACACTATAACGCATATATGTGGTCTGTTAAAGATATGTTTCAGATGTTTGCATAGGTGTGGCTTTGCTTTGCAGTATTAACCTGAAAACGTATGTAAACTAACTATGGATTGCTGTTTTGTGGATAACACCTACCACAGAAGCTTGATTCTTATGCCAAAAAGAAGGAGATGATAACATTCAAGATCTATATGAAGATGATTTAATCAATATGTACAACATCATCTTGATGATAATGCAGCTGGTATTAGGGATGACATTATTTCAAATTACTTTTATTTGCTAAGAATGAAATACAATTTAAAAAAGGAAAAGCAATCAACAAATATTACTGGAAGCCTTTTTAAAAATATTTTAAATATATAATTTCTGAAATGCACATTTGTAGTGAATAAAGATACCAAAATAGTTCTATGAAAAAAGTGAATGCAGATTCTCTGAAAAAATTAGCACAATTATATCAAATATTAAAAACAATAAACCCAAGGTCTGTTTTGGATTTTGTGGATTGAGGTTCATTTTAAGGTAATTGTGTACTAAATGTAGATCTGCATCTGGGACTGGCTGGAGAACATGAAGGCTGGGAGGCACACATTGAAGTCATTGATAGTGGGAGTACAATGGAGCTTTGTCCTTTGGTGGGTGAGGAAGGAGAGGCAGCAGGTGGGATTCCAGTCGTCCATTCAGATGTCTCTGGGACTGAATGCAATGGCATGGGCTAGCTCAGTGGTTCCCAACCTGTGGTCCGGGGACCCGTGGGGGTCCGCAAAGCCTCCTCAGGGGGCCCGCGACTGCTTAGAAAATTAAATAATCTTAACAGATTAGGTCCACAGCTTTAAGTAATGACTCAGTGGAGGGGTCCCTGGATTCCAATAATGATTCATTGGGGGGCCCTGGGTTCCAGTAACAATAACGTGGGTGTCCACAGAAGTAAAAAGGTTGGGAACCACTGGGATAGCTGCTTTTGGCTTGGCCTCTCACCGTAACAGCCAGTGTATTAAGAGCCCTGTCAGTCTGGATTTGTTGTTGTGTTTGCATTGTCCTGCCTTTTTACCACACCTCATTTGGATTCTGTGGTGCAGTGTTGATCAGGCCTTTCAATATGGCCACATGTTCTTGCAATGAGTTTGTCATAGTTGACAAGATACCCAGAACTGTGGCAGAGATTTCGGTTTTCAATAAGGCTTTGTATACCGCTAAGCAAAACCTCAATGCTTTCAGCTAACTCCCTTATAAAGCTGGGACTTAGTTTGAGCCTCATGACAAGTGTCAACCTGACTCTCATTCCTTGCTGCAGTTGCAGCTGTTTTGTATAATAGTGACAGTAGAGTTTGTGACAATACTTTTGGTAGCAGCAGTTATATTGGATCCACCAGCAGTTGTGGTATCTGTGGATGTTGTAGCTGGTGTTGTGACTGCTATCTCTGAAGTCTCCACTGTTTTCCTAGTTGGCCTGTTTGCTGGCTGAGCGTGGCTGGCGAAGGTTCATCTTCTACATTTTCCTCCTGTGCAGCACCTCCTGCACAATACATTTGTGTGTGCCATAACGTATTATATCATACATTGGATTTAGGTTATTGTTTCATGTTCACATAACATTTCAACTCCTACAAATCTCACATCCTTTGTCTTCAATGATTGTTAAGTAGATGCTGAGTTTATCTATGCCTTAACATATCAGTCCTTCCCTCTTCTAATAGCAATTAACACCTAAATTCATTTAAAACATACCCATTAGTGAAAACCTATTTTGAAGTTTTGTTTAGGTCATTTGTTACCTCTATATGTAATTGTCTGCTGTTAAAATGTAGCAGTTCTCTTACTACTCAAACTTAAGTATTTAATACATTTCACTATTCAATCTACAGTACTGGCAGTGTTTTAACATACACTAATGCAACTTATGGATGTTTTATTTACATACCACAATTATAATGTTACTATTACTTATAACAATGATGTAATATGAGAACTTTTGCCAGGTTCCAAGTCCTTTTCCTGTCTCAACACCACCAGCAATTCTTTCCAGGCTTCCAGAATTTATTATGATGCTTACTGTTTTCTGCATTGGCTCCAGTCTTAATTCGGGCCCTGGCCCTCCACCACTGTCCAGAGGGGTCTCTAATGTGTTTGGCTAGCAGTTCTCTCATTCTCCTCTTCATGTCACTGAATCTTTCACGCACTCCTCTACTGTGCATGGAAGCAAAAAGATTGAATACACTTTATCATTGATGATCTGCCATAATAGGGCACTCACCTTTCCATGAGCTGGTCCGCAAGTCTAGAATATTTCATTTTCCACATCCTGCCAGATGCCATCTGTAGGAAGCTGGCTCTGTCTATACTACATCAAAATGAGATAGAGTGTGCACAGAGTTCAGGGGTTCCCCAAAGGCTTAATAGAGGCTAACATAGATAATATTACTGCTCTCTTTTGTGGTAGTGTAGTCGAGCAGTTAAGCAATAAAGGAAGCACACACTCAGTTACTAACTTCAAACCAATTGTTTTTATATAGCAAAAATATACGTTGTTGCTTTATTTCTAGAACCACACGATTCAGTTGCAGTTCAGTACTTTTACAAGTAAGTATCATACATATGTATCAACATCACTTTGTTTCAATTTGGCAAGTTAAACAGTTTTCAAGAAAATAGCAAATATCTGTTTTAAAAGTTGACACTGCAATTTTCAGAGACGGTTCTGGGGGGGAGAAAAGTTAGTATGGCTCTGATGTAAGTACAAGACTCACAGTTCCAGTCTCTGGGGTTAGGATGTCCACAGGCTGGGGTTCATGTTAACCCCAAAACCCACCACCAGCAACATGGGGCCAGCCAGGAGCAGAGGTCAAAGATGATGCAAGATTTAAAATGGAGTCCTATGGAGACTGGGGGCACTCGGAATCAGGCCTGCTTGCAGGTAAGTACGTGAGTTTTTGAAAGGCACACCAGGGGGGTTTAGGAGAGCACCTGGGGGAGGGGCACAGGTCAGCACTAAACACACACCCTCAGCGGCGCAGGGGCAGCCGGGTGCAGGGTGCCAACACAGTGTGGGGCTCCCAGTGCTTTTCAATAGGTGGACCCAGAGGGGCACAAAGATGCTGCAGGCTAGGTCTAGGCGGTCAATTCTGGAAATCCACAGGCTGGACAAGTAGGATTGATAAATTGTATGTTAATGTGTGTATAATAAGGCAAGAATTAGTGAGAAATGGATCACAAAAAGCTAAAGGCCTGATTTAGATCTTTGTAGCTGCATTGTCAAGCCGAGCCGGCTGCGGAACAGAGAAGACTGACAAATCGATGGTCTTCTACCCACCTGTAGAAATGGGGTATTTGGTTGGCAGTCAGGTTACCCCCTGTCCAAGCAAGGACCCTCACTCTAGTCAGGGTAAGTCACACTCAATCCAAATTATGCTGTGCCCACTCTCTGGTAGCTTGGCACTGAGCAGTCAGGCTTAACATAGAAGGCAATGTGTAAAGTATTTGTGCAATAAATCATACAATAACACAATATAGCACTATAAAAATACACCACTCAGTGTTTGGAAAAATATATAATATTTATCTGGATATTTGCAGGTCAAAACGATCAAAGATGCAAAAAGTAAATGTAGAGATATCACTAAAAAGTGATATAAAGTGTCTTAAGTCTTTTTAAAGCAAAGTCTCTTTCAAGCACAAAGTACCTGGTTTGTGTGAAAAATATCCGCAAAGGGCTGCAGAGGAGGAGAAGAGGGGAAACAAAGGGGTGTGCGTCGATTTCTCGGGCCACACACGGCGATGCGCTGTTTAGTTTCCTTGAAGGGACGGCTGTGCGTTGATTTCCACTACTTGGTCGTGGATCCTCTTTGGGTTGCAGGGTTTTCAGATGCCCCGGGGTCTGTGCGTGGAATCCTGGGCTTGCGGACCGAAGTCACCAGCGATGCATTGTTCCAGTGAGTGTTGCGTGGAAATTTCTTCCACACGGCAGGCGCTGTATCGATTTACCCTCTGGAAGTCAGGCTGCGTCATCCCATGTCGGTTGTGCGTCGATCCAGTGGGCTGTGCGTCGAAGTTCTGGTCACAACGCAGGCGCCGCGTCGATCTTATCCTTGCAAAGTCGCGATGCGTCATTCCGGTTCAGCGTGCAGTGAATTTCTCACCGCGGGTAAGCTGTGCGTTGGTTTTAGCAAGCTGTGCATTGAGATTTCACTGCACAAGGAGTCCAGTTGCAAGAGAGAAACATTTTTGGTCCTGAGACTTCAGGAAACAGGAGGCAAGCTGTATCTAAGCCCTTGGAGAGCACTTCTTCACCACAGCCAGAGAGCAGCAAGACAGCAGGGCAGCAGCAAGGCTGCAATCCTTCACAGAAAGCAGTCAGGTGAGTCCTTTGGGCAGCCAAGCAGTTCTTATTGGCAGGATGCAGGTTCTGGTTTCTTCTCCAGGAAGTGTCTCAGTTGGAAGGGGCAAAGGCCCTGTTTATATACCCAAATGTTTTTTTTGAAGTGGGGGAGACTTGAAAGAGTGGCTTAGAAGTGCACGAGGTCCCCTTTCAGTTCAATCCTGTCTGCCAGGGTCCCAGTAGGGGGTGTGGCAGTCCTTTGTGTGAGAGCAGGCCTTCCACCCTCCCAGCCCAGGAAGACCCATTCAAAATGCAGATGTATGCAAGTGAGGCTGCATAGCCTGTGTTTGGGGTGTGTCTGAGTGAATGCACAAGAAGCTGTCAACTAAACCCAGCCAGACGTGGATTGTAAGGCACAGAAAGATTTAAATGCAGAGAAATGCTCACTTTCTAAAAGTGGCATTTCTAAAATAGTAATATTAAATCCAACTTCACCAGTCAGCAAGATATTATATCACCATTTTGGCCATACTAAATATGACCTTCCTACTCCTTTCAGATCAGCAGCTACCATTCAAACAATGTATGAGGGCAGCCCCAGTGTTAGCCTATGAAGGGAGCAGGCCTCACAGCAGTGTAAAAACGAATATGGGAGATGTACACTACCAGGACATGTAAACTACATAGGTGCATGTCCTGCCTTTTGCCTACACAGCATCCTGCCCTATGGGTTACCTAGGGCATACTTTAGGGGTGTCTTACATGTAGAAAAAGGGGAGTTTTAGGCTTGGCAAGTACTTTTAAATGCCAAGTCGAATTGGCAGTGAAACTGCACACACAAACCTTGCAATGGCAAGCCTGAGACAAGGGTAAGGGGCTACTTAAGTGGGTGGCACAATCAGTGCTGCAGGCCCACTAGTAGCATTTAATCTACAGGCCCTGGGCACATATAGTGCACACTACCAGGGACTTATAAGTAAATTAAATAGTCCAATTGGGTATGGTCCAATGTTACCATGTTTAAAGGGAGAATCATATGCACTTTAGCACTGGTTAGCAGTGGTAAAGTGCACAGAGTCCAAAAACCAGCAAAAACAGTGTTCATAAAGTGAAGGCAGGCAGGCAAAAAGTTACGGGTGACCACCCTAAGGCTGTCAGGCCTAATACCACAATATTTAGATGTATTGCAGCTGAGCCGAAGACAACCGCATTACCCACTACTCCTCCCTCCATTTCACCCAGCCAATCCCATCACATATACATGTTCTGACTCACACAGCTCAAGCACAACATGACAGATACACGACCCCTTGCAAAGTGTACACATCAGTACAGTTGACAAGTGTGAATGTACCATCATTATGGTGCCAACATTAATTTGGGAATTATTGCTGTCACAGTCATGACAGTTGTGTATGTGTTCGGTATGTGTTCTGTACCACTGTGTCCCCACCTGTGTCTGGCCCACCGTGTCCCTTAAATATTACTTTAACGTGTAGATGTCTGCAGTGATCCTGTGCCCATTTGCAGTGACCCCACCCCAACGTACACAGCCAATGCAGGTTACCTACCTTCGTGTCCAACAACGGGGGTGGTTGTGTTCTCTCTGGGGTCTTGTGGCAGCAGCGACAGAGGGTCCTGTCCAGTCATGTCCAACCAGAAACCTAAGTATTATTGTGAGAAAAGGTGAGTTTTCACTCCCTTTCCCCCCAATCCGCCAAGTCAGAAGTGGAGGTCGAGCTTCCACTGTTTGCTTGGTGGTATGGCACATCCAAATCTGCTCGGCGGTAAGTGTGGCTGAAGTCCTGCTGTCAGCCACTCTTTCCTATGGTGCTGTGGCGACAAATGGGATTCCTTGGCAAAGTCCGTGGACTTGGGCGGGTTAAAATCTATGGGACTGCCAACATGGGAATATGGTCTCATGGACCGGCATGGAGACGGGTGGGTTTTCATTCGGAAAACTGATGGAAGGACAGATACTGCCAACATATAAATCTGGCCCCAAATAAACTAATCATAGATGAGTATCTGGTGGCAGCCAAAGTCCTGTAAATGAGGTGCTAAACCTGATCACATGAATAGTACACCTAATGTACAAGCTACTGGAGCTTATTGACAGCCATTTTGGTAGTAGAGAAACAGACCAAGATGTTTCAGTTTGTCACATACTCACTTGGTTCCAACCACAGAGATGATGCTGGACCTCTAATCCCATCCATGGCAGAGAATGAAGCCAAGTAACAACAGCCTTATCTTACTAACTGCCTCTGAGGGGAAGGGGATTAGGGATAAAACAAGAAATAGATAGCCCTGCATCACTTGGTTTGCTCTGCTGCCTTGCAACACTGCACAGGAAGATTTGGGCTCCCTGGACCTTTGTGTGTGGGTGCGATTGTGGTTCACTAGAAACTACAAGAAGAGTAGTTTACTAAGAGTTCTTAGTATATGGCATTTAAACAGTTACATACAACAATAACACTCACTGGCTTCATTGTAAATGAGGCTTGAGAGCAGATACAAGTTCAAAGGAATAACAGAGCTTTCTGGCACTCCGCAGAATGTCCAACACAACAAGCTTCAGTTTTCAAACTTGAAAGTCAAGATTGTGAGCTCAATGTATTTCCAAGTTCTTAATACAAAAACTTGTCAAGAATACAAACATGAAGACCTTCAGTTCAGAGCTAAATAAAGTTTGGAGTGCCCACGAGATAGTGTTTGGAGTGGCAGGACTTTCAAAACATTTCTGAACAGTTTTTTCTCCGAGAAGGAACTCAGTCTTAGACAATTTTCAAAACTTAACTAAGGATTAATGTGTACTAATCTAGGAATCAAGTACTTAGCCTAGGCTTTGATTCTTCAACTGGAATTCTGAGGAAGGCTCTAGGCCAAGGAGCAAGAAGCCACAAGAGGAGGTAGAATCGTGGCTCTGGACATGAAGACACTGGAGACGTTTATGGAGTCAGGATCACAGAATCACAGGAAGGCTTGGAAAACGAGTGCGCTGGAGGTTACAGGCAACTCAGAAGGTGAGTACAGGGAAGATGCTTGCGCAGGACTGTAACAAGGCCAAGCCTGACTCATGTCTAAACGGGATATTTATACACAATGGGAGGACTGTTTTAGAGGGGTACATGGCTCACATGGAAAGTTGCAATGGAAACATGGGAGAAAACATGATAATATAACAGACGTGGTTTTGCTGATGGCAGATGAAAGTGACGGTTGAAATCAGTTAACCAAACAGCTGGAACCAAGAATATTAGCCATTGGAGTCAAGACAAGTGGAAAATATGCCTAAGTGGTTACATGCAATAGGTAATGGTGGATGGAGCTAATAAACTAGGAAACATGATACTCTTACAAGAATGCAACCGGGAGGAGCAACAGTACAGGAGGTTCAAGGGAGTAAAGAGCTCTGGGAGGGGAACAATGGTTTGCAGGAGGCCGTGAGGTGCCACAGGGCAAAAATAACATGAGCCCTGTGTGCAAAACCCACAGAGGGCACAAAAGGAATTTGTGACACAATATGCATTATTTCACAAACATAAACAAGGTTACAACACATCAGTTTATATAAAAATACTAGAACATTTTCTGTAACTAATCTGCTCAAAGTATGTACTGCAAACTAATGGCATTGATTTCTAGAGACTAGAACACATCCTTAAAGGAGCCAATTCAGCATTCAAGATGATATTGAATCTGAAGCTGCATGACTAAGTAATATTATACTTGTACATGTCAACTACACAGCCATACATTGTATTACTGTGTGTTAAGATGATGGAAGAGCATTAAGTCCAGGAAGAAGATGACTTCAGATTGTTCAAAACATATTCACGCTTTTGTCCCTTGGCACTCAAGATGGCATTGAGTGCTACAGTAAGTAGTTTGGACTGTGCCGATTGGACACTATGAAAAGGGTAATCTTTTGAATAATGGTTATACAGAAACCAGGGCAGCAAAATACAGCAACAGCTGATTGAGAACAAGGATTCTAGCACCCATTCAGATAAATAAACAAATACATTTTACAACACTCAACAGCAAAGAGAATCTGTGCTGGTATAGCTTCATTATATGTTGGTGTTTGGCAGAACTCCCCGAAGAAGCGAATCACATATTATTGGAGGTGCTCTACTGAATGAGAAGTCAAGGTCTAAATTTACTCTTGGATAAGTGTCAGATTCATTGAAGCAGTGTGAAGTATATTGCATATACTCTATCAACAGAAAGAACAGCTGTTGATCCACTAAAGTGGAAGGTTTGAAAATATTGTTAAGAGAAAGTATGTTAAAGGAGCTAGTTGTTTTTAATTCTTTAAGTACTGCAGAAGAATGTACCTGGATTCTAGAAAATACCTGAAGTATTGACTGCATCAACAAAAGATTGTTCACACAGCAAGAAAATGTAAAACATGAAAAGAAAGCTGATTCTACTTAATATCAAGTGTGCATATCGTTTGGACTAAGGTGGACAATGCAATCCAGAACTTATTTACTCAGTTAGTTAAGAAATGTATGACAGTCCAAGTATTGGCTTGTGCTGATCCATCTTTAATATACATTTTTCATGTGGATTCCAGTCAAGGTGAATCAGGAATTGTACTATATTAAGGTGAAAACAAACAATTAGAACTAGTATCTTTTACCAGTGAGGGATTGCCTGACTCAGAAAGGAGCTATCCCGCACACATATTCCCTCCGTACAGTTGGTAAATTGTCTCAGTCTGCACTTTTCCAGAGGGTTTAGGATTTCTAAAAACTGGGCCAAATTTCCCAAAGAAGCAAAAATTGTGTCATTACCGTCTCAGGATGGAGCCTTGAGTATGCATTTTAATATCTTTGAATCTCCTTTTCCTGGTGAATAGGAACCTAATCAAATGACAGAAATCACAATAGGATTCCAGGAACATCAAATGTGGTTTGGTGGGCATTTATCTCATGTAGTGCATAATATTGTAATGGGTCCGTTACGGAAACCTGGAGCTACCTTGTCCGTTTTGCCTCGTTATACTCCACATCTGGAATTACAACATTTGCTAAATCAATTGAGGCCTAATTTAGACTTTATTAGATAGAAGTTATTCCGCTGGTATAGGGGAGCACTTTATCACCACCATACCGCGGGTCCCCCATGTGTAAAATTTAGAGATGGTCACTGGCCCAACTAACATCTCCTAACTTTGGCAGGAACTGCCATCACATTGGTTCCTGTCAATCTATTAAATGTTTGACGGACAGTGCCATTAGTTAAACTTTCAACATGCTTTTGTATTATCAAGAACAAAATCCCAAAGCTCGATTTTCTTTTTGAAAATACAAAAACTGATGACCCCTCAAACATAGTGTGGGGTTCATTTTCCAGTTTTCACTGCCCCATACCGCCATGATTTACCTGGCAGTAAGGGGCAGTGAAAGCTGACAATTCAAGCACACACTTTAAATTGGGTGGGCGGTTTAATAGCAAAACCTCTGATGGTTCTTACTCCTTTGGGGCACTGGAGAAGTATGTCAGTGACAGAGATGGAATAGTCTCTGCTTCTGATGTTTTTAAGGTAAGTCCACCAATCTGTATATTAGGCAGATGGACCTTCAGATTGGCGTAGAGGGCAATCCATTGCAACAGGATAATCTCTCCACCAGATTCTAAATCAGTTCCTTACTGTCGACATATAGACTATAGGCACTAGTGTTTTGGCTCCTGCTGCTAAACAGCTGCACACTCCAGTGGAGACTATTAGTCCACAGACTAGTAATGTGCTTATGGGCATAGCATTCACAAAGCCAGATGAGATTCTGTGGATTGCTCACAAAACGAATCAGTTGGAATTGGACTATCATCCCATCATACCCCAAGACAACATAGAAGAATGTTAACTATGTGTGTTCCCCTTGCTATGGTACTACCCATAGAGGGTTGACTTCTTTGTGGAACCTTGTATGCTACTATTTACACTACTATGCATGGAGCACCCTCTTTTGCGATGATACCGAACACATTAAAACAAATGCAAAATGTGAATGGTGCTGCTCCAGTGATTGATTAGGGTATGGTATTCATTGGTAATTTTGGAGCTGTCTTTGATGGTTTTCAGTAATGTTCAAGTGGAAGTGGCGGTTTTGGCAGTACACAAAAGTTTGGCTGCAGTTCCCATACATGATTGTGATTGCCAACGTTCTAAAATAATTTGAGAAGTCTATACCTCTGTAAGTTGAGATACTTTGGGAACCTGAGCCTCAAAACTGTTGCAACTCAGTAAGAACAAGCATTTGAAATGCAACAGGTCTCGTGTTTGCTCGTGTTAGAGCTATTAGCATTGTAAACTCTTAACCTGACTTTTCTTGACACATAAACAGATAATAAATAGTAAGACAGTTTCTCATATGTGAGCCGCAGGCTGCCATTAGCGTGAAGGAGACACAGAAAAGGAAACAGAAGTTCACTCGCAGTGAAACTTATAGTCAAAAGTGAAATTATCCATTTAACCGGCAAAAGTGCAATTATCCATGTAACAGGGTTGATGTCGTGCAAAGCGCTCAACTTCTGGCCAGCGAGATCGCGCTGTGCAGGAAATGAAAAGATAAAGTAGTCCAGAAGCCAGCTGAAAATACGGAGTCTCTTATGTTTTCCGTAGTTTACCGGTGCGCTTGACGAGGCCTAAACACCGGAAAAGGCATGACGTATGCATGCTTTTTACAAATGGAATCAATCGATTTTAAAAGGCAAGCCCACAAACTAATGAAAGTGACATGTGTGACATGGTTGTGGTTAGAAGCCCACATAGAGATTACAACATGGTCCAGAGCGCGTGCGAGTATGAGGTTTAAGTTAAAAGAAAAACACGAGAAACTAAGGAAACGCAGGTCACCAAACATAAAACCAGGACTGATCTCCACAGCAGTAGTTGGTTAGTGCTGAATTTTAGGGACCATGAAACAAAAAGGCCAGTTCAGTATTAGTATACTGGACAGCTGTACTTCCCATTCCTTTGAAGGTTCTGGGGAGAGTGGAACAAAAGAAAAAGAGAAAGGAACAGATGGAGTGAGTGTTGCAGGAATGACAAGCAGGTCAGACAAAAAATGAAAGGGAACTAGGATGCAATGTGACTATTAGAGTGAAGAAAGAAGAGAAGGGTTTGGATCTAAAGCTCATTTTAAGGAGAAAGTGCCTGAACTTACCAAAGAAACATGACTCAGAAAACTGCAAGTACTCCCATTCAACAGGACATATGCAGTAGCGCTTCTGGACAGAGCAGGGGAATGAACTACAATTTGGTGGTGATTCCAACTCAAGACTATGCATATGTTGAAACTCTGGATGGACTTGTAAACGTTTCGGATAAGGTTATGATATACAAATACAGATTGAAGGGGACATATCACCCAAAATAGAAGCTGTATTTTTATCAAACATATTGGACGCATATGAACTCATTCTCGCAGATGAGTAGCCTCCTCCTATCATGAAGGATGTGTTGGGAGGGGAGCTTGGCCATGAGCAGCATAGCATCTCTGCCAAACCCGGTCTAAAAGAATGAAAACAAGGGCATAAATACACTGTGTGCCAGCAGCAATCTGTGTGCATTGACTCTCATAGGTGCCCAGCGTTGCCTGTCATTGACAAAGCAAGACTACTAGAAAGATGCCTAGTGTGCAGGACAACCTACAAACAAGAGAAGCACAGTTGATCAAAGCCTACCCTCCACAGCCGCTTTTCAGCTATTTACAATGATTAGTACACTGGGAGTGAAGCAGGATGTTGGTGCTGACAACAAGTGCTTTTGATACGGCAAGCCACCTGCCCATTCCTGAAAACACACAGATGGACGGCAGAAGTCTCCTGACTCCAGTGAATATCCACAGATCAGCAGATCAGGAGAAGCATGGCCCGGAATGCATGTAGAAGAGAGGAACGATCCAAGCATTTCCTGGCAACTTGGCTGCTCAATCTTCTACAAACAAAATTTGAGCACCCATTAGTGATCCAAAGAGCACACAGACTATGAGCATGCTATAAAATTTCATCCAATGCCCCAGACCAATAATGGCCTGCGTACTCTGTCATGGACAAGTGGAAACAATCTTCCAACTTTTTCAGCATCACAGACCTTTTCAACTTAACAGGCAGAGAATCAGTGTGACTGCTGACCTCACACAAAACCACTATCATCAGAGAAAAAAAAACTTTGTTTCTTAGCCAACAGTGAAACAAAGAGAAATACAAAATGGCCTGTTGTACCATGCAACAATGATTATCATGTAAATGGCACAACCCAAGAATTTATTGACCCCAAAACCTTAGAACAGTTCTTGGAATCAACCACTGACCAAGAAATAGAGACTACTATATCAGTGCCACAGTCACAGTGCCCCATAGGGAAGGACACCAGACCCCTCACTCACAAGCAAGTGAACGTAATGCAGGAGATGGTCACCTATCCACTGCTTCCATAATGGACCGCAACATAGACATCAGTCTCAGACTGCTGAAGATCACAACAAGTCTAGATCGCCCTTGAAACCCAGGTAGGCTGATCAGTGATTGTTAATGCTTAGAAAAGCCAGACTTTCGATACAAGACTATTTCCTGGGCTAGAAGAAGCTGCATTGACTCAATTAAAGTGCACATTTATGTTAATTAGAGTAACTTCTTTCAACTAAGTTTAGGAACCTGTGTCCAACTTAGAGGCTGACTATTGGGTCCAAACATCTTCTACTATCATATAATTATAAAAGGAACTAAGTACTCATGACTCTTTCATCAAGGACTCCCAAATGGCTGAACATAGTATCGCTAAATGTACGAGGACTAAATAGTTATTTAAGCACAAGAAAAAGCTTGCATACCTGGTAACTAAAACTCAAGCATGGCTGAACTGCACCCGGAAACCTCTTTATATGACCTTTAGACACAAAAATCGGTGGACAATTTTCTGGCTATAAATTCAACAGGGGCAAAAGTGAGTCCTTACCCCTAAATTGAAGTTATAGCAGGATGACATTGCCAATCAAATACCTAGGGGCATCATGTTTGGAAATTATTTAGCGTCCACTGCACACAATGCTGTAATTTAAAGCTTTCTTTGAGGGAACGCACACCACTGGTCAACTGGACTACCCACGTACCACATTTGATTCCCTTAAGGAGTGAGCCACAGGTTCAGGCTCAATATCCATTAATGTCAGAAGTAAAGTGAAGATCAACTACAGTATCAGGGTGTACTAGTCATTCAACCACAGACACTCTCTATTTTCCAGTGTTAAGTATGACAATTGATATAGAATATTAGATTATAGAAATGTTAATGCACACACATGCAGTGGAAAAAGTTCACAGAAAGACTTAGGTGAAAAGCTTAGGAAACAAATATAAAACAATGTTGAATATCTCAAATTAATTCTTTAGTCAAAACATAGCGCTTGAATCGCAGTATCCAGCCACTTTCTTTTTCATCAGATTTCAGTATGCCTATACAAGATTGCCCAAGGGTTATAAAAATAGCCCTGGAATTTTGCTGCTAGAATCTTTCAAGAAGATACTGTAGTGTTATCATATATTGATAGTATCTATATCACAGATGATGATTTACCAGAGGAACTAGATAGGGTGAACAGAATAGTGACTCTTTTGGCCTTACAAGGATTTAAAATACATTTTTGTGAACCTAAGGTTCCATATTTCTATATAATCAACTTTGGAAATGAATTAACCAGGGCAGGTAAAGGATAGGCACTGGTCTTACTCCAGATGTTTACTAATTTATAACCTACAAATACACTCACAACATTGCAAGCCCTGAAGGGGTTCTTGAACTTTGGATGGGCTTACTTGCCACACTGTGCAGAGCTGGTCAAGACCTTGTATGAACTAATAATTCCAACATTCTCAGAGACAAATTAGAAGAACACACATACACTACTTTCTTACTTGGTCTGCAGGCAGATATGTGAGACAAAATATCTCCAGGTACCGCACAAGAAGACAAGCCCAGTAATGTGGGTTGTTCCTAGTAGTTAAGGCTACACATGTAGTTTACAGTGAGGCACAGACAACTTCCATGTCTTAAGGTTCACACTTAGATTCAACTGTAAAGATTCACTCTGAATGAGAAATGTCTCACAGCATTTCAGACAGCCATGTGGAAGGAGCTTGCTCTGGCACAAGGAAAGCAGATTGTTGTGGTTTCCCCCTATACTTACACATGAGGCAGATGCAAAAGCAGGTATTCCTAATGCACATACACTACACCTTCATTTGGTGCAGTGGGCTGTGATGTAAAATACAACTTACAAATTTGGAGTATGATCCTACAATTAGGAAACAGGAGTTTATACAGCATACACAAAGAATCCCCTAAACTCTAAACATTTTGCCAGTATAGTAGTATGCAAGCATGCTCAATAGGGACTGCTCTGCTCAATCTGCTATTGACACTAAGCAGAAATATTCAGTGGCTTGTGCTGCAGTGCAGGAAATTTTTTGAAGATGGCAACTTCAAGGTATGGTGCACACATGCTTACGTTTTAGGAGATTCCGCAGCACAACAGCAGAATTCATTGCTCTCTTACTTGCCCTTTAAAAAACTCGTCCTATGTTTATCGTGTTGAACTCAGCATTCCATGTACAAGGTTAGAATGTGGACTGGCCATATTGGCATCTGAATTAATTCAGCGATTCAAGAGGTAAACTAATGAAAGCAAAGCAACTTTCAGGAAAGATTAGTGTTGTACAGGAAAAGCTTCCTTCAGTCCATTTACAACAGGCCATGGGCAATAAAACTGAAGGAATTCACACTAAAAGGAACTGTACAGATACTAAGATGGTGCAAACCATTAAGGTGGCTATAATAACCCAATTGCAGGTGCTAGCGCAGGTGTATTGATACAAATCATTAACAAGTGTTCATGTATTCTGAATAAAGGGTTTGTGTAGAAAATATAATAATGTAGAAAAATAATGCACGCATTTGAAAATGTGATTACAAGAGTGGCCGCTAATGTGTACTTATTAATAGTCAAATGCTGTGAAATGTTGAATATATGTTTGACTAATGTAGTAATATGTCATATTAAAGGTTATGCATTATGTCCTAGCTTTATTAATTTTAGGCCTTAACTTAGCGAAGGTCTTGGCCTACTTGTCAGGCCTCATGTCAAAAACTGTATTTCTTAACGTAATAAATGGCTGTCCTAGAGAGTTAAACTGTGATTTTCCATTTGCATTGTTTACATGTGCTCATAACTAAAGGTTCTCATGGGAACCGACTGCTAGAAGATGCTGTTCTTGCTAATGTAATATTTTGTATGTAATGCGTGTGAGACTGACTTTCTCAGGAGGAGAATAATGGAGATACTGACTAGAGTAGAAGCTGCAACAATATTGTTACCTGACAAGCCAGATGATGAGGACATTACAGAACAACCAATCAACGACATGTGAATGGAGTACTAGTAGAATTCATAGACTTGGAGTTTTAGTTTTATTGGACAAAGTGTGAACATGCGATTAACTGTCCAATGGGGATTTGAGACATAGTTTACTAGTTTTGATTTAACAACACTGCACTGAGAGAAGACATCGTCATTGGCCATTTTCTTGCTGGCCGAAAGGTCAATATTTTCTTGTGTGTCTTGATAAGAGACGTGCTTTACTTTAATGCTTAAAGACTTTACATTTTCTGATCTTTGCTGCTGAATTCTGATGCCTTGCTGATCGACTGATGTCCTGAGGGCGAAGACTGACTCTGCTTGCTGATTCGCATTGGGGAAAGGTATAAGGAATTAGACTGTTGATTATTATGCATATTTGCTTTTCCTTTCTAGATACCAACTACACTGTTTTGATAGAGCCATAGTTAGATGTTTTTCCAAATTTGTGTTGCTAACTTGTTTTGCATGAAGTCCAACATGCTGATGCTAATCTGGTATTAGTTAAGGATCCTCACTAAAGAAATTACGCTAATAGGGAATAATGCTTGATGAATTTCTCTGCTGAATTCGAAAGTATGTAATCACGTTGGCGCAGTTGACTTTGTTATTAATTTGTACCATAACCTTAAAATGTGTTGTAGTTCAAGCTTTGATAAGATTACGTTTCTTCCGCCGCTTTGGACAGCCAGTATTGTTTCTGTATGTGTTTCATTTGATTTTGAGATTAATCTACATGACCTTAGCATTATTAATATAGGGAAATAAATATTGTAACTTTTACTAAAAGGCGTGGTTATTCATGACTGAAAGGTCATGGTTTGTGACAATTACTGTCTCCATTGATTATTATGGTTATTGATTGTTGGTGATTATTGATGTTGTGCATTGTTTTTTTATTATTGATTTGCATGTACTGGAGCTATGGTAAGAACATCTTAATTGCGAGTCAAAAGGTTCATCAACCTATTTGCATCCCCTTGTAAGTTTACTTACTAAGGACAGATGTGCTAACACAGGCAAAGATCAATTCAGACGTAATGGTGCCAAATAAAGCATCACAAACTCACTTGATGGTTTTCCTTCCAAATATTTATAGAACCTCACCGAAGGTAATGTTCATATAGTTTTTATCCTGCCATAGGGGACAGGCATATACCTAATAAGTGAGCTATGCTAGACCTGTTTAGAGCAGCTCATGAGGAGTTAGCTTGACATTTGTGCTACAGTGTGAATGCTGTGGCAATGATACTTATGGCTGTATTTGTAGAAGAATGCAAAGATGTACATGCATCAGTATAACATTTGTCAACAGTTGAAGCAGTCTATTGCAGTAAGATCAACATCTACTCGCTTTACGATATCCGATAAACTCTTTGGTGTCATTTTCATCGATCATTTTTGCCCATTAACAATAGTCAATTAATGTAATTGGTTGGGGGCTCTAGATTTCTTTTGATGTAGCCACCAAAGACTGGCACTTATTGAACGCTCATGAAAGATCTGCAGAGGCACGCACTGACGGGAGCATTCTATACTTTTAATTCAGACAGTTTTCCTCCACCCTCTGCTAAGGCGTAAACATAGGCCATGACCTACTACTGGAATATGACTGCTATACTAACACCCTTGCAATCCAGGATCAAATAGCCTAGTCGAATGACCTAGCAGCCAGTCTTGAATGCTATGATATTTGCCTCATAATTGATGTGGTATTGCAACCTGTATGAGTTCAGAGAGCACTCAGTACCTTCCTGCAGGAGTATTAGGAAGCTGCACTCCATTGCCTATTTTTCGGCATTAAAGTGTTTGTATCGGACCTCGATTTTCCTGGAAGAATGGCAGAGTCAAAACTGGATTCATCTGGCCCTGTTTCACTATTGTATTCATTACAAAAAAATCAAGAAGTTAGAGAGACCCTCTCAATTAAAAAAGCCTCTGACTCTACCCCTTCGGATTATGCTTCTGATAAATGGGAGAACTAGTTCAGGAGGGAATTCCTAGCAAGCAGATATTCAGGCCATTTTACAAACCACATGTTTTAGTTATTGGAGTAGAAAGCATATGCACTGTAATCCCTGTCACCACTTCCTGATGTGAAGGAACACAGAAAGTTGCTAATCAACCACATCAAAAATTGAAATTTGGCTGATTCTTTCTGTTCATTAGTCCCCCTTGTACACCAAAGTGCCTTTAGATTAGTCTAGGGACTTTGGTTGGCAGTCAGGTTGCCCCCTGTCCAAGCAAGGACCCTCACTCTAGTCAGGGTAAGTCACACACAATCCAAATTATCCTGTGCCCACCCTCTGGTAGCTTGGCACTGAGCAGTCAGGCTTAACTTAGAAGGCAATGTGTAAAGTATTTGTGCAATAAATCATACAATAACACAATATAGCACCACAAAAATATACCACACAGTGTTTTGAAAAATATATAATATTTATCTGGATAAATGCAGGTCAAAACGATTAAAGATGCAATAAGTAAATGTTGAGATATCACTAAAAAGTGGTATAAAGTGTCTTAAGTCTTTTTAAAAGCAAATAAAGTCTCTTTCAAGCACAAAGTACCTGGTTTGCGTGAAAAATCTCTGCAAGGAGCCGCAGAGGAAGAGATGCGTGGAAACAAAGGGGTGTGCGTCGATTTCTCGGGCTACACACAGCGATGCGTCGTTTAGTTTTCACGTAGGGATGGCTGTGCATCGATTTCCGGCGCTCGGTCGTGGATCCTCTTCAGGTTGCGGGGTTTTCAGATGCCCCGGGGACAATTTCCAATCGCTATGCTGAAGCTGCGTCAATCTTCTTGTTGCGAAGTCAGGCTGCGGCGTTTCAGTTCGGCGTGCAGTGAAATTTTCACTGCGGTGCAGGCTGTGCGTCATTTCTGCAGGCTGTGCATCGAATTTCGCCTCACAAGGTATCCTTCTTGTAGAGATGAAGTCTTTTTGGTCCTGAGACTTCAGGGAACAGGAAGCAAGCTCTATCCAAACCCCTGGAGAGCACTTCTTCACCTCAACCAGAAAGCAGCAAGGCAGCATGGCAACAGAAAGGCAGCAATCCTTCACAGAAAGCAGTCAGGTGAGTCCTTTAGGCAGTGAGGCAGTTCTTCTTGGCAGGATGCAGGTTCTGGTTCCAGTTTCTTCTCCAGGAAGTGTCTGTGAGGTAGAGTTTCTACCCCAAGAAGTGTCTAAGTTGGTAGGGTCAGAGACCCGGCTTGAATACCCAAATGTGCCTTTGAAGTGGGGAGACTACAAAGAGTGGCTTAGAAGTGCACAAGGTACCCTTTCAGTTTCATCCTGTCTGCCAGGGCCCAATAGGGGGTGTGGCAGTCCTTTGTGTGAGGGCAGGCCACTGTCCTTTGACATGCAAGTGTCAAGCCCTCCACACTCCCAGCCCAGGAAGACCCATTCAGAATGCAGATGTATGCAAGTGAGGTTGAGTATCCTGTGTTTGTGGTGTGTCTGAGTGAATGCACAAGGGAGCTGTCAACTAAACCTAGCCAGACGTGGATTGGAAGGCACAGAAGGATTTGAGTGCAGAGAAATGCTCACTTTCTGAAAGTGGCATGTCTAAAATAGTAATATGACATCCAACTTCACCAGTCAGCCGGATTTTATATCACCATTCTGGCCATACTAAATATGACCTTCTTACTCCTTTCAGATCAGCAGCTACCACTCAAACAGTATTTGAGGGTAGCCCCAATGTTAGCCTATGAAGGGAGCAGGCTTTACAGCAGTGTAATGAATTATGGAGTTTTACACTACCAGGACATGTCAATTACACAGGTACATGTCCTGCCGTTTGCCTACACAGCACCCTGCCCTATGGAGTACCTAGGGCAGACCTTAGGGGTGATGTATATGTAGAAAAGGGGAAGCTTAAGGCTTGGCAAGTACTTTTAAATGCCCATTCGAATTGGCAGTGAAACTGCACACACAGGCCTTGCAATGGCAGGCCCGAGACAAGGTTAAGGAGCTACTTAAGTGGGTGGCACAACCAGTGCTGCAGGCCCACTAGTAGCATTTGATCTACAGGCCCTGGGCACATATAGTGCACTCTACCAGGAACTTATAACTAAATTAAATAGTCCTATTGGGTATGATCCAATGTTACCATGTTTTAAGGAGGGAGCATATGCACTTTAGCACTGATTAGCAGTGGGAAAGTGCGCAGAGTCCTAAAGCCAGCAAAAATGAGGTCAGAAAAAGAGAAGGAGGAAGGCAAAAAGTCTGGGGATGACCCTGCAGAAAGTCCCTTTCCAACACACATACTTTTTCTCTTCAGGACCTCAAGATGGGTCCACCTTTGTTGAAATCACTGGACCCTGGACGGCCTGTGATACCTGGGTATTAAAGTTAACAGGGACCTATGCACATGGTGGAAGGTAACCTCCTATCCCTGATGACACGTGCTAAGCAAAACTACTGAAATTTTCACAATGGAATATCTCCCTCTGGGCTAAGGTCCAGTCTATTAAGATGGTTGTGGTAAAGCAGTACAAGTATCCCTTCAGGATGCTTCCCTTGTACATCCCTAAGCTCGTCTTGTTCAGCATCGATGCACACATCAAGGGCCATATGTACGAACACATTTTCCCATTGACACAGAATGGGAAAAACCCTTTGCTACATCTGGCCCCAAATCCTGTATCTGGAGCAAGCACAAACCCAGAATGCAAGCACCACAGATGTAGGCAGACAACACTGCCAGAGGTCTACAACTATCCCACATGCTTCTCTATAGCCTAGCCTTTAACTTATTGCAACTGGCTTCCTACCCAGACTGCCCTCAGGAAACACTATCGTGAGTGAGATATGAAAGATACCTCATGGATCACACAAATATGCTGCCCCAAGTGTGTCTGCCACCCACAATACACTCAGTGACTGCAAACCCCATGCCTCCTGTAAAGAAGCACTTAGGCCATCATTACAACCCTGGTGGTAAATCCCGCTTCTGCAGTGCAGAAGACCTCCAACACACCATTGCGGCTGCGGAATTCCGCTACAGGTATTACGCCTCACAGCTCGGAATCTGCCACAGTACAGACACCCACACAAGTCCGCCACACCAAAGGTCAGTGATAAACTGGCGATACCAAAACCCACACCGTCACGCCAACAGGAATATGCCCACACTATCACGACCCACGAATCAAAACGGCAGACTTTCAACCGCGGTAATCCATTGGCGGTACACACCGCCGCGCTCAAAATACACACACATTTACAAAACGCAACCACATTGGACAATTCGAAATACACACACCTGATACACATACACACACACCACACCCACACACCCAATCCAACATGAAGCACACACCCACATCACCCACACACCCTTACAACCAAATTTTTGAAAGAAGGCCAGAGAGAGAGATTAGCTAACACAACACCAGCATCCACAGACACACAACACCATCACTTATACAACATCCACGCACCTCAAACAACATACACCAACATACCCCTTCACACATCACAACAGACAGCACCTCACACATCACCACATCATGGCACCTCAAAGACACCCCAGGTTTTCTGAGGAGGAGCTCAGAGTCATGGTGGAGGAAATCATCCGGGTAGAGCCACAGCTATTTGGATCACAGGTGCAGCAGACACCCATTGCTAGGAAGATGGAGCTATAGCAGAGAATCAGACAGGGTCAACACAGTGGTACAGCATCCAAGAACAAGGAATGACATCAGAAAGAGGTAGAATGACCTACAGGGGAAGGCACGTTCCATGGTATCCAGACACCAGATAGCTGTACAGAGGACTGGCGGTGGACCCCCACCTCCTCCCCCACAACTAACAACATGGGAGGAGCAAGTCTTGGCGATCATGCATCCTGCAGGCCTCGCAGGAGTAGCAGGAGGACTGGACCCTGGTAAGTCAAATCTTAACTACTTTATCCCCCCCACCTGCATGCCATCACATACTCCCACCCTCACCCTCACACCCATCACCCCAACACCCCACAGATACCCCACTACCACAACCCACACATCCCAAAATCAAGCCCTGCATGTAACACCAATGCATGGACACCCATCACCAAAGCATGTCCAGTACAGAGACTCACTCATGCCCCAAAATCACCAATCAGACAAGGGCCACAGCAATAATGCAAGCACAGGAGTAGAGGTTAAACTCACCCATTGCACAAGATGGCACACACAGATACTAAGATTATGCATTGACACCCCAACAGGACCCATACTCAATGTCACAGGACAGGAGGTGCCATACATGTCCAGTTCCCCCACAGAAGAGGCCCACAGTGATGACAGCAGCTCTTCATGTCTGGATCAAGATGACCAGCCCGGCCCATCAGGGACCTCGGGACAGTCGGTTCCCCTTACAGTCACAAACCACCACTGAACCTCCCCCCTCAGGAAACACCGCCACAGCACCCACCCAGTGGGCCCATCCCTCTGTCCCCAGGACACATCAATCAGCAGTGTGTCCACCACTACACGGAACCCAGGCAAATCCACTAACACAGGACGATCAGGGACCTGGGGGCAGTGGCAGTGGGCACACGGTTCAGGGGACAGAGGCACAGGATAACAGGGAAGCTGGAAGGACTGCTGTGCGACAGGCCCAGGGAACCCACTCTCCATGAGGCACTCTCCAACATCATGGGAGCTTACCATCATTCCCAGAAGACAATGGGCACAGTACTGGCCAAGTTTCAGGAGACCCAGCAGTTGAAGGAGGAACACTAGCTGGGGATCAGGGACGACTTGAAGTCCATCAACACCACGCTGGTCACCATTGCAGGGGTGCTGGCAGACCTTGTCAACACCAGGAGGTACACAGTGGCACAACAACGGGCCCCTGACACTAGCCTGGACGATGAACAGCCCTCCACCTCCGCCGGCGCTAGTGGGCAGGAGGCACCGCCGCAGGAACAACAGGCCTCCAGCACCCCACCCCTAGCAGAAGGAGAACCACCCTGCAAACGGTCCCTGAGATCCAGGAACAAGACAGAGAACATTGCCAAGACCCCGCCAGGAAATAAGACCCCCCTTGAATGTCACCCTCCTGTCCCACTTTGACATCCTGTCCACCTTAACCTGCCAATGCTCCACTTCCTATGCCCCATTGGACAATGCCCCTGTGAAACAAATAGACTGGACTCTGCCATGGACAATCCTCCACCATCACCCCAGCCCATTTCACACACCCCTCCACTTATTTGCACAGAAATAAACACACTTGAATCACAAAACAATCTGGAGTCAGTCTGTGCTTTCACAAATTTGTAATTGCAAAATCTCTGGAATATAGCAATGTCAATATACTTGTTCACATACCAATGTAACACAGCTGTAGGCCAGCAGTAAACATAGCAGAGGGCACAAAGTGGGAGCCAGATCTGTGAAATGGAAAGGAAAAGTAGCAAGTCAGGGTCCATACACTGAGTGAAAATGACAGACTCATGCTAGCTCCAACAATAGTATGAGATGTGGGAAGCAGTTACATCTTCTTACCTGTGTCTCACTGGAAGTATTGCATGATGATGTTGTTTCGGTTGTCGACATCTTCTTCTTCTGCCTCCTCTTCTTCACTGTCCACAGGCTCCACAGCTGCCACAAGACCACCATCTGGCCCATCCTCCTGCAGAAAAGGCACCTGGCGTCGCAAAGCCAGGTTGTGTAACATACAGCAGGCCACGATGATCTGGCACATCTTCTTCGGTGAGTAGTATAGGGAGCCACCTGTAAGATGGAGGCACCGGAATCTGGCTTCAGGAGGCCGAAGGTGCGTTCTATAATCCTCCTAGTTCACCCATGTGCCTCATTGTAGCGTTCCTTTGCCCTTGTCCTGGGATTCCTCACTGGGGTCAGTAGCCATGACAGGTTGGGGTAACCAGAGTCACCTGCAAATGTCGAGGGACAACTGTTAGACAGACACTAACCCTTAGGGACAATCCCATACCAAGACACCTATGTCAACTGTGTTTGGACCTTGAGCTCACCTATTAGCCACACCTGGTGCCTCTGGAGTTGCCCCATCACAAAAGGGATGCTGCTATTCCTCAAAATGTAAGCGTCATGCACGGAGCCAGGATACTTGGCATTCACCTGGGAGATGTACTGGTCTGCCAAACACACCATCTGCACATTCAGTGAATGGAAGATTTTCTGATTTCTGTACACCTGTTCATTCTTACGGGGAGGACAAATGCCACATGTGTACCATCAGTGGCACCAATGATGTTTGGGATATGTCCCAGGGCATAAAAGTCACCTTTCACTGAGGGCAAATCCTCCACCTAAGGAAAAACGATGTTGCTGCACATGTGTTTCAGCAGGGCAGATAACACTCTAGACAACACGTTAGAGAACATTGGCTGGGACATCCCTGATGCCATGGCCACTGTTGTTTGAAAAGACCCACTGGCCAGGAAATGGAGTACAGACAGAACCTGCACTAGAGGGGGGATTCCTGTGGGATGGCGGAGAGTTGAAATCAGGTCTGGCTCCAACTGGGCACACAGTTCCAGTATTGTTGCACGATCAAGTCCGTATGTGATAATGATGTGTCTCTCTTCCATTGTCGACAGGACCACCAGGGGTCTGTACACCGGAGGATGCCGCCATCTCATCACCTGCCCCAGCAGACGTGCCCTATGGAGGAGAGCAGCGAGCAGAGGGTCATCCAACACTTAGGTATCACAATGTGTTATTTGCTAAAACGCTGGAAATTCGCAATGTGCCTTTATCTGTATTCCAGGGCTAAATAGTAGTGACACCGTTTTTTTCCATGCCATGTGGCCCCCTGAAATGGCGGCTGCCTGACCTGTAAGGTGGGACAAGGGGAAATGAGGTAACTGCGCTGGCGTTGTACACCGTCGCGGTGGGCGGTCGAAGACCTTGGCGCAATTCAGCATTGGTTAACATTGGGCCCTATGGGTTCCAGGAGCCAATGACGATGTACGCTGGGGGTGACGCTACGCACCGCCGCGGACGTGGATGCCATTTTCTTACTGTTCTCTCACTTGATACCTGGCCTTCAACAGGAGAGGACCTACACTGCAAATGCTGCTGTGACCTGTGTCTGGAAGCGACAATGGCTACAGTGTCTGGGGAAAGGACCCCTGCCTTCACTTCGGAGAAGTTGGAGAAACTGGTGGATGTGGTCGTCCCCCAGTACACGCAACTGTACGGTCCTCCAGACAAACAGGTGAGTACACTGTGAGCATGGTGGATGGCACATGAATGTATGGAGTGTTGTGGATGGAAGAGGGTGGGGAGGGGGACAGGCCAGCATGTCAGGATTGTGTGTGTTTGTATGTCTGGGCCAGGGTGGGAGGTGTTTGGCAATGTGTGAGATGAAATGTACAGGATAGAAACATCCATTTTTACTTCACTTTTCCTCTAGGTCAGCGCCCATCAGAAGAAGGGTATTTGGCGTGCCATTGCCAAGGACGTCCGGACCCTGGGGGTCTACCATAGACGGAGCACCCACTGCCGGAAAAGATGGGAGGCCTCGTCCCGCATGGGCATGTGAATTTGCTAGGAACTGTTAGTGCATGGCTTAGTGCAGAGGGCTGCTCCCTGTGTGTTGTGTCCGCCAACGGTAGTGGTTTTGCATGCACTGAACATGTGGTTCTTCTGTCTCCCCCCCCTTTTTGTTTTGTCTCCCTGTTCTTGCATGCATTAGCATCATCTGGTGGAGGAGCATTGGCACCGGAGCAGGAGGGAGCTGCAACCCACATGGCTCTGGAGGGTGAAGCAACGGAGTCTGAAGCCACCAGTGGGACGGAGGGCGGGGGGAGCTCCACGATGGGGACAGGAGCATACACCAGCGACAGCGACTCCTCCTCTGATGGGAGTTCCCTTGCGGTGGCCGGCACCTCTGTGCCCACCGCATCAACAGGTACATCCGCCACCCCCCCTACCAGCACCACCCTCCCAGCAGCCCCTCAGCGTGTGTCCCGTGCCCGCTCACCCAGGAGGGTGGGCATCTCATTCACCCCAGGCACCTCAGCCCCTGCCCCAGTCAGCCCTGCTGCCCTCAGTGAGGAGGCTATTGACCTCCTGAGATCCCTCACTGTTGGGCAATCTACCATTTTGAATGCCATCCAGGGTGTTGAGAGGCATTTGCAACAAACAAATGTATACCTGGAGGGCATTCATTCTGGGCATGCGGTCCAACAGAGAGCATTACAGGCTCTGGCCTCAGCACTGATGGCAGCCATTGTCCCTGTATCCAGCCTCCCCCTCCAACTGCCTCCACCCAGACCCAATCCCCTGTACCTCAGCCTATCCTAAGCACACCATCTGACCAGCATGCACACTCATCAACACACAAGAGTGGACATGGCAAACATAAGCACCACACATCCCGCAAGCACTTACAGAAGCACCCTCCCCATGCAGACACAGCAACATCCACTGCCTCCACCTTGTCCGCCTCCTCCACTTCCTCCTCCTCCCTCCCTGTCTCGTCTCCACTCACACCTGCATGCACTACATCCTCAGCCACTACCTCCATCACCAGCACGCCCATCACCACACACCGCTCACGTGCAATCACCACCCCCACTGCCATTTGCACATCCCCAGTGTCCTCTCCCAGTGTGTCTGTGAGCCCTCCTCCCAAAGTACACAAACGCAGGCACACACCCACCCAACAGCCATCCACCTCACAACAGCCTCCGACCCATGCACCTTCACCAAATTCAGCAAACGTACATCTCCTACAACCACTACCTCTTCCTCCACTCCCAAACCCCCTCCATCTTCCGGTCCCAGTGTGTCTAAGAAGCTTTTCCTAGCTAACATTGACCTCTTCGCTACACCCCCCCCGTCCTTCCCCTAGGGCCAAGCTTTCCAGGTCGCAGCCCAGCACCTCAGCCACCAAATCCCCAGGCACAGTGGTGCCAGCAACTGCGGGGTCATCGAGTGCGCCACCCATCAGGGCTGCCAGTGTGCCACGTAGCAAGGCCAAGGACATTCTACCTCCTGCCAAGGTGAAGAAGGTGCCCACATCCTGGAGGGAGAAGCCGCACCTACCAGCCACCAAGGGCTCCTCCAAAACAAAAGGGGACAGTGGCAAGACACCTGCGGCACCATCAAAGGTGGGGAAGGGACACAAGCCAAAGAGCAGGTCTGGACAGGGCACGGTGGCTCCGACTAAGGGACTAGAGTCACCCCCTCTGTCAACCACTACACCAACCTGTACGGCGGCAAACACCGCCACCTGCACCGCCACCAGCACCGCCACCTGCACCGCCACCAGCACCGCCACCAGCACCGCCACTTGCACAGCCACCTGCACCGCCACCTGCACAGCCACCTGCACCACCACCTGCACGTCTGCAGCCTCAGCAACAGTCCCCAGCATCTTCCACAGTGGGCAGCCGTCCGAGGCTACAGGAGACGTCCTGCTGTGTCCCTCAACAGGTGCTGACACATGCACCACCGCCAGTACCACCGCCACAGACACCGCCGCAAGCACCGCCACCAGCCCCGCGATGTGCTTGGACAGTGGCACCACAGCTGACATGGCTACCGTCCCCAGTGGGCAGCCATCCGAGGCTGGAGGAGACTTCCTGGACCCTGCCCAGCTTCCATGAGGCATGACTCTCATCACTGTTTGCACCTGCAGGTGGAAGGCGAAGCCGCAGCAGGGTGGGGTATGTGTCTGCCTCCATGGCGTATCATGCTACCTGTTCCTAGGCAATCTCGTGGCACACACACCCATGTAAGGTAATGGGACCAGCCACACTGCATGTGGAGCACTCTGGATACAAAGCCCCCTCCAGATCCAGTGGAGAATCACATCCACTACCTCTGTCCTTGGCAGGATGAAGCACTCTGGGCACAAAGCCCCCTCCACAACCAGTGGAGACTACTATCCACTTGAGAAACTGTGGCTTTGCACTCCCCAGGATACAGCAGTGGGCAAACCACCCACTGGAAAGACTTGAGAGACTGTGGCTTTGCACTCCCCAGGATACAGCAATGGGCATGGAGCCACCTCGTGCAGCAGTGGCATTGTGCGTTCATCCGGCTGAGGTGCCACCCTCCCCTTCCCCTGAGGTGCCTGTTTAATTTCGATCTGATTCCCCAGCAGTGTTCTCTCCGTTTCGAGTCAGGTATCTTGTGTGGGCTTCGCCCATGCACTTTGGGACCACTGGTCCACGGACAATGATTGGTACACTATCCGGACTTGTGTAGTTGGTGTACATATTTGTATATACTGATTTTTTAACTTTCACTATCTGATTTTTCATGATTACAGTTGTTACAATCATTTAATTTTGTCCTTGCGTTCTTCCTGGGGGTAAGGGAGTGTATATGTAATGTTGCTGCATGTATTTGTGTGTATGGTGTTGTGGGTGAGGGTGGGGGTGGGGGTATTGCGTGTTGCATGTGTGTGTCACTCTCTTTCCCCTCCCCACCACTCCTGTGTTGTAGGTGCAGTACTCACCGTGGTCGTCAACGGCGTCTGTCCTGCTCCTGATACAGCAGGAGGAAGACTAGCATGGGCAGGACATGTAAGGGTTTCCCTTCTGTGTACTGTTTCCGCCGTGCTTTTTATAGAGTTGGTTCCACCCCGGAAAAGGCGGCGGATAGGTGTGTTGCAATACAGTGGGTGGTACTTTGTCCTCCGTCTGTCTATTGGCGGTGACCGCCGTCGTGTTTGTTTCTACCGCCGTGGCGGTCAGAGTGTTAAAGTGGCTGTCCATGTTGGCGGTTTCCGCCATGGTCGTGATTCCATTTTTTTTTCCGCCGGCCTGTTGGCGGTATTTACCACCGCTTTAACACCGACCGCCAGGGTTGTAATGAGGGCCTTAATCTTTTAGGCGTTCTATCACTGCAACATCACAAAGCACCACTCTGGCATAACTTTGGTGGGAAGACATTCTACTGGGCTTCCTGGGAGGAGAGGTACTGAAAAGAGTGGAACAAATGTACAGTGATAAGACCCTTAAACCATTCTCTGAACTCTGACTCAAATTTGGACTTTAGAACTCAGATTATTGAAGGTACTGCCAACTTATTTATTACCTGCCGACCACACTGGGGGCAACCTTAGACAAACATCCCTCCTCACCCATACTTTGGTATCTCCAGGCTCTGGGCCAATTCTGATGTATGGTGTTTGGAGCCTATGGGCTACTTCTCAAAGTACTCCACTCTGGCCCTTCATCCAGTGCTTTTTAATACTAATAAACAAATGATGCAAAAAGAAAAATCACTGGCCCCATTCTGGGGACTGCTGGGCTGCTGTGGCTTCAGCTTGATGGTTTCCTCTGGGAAAGAGTGCCTTTGAAACATTTCTGTAGGGCCTGCAATTTGAAAACTCCTTGTGTATTGAGGATCTCATGGGATTACTTTGCCACACCAGGTTCTTTTGCAAGTTAAACTAATGAATGAGTTTGTATGCTTCATTGAACAATGAAGATCCATGCATATCTGAAGGCACCCGATCATCAGGAGCTGTTCTGTTTTTATCATTATGGACACAACTACATTCATCCATCCAAAAGCCAAAGGGACATATACAATTTTACCTAATAGAAGCTTTGCAGGGCCCCTCCAGTTAAGTCCTAGATGTCAGAATAGGTATTCCTATTTTAACAGTGATGACAGATCAGAGCCAAATCAGTTTTTTCATTTCCAACAGCGTGAAAAGTTTAAAAAGATGTTTTGCAACTATCATAGTGTTATATATTCACCATAATTTATTGATTAATTTCTGAAACAAGGTTAAACATACTGAAAGAATAATATCAATAAAAAAAGTGTGTGATGAACTACATTATGGCCAGTTCCGGGTACAGACACCTCATTGAGAGCATGTACGATTCCTAGAGAAATTATATATTTTTCAATGAGACCATTCAGCAAACCACGTGCAGGAGTTTAATTCCCTTTCAGATTTAAAGACACCATTCATTACGAAAATTAATTTGATTAATTTTGCGGATTGGAAATGGAAAAAAAATATTAATGAAAATGAATTGATTAAGATGCTTCAGAGGGGACCTTTCAATATAGCAGTCTTTGGTTCATTTGAGATAGGCTTATGGCCAACAGAGTGATTTGTGCATGTACAGGTTTATGTCTGAAGCTACAGCTCCACAAGCTAATAGAGCTTTAACACATAGGCCTACATTATGACATTGGCGGTAAGTACCGCCTACCGCCGCGGCGACGACCGCCAAAAGACTGTCGCGGCGGCTAACAGCCGCCCGTCAAATTATGACACCCGACGGATTTCCGCCACAAGAAGGGTGGAAATCTGGTGGTGGCCATACTAATGGATGGCGTTAAGGTGGTACTGCTGAAAAAAAATAATACGGCCTGGGGGGGCGCTGCTCATGGTAGCAGCACCCCGTACCGTCCCCGGCCGGAAGACTCCTTGGGTTCAGGTAAGTCGGGTGTCCGACAGGGGTGGGTGGTGGGGGCTGTTGTGTGTGTGTGTGTGGGGGTGTGTGCATGAGTGTGTGAGTGTGTACGTGAATGCGAATGTATGTGTAGTGTTGTTTGTGCGGCTGTTACTGCCATGCGGTCGGAGTGGTACATTGGTGGGTTGGCTAATGTCATAATGTGGTGGTATGTTCCACCACATTACCACCGACCGCCCCATATTCTCCTTTGACAACAACTACCTATAGTGTAGGGATTTTGTGTGGCAGGTGACTTTTATGATCTAATTGGAATGCTCTGAAACATGTCAAAAGTGAAGATATGAATATGAGTGATTTTCTTTTAGGGCCACATCCTGTAGGGATGAAAGTTTTATAACTACAGTAATCTGTGTAGATATAAAAGTACAAAAAGCATACTAGGAGAGAGAAGCTGCAGAGGTAATTAGGGAAGTTGGCAGGACATACTACAAACCACTTTCAAAGTAATTGAAAATTGTTTTCAAGCTCTTTCTCAACACATTTATGCTATCTCTAATACCCCCTCTTCTGCTTTAAATCATTGGCAAGAAGAATTAACTTCTTAGTCACATGGGCAAGCTCAAATGTGGGTCAGACACAATTAAGATGAGCATTACAAATGCTCCAGTCACACAAGATCCCAGGTCTTCAGTAAATACAACAAGTAAGCATCATCCTTAAAGTCTTAATGCATGACAGATAGCAATCTCTGAGGCTTTCTTTCCATTGAATAGAGAGCACATATTTTGCTATTGCTGAAGACCCATATCTTGTGACTGTTGCATGGAATACTTTTATTGCCTGTCACTGCTTTTCATACCTATGGCTACTAGAAATGTACATTTTATGGATGGCATGGGCACCATCCCATATTACGTTCCGACATCATGGTTGGAGTTTTCTTTTTTAATTCCATTGCTGGGCTAATGACACTCCTGCACATATCTTCATGTACTAATCCATTTGGACACAAACTCAGTTGCAAAATTATAATTATAATTGGCTTTTGTAACCCTATGAAGCCTAACCTTGCTTGTAATCTCCTTGTGACACCTGCTTCTTTCATCCCCTCTTATTGCACCCGTTTAAAACAGTAGCTATGTAATTTGAGCTAACCGGTCCTTTTGTGGGTTAGCCCAAGGGTTTTCATATTTGTTAGCTGTTCCAAAAGTATGGAAATGTTGTGGGATCTAATTTTATTCTCCTCCAATGAAAGTCTTTGAAAGTGTTTCATGGCCGAAAATTGATGTGATAAGTATGTGTTTTGAGAAATTAAATAAGATAATAGCAATTGGAAAAAAGAGACAAAGAGGCACTATTGAACACTGCAGCCAAACCTTTGCTCGTTCAACATTCCATTCTGCAGCTGAGATGCAACAACTCTTGCAAATCAAATTTCCAACTTATTTTGCTGCTCTATTGCACACTGTTCGACATCTTGAATACAACTGGCATTACACGTTTTTTAAACCGTTGGATCCGGCTTACTGACTGGCTTCAAGTCTCTTTTTGGAATGCTCGCTTTTTCATTGTTTTCAAGCCTGTTTGTTGGAATATCAACAGCCATTCTAATTGTGGGGTGTTTAGTTTTTATTGTTTTGTGGAAGTGAATAAGATCAAGATGAGCTTTAGCACATGTTATCTGACTGCATTGCAAAGCATCAGAGTAGAATGGCTTGCTAAGATAAGTCCACACTAAACTCTGCTTTTGCAAACTTATAAATGTTTTTATCTATCAAAGTCATTAATGTTACCATCCAATGACATATTCTTTCCATGAATGCACCTTATGCATTTCTGAGGGCAGAAAGTGTTTTAAGGAGGGGAAAGTGTAGATTTAATGAAAATGTGATTTAGTATGGTATATAAATTATATACTTATTACAAGTAAACTTTTTACTGTGTGCTATAATGCAGTACACGATTCCTGGGTATTTTAGAAATGTAATTGAAGCCTTAATTTGTTTTTAAATAAAATAAGAACATGTGCTTTATTGTTTGCAGTTCAGTGTTTGCTGAGTAACTTGAATTGTTGGAAATGGCCCTTCAAGCAGGGTTACCCTCAGAATTTCTGCCTTTATCTCCTGTTTTGTTGCTGTATCTTTTTTGGCCTTGGAACTCTGAGCACTTTACCACTGCTGATCAGTGCTAAAGTGCATGTGCTTTTCCCTTAAAAAAGATGGTAACATTGGCGTATCTACAATTGGCATATTTAATTTACTTGTAAGTCCCTTGTAGAGTGGTATACTCTATACCCAGGCCATGTTAATTAAATGCTAGTGGTGGGCCTGCAGGAATGATTGTGCCACTCGTTCAAGTAGGTCTGTAAACATGTCTCAGGCCTGCTAACATAAAGCCTGTGTGTGCAGTCTACCTGCCACACTGCCTTGGCATTTAAAACCTCTGACAAGTCTTAGGGCCATATTTATACTTTTTGACGCAAAACTGCGCTAACGCAGTTTTGCGTCCAAAAAATTAGCGCCGGCTAACGCCATTCTGAAGCGCCATGCGGGCGCCGTATTTAATCAATGACGTTAGCCGCCGGCGCTGCCTGGTGTGCGTGGAAAAAAACGACGTACACCAGGCAGCGCCAGCGTAGGGGGATATGGAGCTTGGGCACCAAAAAATGGGGCAAGTCAGGCTGAGGCAAATTTTTCGCCTCAACCCGATTTGCGCCATTTTATTCGACTCCCAACCCCCATAGAAATTACTCCTGTCTTAGCAAAGACAGGAGTCATGCCCCCTTGCCCCCTTGCCCTATGGCCATGCCCAGGGGACTTCTGTCCCCTGGGCATGGTCATTGGGCATAGTGGCATGTAGGGGGGCACAAATCAGGCCCCCCTATGCCACAAAAAAAAAAATACTTACCGGAACTTACCTTAATGTCCCTGGGATGGGTCCCTCCAGCCTTGGGTGTCCTCCTGGGGTGGGCAAGGGTGACAGGGGTTGTCCCTGGGGGCATGGGAGGGCACCTCTGGGCTCCTTCCGAGCCCACAGGTCCCTTAACGCCTGCCTTGTCCAGGCGCTTAAAAACGGCGCAAAAGCGGCCGTATGTCATTTTTTTTGACCCGCCCACTCCCGGGCGTGAATTTTGCCCGGGAGTGTAAATACGGCGCACATGCCTCGGAGTCAGTTTTTTAGACGGGAACGCCTACCTTGCATATCATTAACGCAAAGTAGGTGTCCACGCTAAAAAATGACGCAAACTCCATGGACTTTGGCGCTAGACGCGTCTAACGCCAAAGTATAAATATGGAGTTAGTTTTGCGTCGGAATTGCGTAAAAAAAAAGACGCAATTCCGGCGCAAACAGAGTATAAATATGCCCCTTAATCTCCCCTTTTCGTACATTTAAGTGTCCCCTAACGGAGGCCCTAGGTAGCTCATAGGGGCAGGTGTCATGTAAGCAAAAGGAAGTTCATAAACTCCTCAGTTCTCATGTCCTGGTAGTGAAAAACTCCCCAAAGTCTTTTCACTACTGTGACTCTTGACCCTCTCATAGGCCATGACTGGGAATTATATATTACCTTTAAGCTGTAATTTCTGATCTGAAAGGAGTAGTTGCATCACGTTTAGTACCATTGTAATGGTAATAATAGATCCTCTCTCCTGGTAGAGTCAGATTTATTATTACTATTTTAGAAATGCCACTTTTAGAAAGTTTCCCTGCACTCTCTGCCCAGTGTGCCCACCACCTATTTCCAATACATGTCTGGTTTGCCTTAGGTGACACTTGAACATTCCCTTCAGACAACCAGAACACAGGATACACAGCTGCATCTGCATACTGATTGGTCTTCCTGGGAGGAGGTTGGGAAGGGCTCACATTTACGACTCCACAAGAACTCACCCCACACATCAAAGGCACTTTTTGATATAATTATTGGGCCCATGATCCACTCCATACAGTACACTTCTAGACTCCATGACCTGCTGAAGTAAGGGCCGCTGTGAAACAGGATTGCCACTCTTCCAGGACTGACTGCTCTAAGGATCTGCCTGCTGATCTCTGCCTGGCAACCTAGGACTCGACCTCCAAGCCAGAGTGACTCTGAGCCATTCTGCTTAGCCCTAACTGCTCACCCTCTACAACCATATGACTTTCACCCGAGCGGCTTCTGGCCTTTTGTGCATCGCAACAACTTCATCCAAGCAGCCTCTGCTTTGCCGCTCTCAGTGCATCAGCTTCATCCAAGCTGCCTTGCTTTGCTGCTCTCATTGCATCACCTCCACCTGAGCAGCTTATGGCCTGTTGTGCCACTCGCATCTCATCATCTTCACCTGAGCGGCATCTGCCTTGCTTTACTGCTCTCATTGCATCACCTCCACCTGAGCAGCTTCTGGCTCGTTGTGCCACTCACATCGCATCATCCTCATCCGAGCGGCATCTGCCTTGCTTTGCTACTCTCATCACATCAACTCCATCCAAGCGGCTTCTGGTCCGTTGTGCCACTTGCATTGCATCATCTTCCCCCAAGCCTCTTCTCTCTTGCTTTGTGCTCTCTTTTCATCAACTTCACCCAAGTGGCCTCTGCTGTGCTTTGCTGCTCTCATCTTACCAACTTCACCTGAGCAGCCTTTGCCGTGATTTGCTGCTCTCATTGCATCAACTTCACCCGAGCAGCCTCTGCTGTGCTTTGCCGCTCTCATTGCCTCAACCTCACCCAAGCAGCTCCTATCTTGTGGTGCCGGTCTCATCACATTGACTTTTCAGCCGAATGGAGACTGTCCTGCTTCACCGCTTGCACCGCACTAACTTCCCCTGAGCAGCTCCTGCCTTGCCACTCTCATTGCAGCAACCTCACCTGAGTGGCTCTACACTGCTTCGCTGCTCTCATTTCTTTAGTTTATGGATGGCTGCTTTACTTATAGCGCACTACAAAATTTCCAACTAGAAAGATATGGATGAAGATTCCTATACTGTCCATTTTTTTAGCACATGGTAGATGACGAGGAAAGGAAAGACAAAGTCCTCTCCGTGTGCTGGGAACATGTGAGCCAACGGACAACCAGGAGCATGAACAGAGAATCAACACTCTGCCAAAGCAAAAACTCAATCTATTCATAAATCTTTCTGATCGTTACTTGACATGAGTTGAGAAAAAAGTCCTAGAAAAAGGTTTGGAGTTTGTACCCACCAACCATGTAGAAATGATCCAATTCCACTGCAGATTTGCAGAATTATTTTTAAAAAATGCATATCCACATTTTCTTTGAAGATAAAAACAGCCTGTTGGTAGAGCATGGGGATACGGGATGAGATAAGAAATTTATGTTTCAAACATTATTATCTTCATTGCTCCCTTAGGAAGAGGTTTTTGGATAAGCCATCATACAGGGTAGAAACTGGGAGGAGGTATTTTAGATAGGTGATATCCTGCAATGCACCCTTTGAGGAATGTGTGACTACAAAGAGCATTGCCCTGCTCCCAGACATGAAGCCCTAGGTCCTGAAGACATGGGTCCTGAATAAGTGACATAATCTCAGGACCTAAATAAGTAACATATTCTCAGATAGGCCCTGTGCAATTTACAACTATCTCTATTCACGGACTTAGATCTCACTACTAACTCCACACCTTTCCAGTGTGTGGTTCGATAGGGATCCATAGCCCTGATGAATGCCCCGGACCAGTAGAGTCTCTTCTTGTTTTTTTAATCATACCAGTGGATACCATAATAAAGGTGAAATACCAGTGTCTGGATCTTGCTATTGTCCAATTTACTTTATTTAAGAACTCACTCTGTAGGTCCAATCCAGATGGTTGAGTCTGCCCTTGTGATATTATTCTTCAAGGTGCACTTTTTGTCTCATTTACTGTTACTCCACTCACCAGCCCAGTGTTTACCAGTACAAAGATCTTTGCTGGGCAACTCACATTTGAAGTGTATTTAACTGTGGAGATGGCATTTGTAGAGTGTGCGTAGTGCTGAGACTGACATGACTTCAACTCCCAGGGGACACTCTTTCCATAACTTCAAACACCAGACCAGTGGTCACTTGTCCAAAAATCCCTGTTTGTTATCTATCAATTTAAAGGTACACACCTGTGGAGATGACATTTGTCAAGTGAGTGTAGTACAGGGACTGACATGACTATAACTCCCAGCAGGCACTATTCCTGTAACCACAAACACTAGGGCACTGGTCACATGCTCCAAACCATCTGTTAGTGAACTCTCAATTGCAGTGTACTCACCTGGGGGGTGTTAGACTTTTCATCCTTGGCGTGGTCTCCCTTAACTTGTTGCCTCTGTTTCCCAGGTTGTTGATGTGTGCTGGACTCTGTTTTTGCTGTTTTTGTTACTCTGGGCACTTTGCTGCTGCTAACCAGTGCTAAAGTGCAAGTGCTTCTATACAAAATGTGTATGTAATTGGTTCATCCATGATTGGCATATTTGATTTACTAGTAAGTCCCTAGTAAAGTGCACTAGAGGTGCCCAGGGCCTGTACATCAAATGCTACTAGTGGGCCTGCAGCACTGGTTGTGCCACCCACATTAGATTAGTGGCTCTGTAATCATGTCTCAGACCTGCCACTGCAGTGTCTGTGTGTGCATGTTTTAACTGTAAATTCGACTTGGCAAGTGTACCCACTTGCCAGGCCTAAGCCTTCCCTTTTCTTACATATAAGACACCCCTAAGGTAGGCCCCAGGTAGCCCCAAAGGCAAGCACAGTGTATGGTTAAGGTAGGACATATACTAATGTTTTTTATATGTCCTGACAGTGAAATATTGCTAAATTTGTTTTTCACTATTGCAAGGCCTGTCCCTCTCAAAGGTTAACATAGGGGCTACTTTAAATATGAGTAAAGTGTAGATTCCCTTTGGTAGCGGATAAACATATGGAGTTTGGGGTCTCTGAGCTCACAATTTTAAAATACATCTTTTAGTAAAGTTGGTTTTAAGAATGTGTGTTTTAAAATGCCACTTTTAGAAAGTGGGCATTTATTTACTTAAACCATTTCTGTTACTCTGCCTGGTTGTGGATTCCCTGTCTGGGTCAGCTTGGCAGTTGGGCTGTTTGCACCTTTCTCTAGATAGTGACACAAAGGGAGCTGGGGTGTAGTCTGCATTTCCTGATGAGCCATCTGTGCTAGGAGGGAGGGGAGGAGTGGTCACTTACACCTGAAAGGGCTGTGCCTGCCCCCACACAATGCAGTCTGCAACCCCCTGGTGTGTGTCTGGGGCCTGGCCTGGGCAAGGCAGGATTTCACAAGCAAGAGAGACTTTACTTTCGAGTAAGCCTACTTCAAAGGGCAAAATGGGTATAAGAAGGGCACCCAAAACCACAGACTTTTGATCACTTCTGGACATCGAGAAGAACCTCTGCCTGGAGAAGAGCTGAAGAGCTGAGGAGGAGTGGTGCCCTGCCTGAGACTGTGCTTTGTGGAGCCATCCTGCAGTTGCTGCTTCTGCCTGTGCAAGAGGACAAAGAATGAACTTTGTGTTGCCGTCCTTCTTGTGAAGATCTCCAAGGGTTTGACTTAGAGCTTGCCTCCTGTTGTTTGAAGTCTCAGGGGCAGCAAAGACTTCTCTCTGCCAGTACCTGGAGTCTCTGGAGAGACTCCTGCTCTGCCAAGTGGTGCCTATACAGTTCCTGGGACCCTGAAAGGAGAAGCTGGCAGAACAAGACCGAAAATCCACGCACAGACCACCGTGCAGGGAAAAATTTGACGCACCTTCTGAGGCGTGGCTGAAAAACGATGCGCCACTGGCATCGCAGCTGGAAAATCGACGCACGGAGCTGGAAAAACGACACTTACACCCGCTGACGGAGGCTAACATCGCAACCCACATTGCGCGGTTTTGCTGAGACCGTGCAGCAGGATTTTCGACGCAAACCTTGCTGGGCGCGGAAAAACGATGCAACGTCTGCCCGGACACGAGTGCTGCCCGGATCGATGCATCACTCCCCTGCGGGTAGGAAAAACGACGCATGCCGGCCCAACTGGAGAAGGAGAAGCTCGCTTGAGGTGAGAAATCAATGCACCGCTTACCTTTTTCGACACATACTCGCTCGTGCGTGTTATTATGATGCTACCTAGGTACTTTTCAACGCGAACAGCATTTGTATCTGCTTTTTCAAGGATTTAAAACTCTTTTTGCTTTTTAATCAATAACTCGACCTGTGTATGTTGGATTTTTGTCGTTTTGGTCTTTTTTTGTTTAGATAATTATTTTCTATTTTTCTAAACCTGTGTTGTGTCATTTTGTAGTGTTTTCATTAAGTTACTGTGTGTGTTGGTACAAATACTTTACACCTAGCACTCTGAAGTTAAGCCTGCCTGCTTGTGCTGAGCTACCAAAAGGGTGAGCGGGGGTTAGATGAGGATGATTCACCTTTGACCTGACTAGAGTGAGAGTCCTTGCTTGGACGGGAGGTAACCTGCCTGCCAACCAAAGACCCCATTTCTAACAGGGGGATAACATTGGTCAGGTGTGTGAAGTAGATGGAATACCCTGACTGCAACTCACAGGAGTCACTGTTTCTCTGACTCCAAACACCATAATTGTGTTCATTCGTCGAGACCCCTGTTTGGCAATTCTCAATGTAAGTTTCCTGAGCTGGGAGGATACCATTTGTATAGTGTGTGTAGTAGGAGTGACATGATTGCTAAGGCCAGGAAGCATTGTCACTATTACTCCACTCACCAGCCCAGCCTCCTATTATCCAAAGACTCCTGTTTGATAACTCACACATGAAGTGGACTCACCTGGTGGGGGATAATATTTATATGGTATGTGTAGTACAGGGAGTGACATGACTGCAACTCCCAGTGGCTCTGTTACTATCACTCCAACCACCAGTCCAGTGTTCACATGCCCAAATACCCATGTCTGTTAACTCTCATGTGAAGTTTACTCACCTTGGAGGATACATTTTGTATAGTAGAGGGAGTGGCCGGAATGCAAAGCCCAATAAGCCCTGTTTCTCTAATTCTGACCATAAAAGCAGTGTTCACTTGCCCAAATAAATCTATTAGTGAACTTTAAAATGATGTTTACTAACCTGGGAGGATAAGATTTGCCAAGTGCGGTAGTATAGAGAGTGACATTACTGCAACTCACAGGAGGCACTGTTTCTCTAACACCAAACACCAGACCAGTGGTCACATGTCCAAATACCCTTTCTTGCTAACTCTCAATTGACGTTTACTCACCTGGGAGTGACCAGGATACAGATCATGCTCAATTCTGAGATGTCTCTGGCTACTTAGCTCAATCTTTACCTGCTAACCTAAGATGAAACTATTGAGAACAGGAAGGACAACTTACCCAGTGTGCAAATCTTTGATCCCAAAGGCATCAAGATGCATAAACAGAATGGTATTGACAGCAGACACATTTGCACTGCACTGCCCATATGATGACTCCACATGGGAAACATCACTTACATTCCGGTAAATGCAGCTAAATGCATTTGCCACAATGCATTTACAACGCATGTCCGTTTACTACGCATAGCTTTACCATGCATGCCTTTACCACGAATATACCTTGACACGCATGCCTTTACAACGAATTTCATTGTAAAGGCATGAATGGTAAAGGTATATGCGTGGTAAAGGTTTTAAAGGTAAGTACATTTAAGTATTAAGTGGCTTGAATGATATATATAATATATATCTATATATATATATATATATATATATCTGGGCATTTTTAGATTTTAGGGTGGGCATGGCTTTTGGGGTGGTAAGAGCATTTTTAGGTTTTAGGGTGGGTATGGGTTTTGGGGTGGTAATGGCTTTTTTAGGTTTTAGGGTGGGCACGGGTTTTGGGGTGGTAAGGGCATTTTAGGTTTTAGGGTGGTTATGGGTTTTGGTGTGATAAGGGGTGTTTAGTTTTTAGGTTGGGTATGGGTTTTGGGGTGGAAAGGCCATTTTTAGGTTTAGAGTGTGCATGGGTTTTGGGGTGGTAAGGTTATTTTTAGGTTTTAGGGTGGGTATGGGTTTTGGAGTGGTAAGGGCATTTATAGGTTTTAGGGTGGGTATGGGTTTTGGGGTGATAAGGGCATTTTTAGGTTTTAGGGTGGGTTTGGGTTTTGGGGTGGTAAGGGGTGTTTATGTTTTAGGGTGGGTATGGGTTTTGGGGTGGTAAGGACTTTTTTAGGTTTTGGGGTGGTAAGGGTTGTTTTGTTTTTAGGGTGGGTATGTGGCTTGGGGTGTTAAGGGGTGTTTAGGTTTTAGGGTGGGTATGGATTTTGGGGTGGTGAGGGCGCTTTTGGGTTTTGGGGTGAGTACGGGTTTTGGGGTGGTAAGGGCATTTTAGGTTTTAGGGTGTGCATGGGTTTGGGGTGGTAAGGTTATTTTTAGGTTTGAGGGTGCATATGGGTTTTGGGGTGGTAAGGGAATTTTTGGGTTTTAGGGTGGGTATGGGTTTTGAGGTGATAAGGGCATTTTTAGGTTTTAGGGTGGGTTTGGGTTTTGGTGTGGTAAGGGCATTTTTAGGTTTTAGGGTAGGTATGGGTTTTGGGGTGGTAAGGTTTTTTCTGAGGTTTTAGGGTGAGTATGGGGTTTGGTGTGGTAAGTGGTGTTTAGGTTTTAGGATGGGTTTTGGGATGGTAAGGGCATTTTTAGGTTTTGGGGTGGTAAGGGGTGTTTTGCGTTTAAGGTGGGTATGGGGTTTGGGGTGTTAAGGGGTGTTTAGGTTTTAGGGTGGGTATGGGTCTTGGGGTGTTAAGGTCATTTTTAGGGTTTAGGGTAGGTAGGGTTTTTGGGTGGAAAGGTGTGTTTGTGTGTGTGTATGTTATACTTACCTCTAGTTTTTACCATGCATATGCCTTTACCAACTATGCGTTTTATACAAAATGTTTGTGGTAAAGACATTTGTGGTAAAAGCATATGCATTGTAAAACATTTAGTGGAAAGTGCATGTATGGTAATGACCATGCATTGTACTTACTGCTTTGTAAAGGCATGCGTTGAAAGTGCATACAACCATTCACATATACAACAAACTCCTGTGTCTGCCTGCATCACAATCAACCAGGTCTCAAAATGGCCAAAGCCGCATCTTGCCTAGCCACTGTTTTGCCTGCACTGGTGGCAAAATGGCCATCCTCCCAAGGGCTAATGATCGGCACATGTCTGCAGCTGCTTCAGTCAAAAAGATCTGTCATGCTCCACAAATGTCATGTCAATACAAGCAATACCATTGGTACTTCCAATAGGATTACTGCAACTTAAATTTGTACAAGGTCTCTGCTTAATGTAACAGTAAACTGTTGGAGGTAGACGTCACAATACAACCACTAATATTGTATCTTTCACATCAACAGGTCAAACAGCCACTGGGCACATAGAGGCCACAGAAGAGACTGCCACTACCCCACTGGATGAAGCCCTCAGTGAAGAAGACACTCCTGGACTTTTAAATGTGGAGGAAGGTTCTGGCCCATCTGGGCAACCTGGTCAGACACCAACAGTGATTCTCATTGTGGCCATATTAACACTTCCCGGCCCGGTTGCCTCAACATCACAGGCAGCCATTCGCCCTTTAACCTGTGTACGGAGCACAGTGTCTACCATATCCTGAGTTGCAGCGCAGCCTTCAGACAATGAGGTTCCAGTACCCAGTGGGAGGGGGCACCTGCAGCAAGGGCATAGGCCTGTGTGGTAGGGTGCGTGTGAGGGATGCTGTGGCCAGTGGGGTGAGGCCACTGGGGCTGCTCTTGGCCAAGACACCGTCAGCCACATTTTGGATGTCTATCAGAAGTCCAAAAGAATGATGGGCCAGGTCTTGACCGAACTCCGAGAAATCAAGCAGCTATAGAGAGACATGCATAGGGACATGCAAGAACAGATGGAGGCCCACAATACCGACATGGCCTTCCTAACAGGGGTGATGAGGGACATACACGCAGTCCTTAGCAGGGCTTTTCAAAACCAATCTTCCCCTTCCTTTGGCTCATCAACACCAGGCACATCAACATCAGTGCCAGCCACTGGAAGGGAGGCCTTGCCAGAGGCAGAACCTGCCTCAGGCACCCCCACCTCTGTAGCAGCAGATCTCCCCACATGCAAGCAGGGACACCCAGCAAGGAATCCAGGAGGTGCGAATAGCAAGACACCTACCACTGCCAGCAAGTGACCTCTTCCTAAAGGACCTACCTTGTGTGCCACATATTCACTCTGTTGACTGATCCTCAACCATCTACCAGTTCCAATGGGAGGAGTACTCTTGACTTTGGACTCCCAATGGTGAGGCATCTACTTCAATGAGTTCATTCACCATTACTGACACCCTCACTTTACTCTTTACTTTCTTTCTTTCAATTTTATTTTCTGCATCAGCATTGTAATGAATTCACCCATCACAAACTCATTGCCTGCTTGCCTAATTTTCACATTTTGCTATATAGAGATGTTAGATCATGTGAACCATATGATGAAGACACCTCTGTAGGTCCAATCAAGATGGTTGAGTCTGCCCTTGTGATATTATTCTACAAGGTGCACTTTTTGTCTCATTTACTGTTACTCCACTCACCAGCCCAGTGTTTACCAGTCCAAAGATCCCTACTGGGCAACTCACATTTGAAGTGTATTTAACTGGGGAGATGGCATTTGTATAGTGTGTGTAGTGCTGAGACTGACATGACTTCAACTCCCAGGGGACACTCTTTCTATAACTCCAAACACCAGACCAGACCAGTCCAAAAAGCCCTGTTTGTTATCTTTCAATTTAAAGGTACACACCTGGGGAGATAACATTTGTCAAGTGAGTGTAGTACAGGGACTGACATGACTATAACTCCCAGCAGGCACTATTCCTGTAACCACAAACACTAGGGCACTGGTCACATGCTCCAAACCATCTGTTAGTGAACTCTCAATTGCAGTGTACTCACCTGGGGGATGTTAGACTTTTCATCCTTGGCGTGGTCTCCCTTAACTTGTTGCCTCTGTTTCCCAGGTTGTTGATGTGTGCTGGACTCTGTTTTTGCTGTTTTTGTTACTCTGGGCACTTTGCTGCTGCTAACCAGTGCTAAAGTGCAAGTGCTTCTATACAAAATGTGTATGTAATTGGTTCATCCATGATTGGCATATTTGATTTACTAGTAAGTCCCTAGTAAAGTGCACTAGAGGTGCCCAGGGCCTGTACATCAAATGCTACTAGTGGGCCTGCAGCACTGGTTGTGCCACCCACATTAGATTAGTGTCTCTGTAATCATGTCTCAGACCTGCCACTGCAGTGTCTGTGTGTGCATGTTTTAACTGTAAATTCGACTTGGCAAGTGTACCCACTTGCCAGGACTAAGCCTTCCCTTTTCTTACATATAAAACACCCCTAAGGTAGGCCCTAGGTAGCCCCAAGGGCAAGCACAGTGTATGGTTAAGGTAGGACAAATACTAATGTTTTTTATATGTCCTGACAGTGAAATATTGCTAAAAAATAAATTCACTGTTGCAAGGCCTGTCCCTCTCATAGGTTAACATAGGGTCTACTTTAAATATGATTAAAGTGTAGATTCCCTTTGGTAGCGGATAGACATGTGGAGTTTGGGGTCTCTGAGCTCACAATTTTAAAATACATATTTTAGTAAAGTTGGTTTTAAGAATGTGTGTTTAAAAATGCGACTTTTAGAAAGTGGGCATTTATTTGCTTAAACCATTTCTGTTACTCTGCCTGGTTGTGGATTCCCTGTCTGGGTCAGTTTGACAGTTGGGCTGTTTGCACCTTTCTCTAGACAGTGACACAAAGGGAGCTGAGGTGTAGTCTGCATTTCCTGATGAGCCATCTGTGCTAGGAGGGGTGGGAGGAGCGGTCACTTACACCTGAAAGGGCTGTGCCTGCCCCCACACAATGCAGTCTGCAACCCCCTGGTGTGTGTCTGGGGCCTGGTTTGGGCCAGGCAGGATTTCACAAGCAAGAGAGATTTTACTTTCGAGTAAGCCAACTTCAAAGGGCAAAATGGGTATAAGAAGGGCACCCAAAACCACAGACTTTTGATCACCTCTGGACATCGAGAAGAACGACATCGAGAAGAACCTCTGCCTGCAGAAGAGCTGAGGAGGAGTGCTGCCCTGCCTGAGACTGTGCTTTGTGGAGCCATCCTGCAGTTGCTGCTTCTGCCTGTGCAAGAGGACAAAGAATGAACTTTGTGTTGCCTTTCTTCTTGTGAAGATCTCCAAGTGTTTGATTTAGAGCTTGCCTCCTGTTGTTTGAAGTCTCAGGGGCAGCAAAGACTTCTCTCTGCCAGTACCTGGAGTCTCTGGAGAGACTCCTACTCTGCCAAGTGGTGCCTATACAGTTCCTGGGACCCTGAAAGGAGAAGCTGGCAGAACAAGACTGAGAATCCATGCACAGACTACCGTGCAGGGAAATATTTGACGCACATTCTGAGGCGTGGCTGGAAAACGATGCGCCACTGGCATCGCAGCTCGAAAATCGACCCACGGAGCTGGAAAAACGACACTTACACCCGCTGAGGAAGGCTAATATCGCAACCCACATTGCGCGGTTTTGCTGAGAGCTTGCGGCAAGATTTTCGACGCAAACCTTGCTGGGCGTGGAAAAACGATGCGATGTCTGGCCGGACCTGAGTGCTGCCTGGATCGACGCATCACTCCCCTGCGGGTAGGAAAAACGACGCATGCCGGCCCAACTGGAGAAGGAGAAACGACGCACGAGCTCGCTTGCGGGTGAGAAATCAATGCACCGCTTACCTTTTTCGACACACACTCGCCCGTGCGTGTTATTATGATGCTACCTAGGTACTTTTCAACGCAAACAACATTTTATCTGCTTTTTCAAGGATTTAAGACTCTTTTTGCTTTTTAATCAATAACTTGATCTGTGTACGTTGGATTTTTATCGTTTTGGTCTTGTTTTGTTTAGATAAATATTTTCTATTTTTCTAAACCTGTGTTGTGTCATTTTGTAGTGTTTTCATTAAGTTACTGTGTGTGTTGGTACAAATACTTTACACCTATCACTCTGAAGTTAAGCCTGCCTGCTCGTGCCGAGCTACCAAGAGGGTGAGCGGGGGTTAGATGAGGGTGATTCACCTTTACCCTGACTAGAGTGAGAGTCCTTGCTTGGACAGGGGGTAACCTGACTGCCAACCAAAGACCCCATTTCTAACAGGGGGATAACATTGGTCAGGTGTGTGAAGTAGATGGAATACCCTGACTGCAACTCACAGGAGGCACTGTTTCTCTGACTTCAAACACCATAACTGTGTTCATTCGTGGAGACCCGTGTTTGGCAATTCTCAATGTAAGTTTCCTGAGCTGGGAGGATACCATTTTTATAGTGTGTGTAGTAGAAGGAGTGACATGATTGCTAAGGCCAGGAAGCATTGTCACTATTACTCCACTCACCAGCCCAGTCTCCTATTATCCAAAGACTCCTGTTTGATAACTCACACATGAAGTGGACTCACATGGTGGGGGATAATATTTATATGGTGTGTGTAGTACAGGGAGTGACATGACTGCAACTCCCAGTGGCTCTGTTACTATCACTCCAACCACCAGTCCAGTGTTCACATGCCCAAATACCCATGTCTGTTAACTCTCATGTGAAGTTTCCTCACCTTGGAGGATACATTTTGTATAGTAGAGGGAGTGGCCGGAATGCAAAGCCCAATAAGCCCTGTTTCTCTAATTCTGACCATAAAACCAGTGTTCACTAGCCTAAATAAATCTATTAGTGAACTTTAAAATGATGTTTACTAACCTGGGAGGATAACATTTGTCAAGTGTGTGTAGTATAGAGAGTGACATTACTGCAACTCCCAGGAGGCACTGTTTCTCTAACACCAAACACCAGACCAGTGGTCTCATGTCCAAATACCCTTTCTTGCTAACTATGAATTGAAGTTTACTCACCTGGGAGTTACCAGGATACGGATCATGCTCAATTCTGAGATGTCTCTGGCTACTTAGTTCCATCTTTACCTACTAACCTAAGATGAAACTATTGAAAACAGGAAGGACAGCTTACCCTGTGTGCAAATCTATGATCCCAAAGGCATCAAGATGCATAAACAGAATGGTATTGACAGCAGACACATTTGCACTGCACTGCCCATATGATGACTCCACATGGGAAACATCACTTACATTGCGGTAAATGCAGCTAAATGCATTTGCCACAATGCATTTACGACGCATGTGCGTTTATCACACATAGCTTTACCATGCATGCCTTTACCACGAATATACCTTGACACGCATGCCTTTACAATGAATTTCATTGAAAAGGCATGAATGGTAAAGGTATATGCATTTTAAAGGTAAGTACATTTAAGTATTAAGTGGCTTGAATGATATATATATATATATATATATATGGGCATTTTTAGATTTTAGGGTGGGCATGGCTTTTGGGGTGGTAAGGGAATTTTTGGGTTTTAGGGTGGGTTTGGGTTTTGGGGTGGTAAGGGCATTTTTAGGTTTTAGGGTGGGTATGGGTTTTGGGGTGGTAATGGCTTTTTTAGGTTTTAGGGTGGGCACGGGTTTTGGGGTGGTAAGGGCATTTTAGGTTTTAGGGTGGTTATGGGTTTTGGTGTAGTAATGGGTGTTTAGTTTTTAGGTTGGGTATGGGTTTTGGGATGGAAAGGGCATTTTTAGGTTTTAGGGTGGGTATGGGTTTTGGAGTGGTAAGGACATTTACAGGTTTTAGGGTGGGTATGGGTTTTCAGGTGATAAGGGCATTTTTAGGTTTTAGGGTGGGTTTGGGTTGTGGGGTGCTAAGGGGTGTTTATGTTTTAGGGTGGGTATGGGTTTTGGGGCGGTAAGGGGTGTTTAGGTTTTAGGGTGGGTATGGGTTTTGGGGCGGTAAGGGGTGTTTAGGTTTTAGGGTGGGTATGGGTTTTGGGGTGGTAAGGGCGCTTTGGGTTTTAGGGTGGGTACGGGTTTTGGTGTGGTAAGGGCATTTTAGGTTTTCGGGTGTGCATGGGTTTGGGGTGGTAAGGTTATTTTTAGGTTTGAGGGTGGGTATGGGTTTTGGGGTGGTAAGGGAATTTTTAGGTTTTAGGGTGGGTATGGGTTTTGAGGTGATAAGGGCATTTTTAGGTTTGATGGTGGGTTTGGGCTTTGGTGTGGTAAGGGTTTTTTGAGGTTTTAGGGTGAGTATGGGGTTTGGTGTGGTAAGTGGTGTTTAAGTTTTAGGATGGGTATGGGTTTTGGGATGGTAAGGGCATTTTTAGGTTTTAGGATGGGTATGGGTTTTGGGGTGGTAAGGGGTGTTTTGTGTTTAAGGTGGGTATGGGGTTTGGGGCGTTAAGGGGTATTTAGGTTTTAGGGTGGGTATGGGTCTTGGGGTGTTAAGGTAATTTTTAGGGTTTAGGGTAGGTAGGGTTTTTGGGTGGAAAGGTGTGATTGTGTGTGTGTATGTTATACTTACCTCTAGTTTTTACCAAGCATATGCCTTTACCAAATATGCCTTTTATACAAAATGTTCGTGGTAAAGACATTTGTGGTAAAAGCATATGCATTGTAAAACATTTAGTGGAAAGTGCATGTATGGTAATGACCATGCATTGTACTTACTGCTTTGTAAAGGCATGCGTTGAAAGTGCATACAACCATTCACATATACAACAGAATCCTGTGTCTGCCTACATCACAATCAACAATGTCTCAAGATGGCCAAAGCTGCATCTTGCCTAGCCACTGTTTTGCCTGCACTGGTTGCAAAATGGCCATCCTCCCAAGGGCTAATGATCTGCACATGTCTGCAGCTGCTTCAGTCAAAAAGATCTGTTGTGCTCCACAAATGTCATGTCAATACAAGCAATACAATTGGTACTTCCAATAGGATTACTGCAACTTAAATTTGTGCAAGGTCTCTGCTTAATGTAACAATAAACTGTTGGAGGTAGATGTCACAATACAACCAGTAATATTGTATCTTTCACATCAACAGGTCAAACAGCCACTGGGCACATAGAGGCCACAGAAGAGACTGCCACTACCCCACCGGATGATGCCCTCAGTGAAGAAGACACTCCTGGACTTTTAGATGTGGAGGAAGGTTCTGGCCCATCTGGGCAACCTGGTCAGACACCAACAGTGATTCTCATTGTGGCCATATTAACACTTCCCGGCCCGGTTGCCTCAACATCACAGGCAGCCATTCGCCCTTTAACCTGTGTACCGAGCACAGTGTCTACCATTTGTGCCCCCCAGTCCTGGATCCTGAGTTGCAGCGCAGCACTTCATACAATGAGGTTCCAGTACCCAGTGGGAGGGGGCACCTGCAGCAAGGGCATAAGCCTGTGTGGTAGGGTGCGTGTGAGGGATGCTGTGGCCAGTGGGGTGAGGCCACTGGGGCTGCTCTTGGCCAAGACACCGTCAGCCACATTTCGGATGTCTATCAGAAGTCCAAAGGCGTGATGGGCCAGGTCTTGACCGAACTCCGGGAAATCAAGCAGCTATAGAGGGACATGCATAAGAACAGATGGAGGCCCACAATACCGACATGGCCTTCCTAACAGGGGTGATGAGGGACATACACGCAGTCCTTAGCAGGGCTTTTCAAAACCAATCTTCCCCTTCCTTTGGCTCATCAACACCAGGCACATCAACATCAGTGCCAGCCACTGGAAGGGAGGCCTTGCCAGAGGAAGAACCTGCCTCAGGCACCCCCACCTCTGTAGCAGCAGATCTCCCCACACGCAAGCAGGGACGCCCAGCAAGGAATCCCGGAGGTGCGAATAGCAAGACACCTACCACTGCCAGCAAGTGACCTCTTCCTAAAGGACCTACCTTGTGTGCCACATATTCACTCTGTTGACTCATCCTCAACCATCTACCAGTTCCAATGGGAGGAGTACTCTTGACTTTGGACTCCCAATGGTGTGGCATCTACTTCAATGAGTTCATTCACCATTACTGACACCCTCACTTTACTTTTTACTTTCTTTCTTTAAATTTTATTTTCTGCATCAGCATTGTAATGAATTCACCCATCACAAACTCATTGCCTGCTTGCTTAATTTTCACATTTTGCTATGTAGAGATGTTAGATCATGTGAACCATATGATGAAGACATCACATGTTTACACGCATGATGAAATCGGCTCACCACAGAAAACAAAACAAGTCCAATGTGCACATCTGACCTTCCACCCAACCACTGTAAAAGCTGTCTGGGCACAGGTCTCATACACCAAAACTCTGTGACCAACATAACCAGGAACAATCCAGCCCACTTTCTTTGTCAGAATATCTTCAGATACCTGACAATATCACAGCTCTGAAATGTCTTACACACAAGGGGGAAAAAAGGTTGAGGCGTAACGATGTGCCAGCCTAGTCTCAATTCTGGCGGCTTTCACGCACCTCAATCGGAGACCTTCCGCGTTCCCATGGTTACATGGGAACGCCTTCAGACGCTTGGGACCCGGATTTCCAGGTTCCTCGTTCAAAAGGGACGATGGACTACAAAGAAACAAAGGAGGAGTTTTTGCGAGGAACACCGAGGACGAAGGAGACAGAAGCACTGCGCGCTTATAAGGAGGAGAACGAAACGGAGGGGATTCCAGAACCCCGCGGAGAACATTCCAACGAAAACCGAGACTCGAAGGCGTGCACTTCCCACCACGACCCTGGAGGGTCGTGGCTTACCAAGGTACGGTCCTTATTACGATGGGGACAAGCCGATCTGTATTGTAAAGCACGAAGGAGGGGGGTGGAGAAACGAGGGGAGGGACTGAGGAGGACAAGGGAAAAGGGGATCACAGAGAACAGAACTAAACGGGTGCACCCTTGGACAGAGCACTGAGAGAGAGTTTTGTCCTGAGTACCTAGAACCTCTCACCCCTCACTACCAGGCACTTTCCTTCCACACCTCCACCTCTATCTCAAGAGTCACCTCCCTTCCTGCATGTAAACACTAAAAAACCACACCAGAACCCCACAACCGACTTACCTTTGTTTTGTTCCTGTGTTCTCTTTCCGGTACCAACGTGGAGACCGCATAATCTGACGTCCTCCTGACCTACAAAGAAGACAAAGAACAGAGACGTTTATTACAAGAAAGAGTCAACTGGAATTGTTGTTACCACAGTACCTTTACGTTACCATTAGTTTCACCTTCCTAAAGAATAATAAAATTCTTTCTCTCTACATACGGCTCCGAGTCCCCTGTACCGCCAATACCCTACCACAGAGACTGAATCACCTTCAATGCTTTGCCTCATATAGCATACCTCAGTTAACTTTTGTCACACAATAGTAAGCCAATGCCAATTGCATTCCCACAGATCCCAAACAAGGTTATGCAGACATCTATTTATCACATACACAATAACACAACAATAAAAAATTATGCTACCAGAACCTGCTATGTTGCTAACAACAGTACAGTAGTCTGGAGAAGTTGGCATGGAAATACTCATGTTACACTGGAAACATGTCAACAATGCACACTTCACCATGTGTAAATTGTCCTAATGGAGTCATGGAGGTAGTACTAATGTTGCTAAGATATGCTACTCATTTGGCATGGAAATGTCCATTGTAGACATCATGTACAAAATGTCAGGGAGATACGTCCCTAAAATTCACAACACAATGAATAAATAAGTCCCAGCGAAATCAACACTAATGTCTGACACCACTTACAATGACATACCCTGATTGCATCATTAGAGGCCATTAGTCCTTTGGATCTTGGAGAGGCCCAGAGATTTGCAAGTATTTGTAGAAGGCCCCAAACATGTTGCCCAATTGGAAGCTACATCACTGTTTCCATTTTTGTCACGCAAACCCAGATTTCTGTGGATGAATGGGTGTTCTCAAGCACATTTGATTTCACCATACCTGCAAGTCACTCCCTGATGCAGGCCAACAGTCAAGTTACAAACTTTACCCTTTACACATGTGCAGTGCACTTTGCTACAGGATGCCTCATTAATGGCATGGAAATGCACATTGTGCCTACAATGTCTAGTCATACACGTCTTGTCCCTCATTGCTACAGCAGTTGTACGTGCCAAATGACATGCTATGATCGGTGAGGGTATGTGTAAGCCAATAATCAATGGTGACATACTCCTGTATGTGGCATCACATGAAATTTAACCCCATTGTAAATATCCTATTCCACACACAGGTTGGCTTGCACATGTATGTGAGGGAATACAGAAATGATCCCATTAACATAGGTAGACCATGCATGAAAGAGCAGTGTACACATTTTGGCAAAAGAGAAAGGGACACATGTTAACTTGTAGGCACAAGGAATGTCGTCAACAGTGATGTCACGTAAATCATGTCAATGGACATTTCCCACTTACCAAGGGAAAGTATTGATCTGTAGCTGCACACAAAGAACAATGTATGCTCTGTCACACGTATGATAGCCATCTTCACATTACAGACAGTAGTGAGGCACCAGCACCCGTCATACGCTGAAGTCAAGTAGCCTCTGGGTGACAGAGGCCAATATTCTGCTTCCAACAGACACATGGTTGAGGACAGTGACTCATCACTACCTTTAGTTCGGCCTGTAACACTGAGAAGTAGTGGTCTGTTGCACAGAAATTACACCCACTACAACAACAAACATCACTTAATTCATCACTGTATACAGCCCTATGTTGTTCCGGGAGAGCAAATTGTGGATTGTACTTAGTTGTATCCTAGATCCCTTGGCCAATAGGCAAAGCACATCAATATGCAACACATGACATGTCTACACAAACAGTCTCTCATTTACCGTATGACACATAGCTCATCCCTAATCATCAGTAGGAGCTGTCAGAACCTAACATATTCACTTGGCAGTGTGACAGGAAGGAATAAGCCCTGTACTCACCCCCTTGTGGCTGCCGTCCTGTCCTCAAATGCCCATCGAGGTCTGGGTAGGCCACTGCCAGAAGGGGGGGCATTAGAGGGTTCATGGTCCGATGGACACCCCATCCTTGTTGGACATCCCCAACTGGACCTCAGCGATCTTCCTGGGGATCCTATCCTGAAAGTGGACCCCCAGGGTCCCCAACGTCTTGGTGATGGCTCTCCATAGCTCTTTCTTATGATGGGCATTGAACTGCATGGATGCAAAAGAAAAATCAAGAGATTACAATCACTAGTTTTGTCACAAATGATTGAGTCACATACATGTCAGAAACACCAAGCTAGAACTTTTCAATTTGTTAACACTACCCAAGTGTGAAACACACAAGCCAATAATTACAAGGGCATGACTACAGACATATGTATTTGCATCTGCAGACTAACCCACAACTCTATTCATGGCCTACAATGACTAAGCAAGCTTACTGATATCAGGTAGCCCCTGCTCTAGCAAACTGTTCTGTGATGTGAGCCACAATGAAACACTACACACCTATGTGGCTTCTAAAGGGTAAACTCCTTACGCCTGAATGGACCAACACATTCACACTCTGTAAGCTTGACTCACTGTTTAACGCCCCTACAGGCAACTGCCACAGTACAAACTTCACCATTACACTTGAGTACCAATCAAGGGACTGGCATGGTGGGTGCAGAAAGTGTATTCCTTGTCCATGTGTGGACATGTGGAATAACAACTGCAGACTTATGCCACTTCAGGGAGTGGTATCTGTGGTATGTACCTGTACCACAACACAGTCTTTTGGACATATGTGCATATTCTACATAGATGGCATCCAACATACAAATGCATGCATTGTACAGTTTCTGCTATGTGACCAAGCTACTGAGTCACATACCATGGCCTTCCAGGATTCAATACACTGTCTGCACTGTGGGGCTGTCATTTATGCAATAGGGTGACAACAGAGCTGCAGGAGTAAGGGACCTGTCATGAGTCAAAGACACACATTGACAATGATGAAAAATGCACATATGGACTAGTTTAATGATTTACCTCTGCACCCATTTCTAATCTAGTCAAAGGAATGAGGCTTTCAGGGCAGGTTTTGTCACTAGAGCATCATAATGGCCACATGCCAGGATTTGCTGGGGTACAGTGACTCTCCTACGGCCTGGACTAGGAGATACATTTGAAAGGACGTGGTCTCTGCAGGCTGAGCAGGCAGAACCTATATGACACTCCAGTCCCATCACTTCCAGGCATGACAGTACATCATATGGCCATCAGTAATTTGGCATGTGGTATGTGTGGTAGCCTGAAGGTCAGAGTGAGTAATGATATATCTTCCACACAACAGTTTAGCAAAGCCAGATGTGGTTTGAAAGATGTGTGGCACTATACACATTGCTCACCTAATTCTCAAATGACTCATACAAAATGCATACACAGCTCATGCTGTCACACACATACATGTTGTCCAACATTTACAATAATCATGAGGAAAGAGACATAATTGGATGGCAGAAATGTCCCCTTACCTAGTTATGTGCATCCAACACAAGGGCAGTCTAGGACCCCAAAAACTCACAAAACACAATATGACTGAACTTAACATATGGTACTGGCCACCAATACGTGCACATTGTACACCCCATTGACGCCACACAGACTGCAAGAACAGGCACACAAGACATCTAACTGGCACACATGGGCACATTGTAGCTTGTGAGGAGGAAAAGGATGGTGAAGTATAGAGAAGATTTGTACATGAGGTACTTACCTGCTCCTCTAGTGAGTCATAGAGCTGTCCATAAAGGGGGAGGAACTCAGTAACAACCCTCTCCAGCTCTTCTGGAGAGAAGGCAGGGGCCCTATCACCTGCTGGACGTGGCATGATTGCTCTCAAAGGCGACACACAGCAGCTCTGGTCATGAAGCTGTGTGTTGCTGGCAGTTGTGTCAGGGTCTAGTGAGTGAATCTGCAGAACATCGCAGTCACATCCACCACGTATACGGTCATCACCACCGGCGGACACAACCATTTGTCCATGACATCCACTGGCAACAACGTTAGCCTATGGCTGTGTCCGCCGCACCTGCAACCGCCTACTGCCATGATGATTTCAGGCGACGGTCACGGTAGGTTACTAATGTCCACTGAAATGATGTATTGGGCTTATATATAACATGTTATTTGAGTGTACAATGAACTGAAGTTGTGATAATGTGTGGACTTTATTGTGTTTGTGTACCTTGCATCTACTTCATGTAGATGTATCTCCCATGCAGTTCGAGCTGCATTCGCTTTCTTGACTTGCATTTCTACCTTCTGCAGATTGGCATGTCACTTGACTCAAGAATTATTTATCCCAGAGATATCTGATGGGCCAGTTCCTGTGCAAATGTTGTTTAAGGAGCATGTGTAAAGTGATACGTGTCCCAGTGCAGCATCTTTGCCTGAGTGCTCCAGATGCCCCATCCCTATTGTGCAGGTATTTTTTGCATAATGAGCTTTGTATATTTGTCTCTCTGTCTCTTGTGCATCACATTGGCCTTCCATTGTGTTACAATCTGGGTGATGTATTTCTCCATTGCAGGGCTGTTTAATGGGAGTGGTGTTTGTGTTCCATGCCACATCCATACACATGTGTGTTGAATGTGATGACAGTCCATGGCATGTGTACAGTGTGAGTTGTATTCATAGAGGTAATGTTGCTGGGCTGTTGGTGCTGTGTGTCACAATGTTGTGTACACTTCACTGTTCCTGTGCCTGAGATGAGCAGATGTGTGTTTTTGTGTAGTGTTGCGGTGCACTGTGAGTGACCTTCCCAAAAGGGGTGTTTTCTGACTGTGAATGTGTCCTTATTTGTGTATGATTCCCACCAAGGGCACAACAAGGCGTGTACTTGGTGCCCATAGCGTGACCCCCATGTGATGTGGCTGATAGCGAGATGTTCTGTGGTTGAGCATAATGACACAGATAGGTGTGTGTGTACGTACGGTCAGTTGCATCCACAGCAGCGTGAATTTTGTGCTCCATTGATGATCAGCGGCAGGACGTGTATGATGGGCTCCGTGGTGGCACTGGACATATAAGACTCCCCTTATATTCACCGTTTTCACCTACTTAGATGTGGTGGTTGGACTGTCATGGTGATATTGGTGGTGTGCAACCTCAGAATGTGTCTGGTGGAAACACAGGCTGTGCCGCCCTGTTTGTGCTGCGTCATGATCGTATCAGTCTATGCTGCCTTGGGGTGCTGGAGCAACCACAGAAGTCTTTGCTCCATAGGCTCGCATGACTCGTAATACAGCGGTCTGACCGCTAAACCGACGGTGCTGGGGCGCCAATGCCTCCATGACAGTCCACGGACCACGAGGCTCTAAGTTTATGACTTTTGGGTATTCACAAAGATAAAGTATGAGTAGTATCTTTGCGTCTGCACTTGGGGAGGAATCCCTGCACTCGGGTCGGCGATCCTCCTGAGTATGGAGATTCCACTCCAAGTGCGGAGCGTACATTCCGGGTGCAGAGATTCCACCCTGAGTGTGGATGTAAAGATACTATTCATAACTTACCTTTGTGAATACAGAAAAGTCGTAAACATAGACTTTTGGTCTAGACTTGGACCAAAAGTTTAAGTTTACCTTTGTGAATCGGGCCCATAGAGTTTATGCATGTCACCCTTATGTGCTCTGTGCACGAGTGCTCACTCCTTTCAATCACCAATCTTAGTTTTGAATATATGCTAATAGTGCAATTTTATTCTCATTTTTTGTTTTACAGAAAGAATTGTAATTGGAAATTTTCTTTATACAGCAGCATTTGGTATCCTCATTGTTGGCATGTTGACATGCATGCATGCAAGTACACATCAATAGGCTTGACACATAGGTATTTCCTATTATATTAGCCAGAGGTATTTTTTTTAAAACAAGGTCCTGAAGAAAACGGTAGACCTGCTGGTTTCTTAGTAGACAGCTGAAACATGTACATTGATGAGGCTAAGTATAAGGAGCACTGGTATTCACTGAAAGAGAATATATATCATCATACTTTGAGCTGGACAGAGATTAAGACTCTGGGAAGGTACTGTAGATCATTCAACCAAATCAAAGGGAACAGAGAATCAGAAACCAGAGGGTGACAAATATGGTATGAGAGCTGAAAGAAAGGTTTGGTGAGGGGTGGGTGGGTTAGGACAGTTCTGAAAAATAGATCAAACCTGGATATCCTTCATGCTAATAAAGCATACTTTTGGTGCACCCACTAAAAAGTAGAGGTGAACGAAATATTCTGTTCTGCTGGCAGATTTGGCAGAGTTTTGGCAATTCCACATTACTCTTTTAATGCACAGCTCCAGACGAATTCTGCCAGTTGCAGTGTTGTGGATTTTTTTCTTGTGCGTGTGCCAAAACAGTAAGTTTGCGAGCGAGATTTGGAATCCCCTAGTGATTTTCATTTGCTAGGAGGACGTCTGGCAACCGTTGTCAGAAGGCTGCAGCTCGAGTATAAATTTTACTGGAGGAGCAGCAAAATCAACTTGAGTAGCTGTGCCCTCTGGCAGGCCGCATGCTGCTCCTGGCACTAAATCACAGTGTGAGCAGTGTGACATGCCTATTTCTGCCCGTTGGCGGAACTCTTCGGAATCTTGCAGAGTTTTTTGTAACTCCACGGAATTCAAATTCAATGAGATTCAACCACCCCTAATAAAAAGCTATCTCCTGTGAGCAATGATTCAAAACGGAAGAATGTCATGTTGTAAGAGATCCTGAATGGGGAAGGCTAGTCAATGGTAAACAAGTAGGGTCTTTAGTGACTAATATCAACTATATAAGTCAAGCACTGTTGGGTCACATGCTGACTCCAAAGCCTTCTTTGAGGATAAGAAGACGCCAGAACTCCCACAGGAAGAAAGAAACTAAAACATGGAACCTATTTTAGGCCTGGAGTTGAAAAGTGCCATCCCTGAACTACGAAATATGAAATTCTAGGCTGGGATGGTTGGTTTCCATGATTTTTCAGTGGCTGAAGGGAGCTCTTCACTCCAAATGTAGTTCAGTTGTTAATTGATTTGTTGAGTGGAGCATCAGGGCAGTAAACAAGACAGGCTTCTAAAAATGCTACCGTCCCCCCTATAAAGCAGAGGACTTTGTCTGTGCATCTTTAAAAATGAACAAGTAAATACACCTATATTGGCCGAATACCAATCCCACCATGACCAAAAATCATAGTGCTCATTCTTCCATTTTTGTTGCCTTCCTGAGTTTGGTAGATTGACTCACAGCTACTACTGGCACTTCAGATTTCGAATGTCATGAAAAGCTATTTCTACCAAACAAATCTTCTGATGTCTCATGTCTCCTAATAATGTCCAGGCACTTATGGCCCTGCTGCTATCTGCATCACATGCAAACCACACATAAATTGATGTTGTATCTGCAACATCTTATGGACACAGCATGATGGGACCATGTCATTTGAGAAGTGGGGATTTTGTGTCACTATACTAGTTGTCTGTCTCAAAAATGGCCATGTTCAAGTCAGTTTTTGTGGTGTATTTGTGCACTTCATAATTCTAGCCCACTTCTCCATTTGTAGTTGCAAATCTTGACTAAATCTCACTGTGATTTCCTGCTCCTTTTATTTAATTGTTTCTGAATCAGCCACCTACTGTTATCCTGCCCACGTAAACTCTCCTCAGGAGTCTCCAAAGACTTTACTAAGTAGATCTCGTTTTCAGCCCCTTCTGTTTTTTGCCTTATCTTATTTTGCTAAATTCATGGGTAGGTTATGAGATACACATTTTGCAGCTTTAGGCAATGGTGGGACATTTGACTGCCATTGCAGGGTTTTTCATTCTTAAAACCAGGAATACCTGACAGTCCTATTCTGGCCTGAGAAGGGAATAGAAGGAATTATCCAGGGTGAAGTGCCAGGCCAGACTCTTAGGTACTCTAATGATATCCTAATAACCTTGAGCTATTGGGACCAATCGCTCTCCAGAATAACAGAAATTGAAGAAACTGGCAGTGTATAACGTGATCTTGTCCACAACGAAGTATTACTATTGAATGGTTCTGTACACGTTATGGACAAGGACAAAGTCACGTTGTTAAATAATTGTCTAAACTGGAAAACTTAGGGTGGGCAGAACTTACCTACTCAGGGAGTTTTGAAACTGATAGAGATGAACATAGACCCTGTAATATTAAAAACCAAGGGAATCCTATTAACGTAGAACAAACTCGTTCTGCCAGTGAAGGTTACCATATCTGTGATATAGAATGAATGAATGCCAATTATTGGGAATTACGAAGAAAAGCTGACAATCCTTGACACCTAGTTGCATCAATAAAGGTCTATGTGAGGAGCAGAGGGAAGAAACATGTGAGAAAAGAGAACTGGCTATGAGAACTCAGAATACGCCTAATGATAAGGTTGCTGAAGTGATTGAACGACGCCATCAGGAAAGGGTTAGAAACTATTTGCAAGAAACATTGAATGAGAAGGAGAATAATGAGATCGGTCGACATATTGTAAAAAAGTGTGCTAAAATCCTTTGAGAACTAAATAAATCAATATTTTGCAAGTAAGGATACCTTTTGTAGGTAGCTGCAGTTGAAGGAATTAATGTGAGACTTTATATTGGTTGCTGAAAATGATTGCTGGGACACTCCGATGAACAAATACTACAGGATAGTTGTGAGACCAAAGTGGCAGCCTTGGTATTTTTGATGCAGGCCTTTATTTTTGGGAATCCATCGTTAAAAGGAAGGAGACATTAAGGCGACTACAGATGGGACTCAAAGTACCAAGTTCTTGAATCATCATGGAAACTAAGTGAGAGACAAGGTTGGGAGAGGTCTGATGTAACCAGCTAAATATGATGTATTGGATACCAATGTGGCAGAATAATTTGCAGGGGAATTTTAGACACCCTTGCACAGTTCACATTTTTGAGAGAGAGATGGCAGTGAAAAAATGAGTGGCTACCATTCTTAAAACATTCTCTGGCAAGGCTAATAATTTTACATTTGTATAATGTGTGCAGATGCAGCCAGACCGACAACATCCACACATACATTGACATAGATGACACATAGATGTCATCTGCAGAAAAACCAACAAACCTGTGGACATCGAAGCAGATAGACCAGCAGGCGAGTGGGTATCCATGCACTAAGAGGTACCAACACCCTTACACATAGTCCACCTGACATGCAGTCACCCATGCACACATATGAAGAGACTTGTGTTATGTTTGTGCATGTATGGTACTTTATGCTGCTCAAAGGAAGGTGTAAAGAAACAACAAGAGTGAAGGTATCAGGAAATAATCCTGTTAATGGAATAAATGCCCCCAAAATGGAGTCCATATTGGTAGCTAGCCATAGGCATCTGCTTTGATGAAACAGGAAAGAAAAATTGTTGCAAAAGACGGTATGAGGAATAAATCAAGGGTTTGGCAAACTGAGGCCTGGCATAAGGTTATTATTGTAGACTGTTAAAGAGATACTAGGGCAAGCCGATAAGAGATAGATGCGTGTTTGAATAACAACATGAATAAAAGAACCTGAAGCACAGAAACACACATCAAACTTACTGTCACACGTACAGTCCCACCAACATAGTTTTTGTCAGACAGCACACAAGCAGGCAGAGATGAAGGGATAGATAGGGTTACAATAGAAAGTTTGTTAGGATGCAGGTTTCTTGTCCTCTTAATATTTTGTTCTGTTGCCGAGTTAGAGGTAGGGAAATGCTGGTGCACATGCCTAATAAATCCTTGACCACTCCTTCAGAATTCACATTACCAACGGGTTTTGCAGTATGCCAGACTCCATGCCCATTAAATCACTCTTTGGAATGATCGTAAGTGAGTAAAAATGCAGTGCTCTCACCATGCATATATTATCCTCTGCCTCTTTGCTACAATCATAGATAGGTAGCACTATAATGTAAATACTAAGGTAAGACACACATAGGTTTACAGGACTGTTCAAAAGGCACTTACCTGAGGATGATTTTCTCTTCTCTCATCGTCTCTCTTGGCTCTGACGTGCGACAGGACCCAGGAAACTTCACTAGCCAATCCTGGTGCTACTTTCAAGCTGGTAACCAGCATGAAAGAAGTATCAGGATTGGAGGGAGTGGCCTCTCTGAGCGCTCACAGGAGCGCTGGTGGCCTGTACTTTCCTAACTCAGCTGTCTTAAGAAAGCTGGGTTAGTGAAGTTTAAAGTGCGCATGTCAGGCTAGCTGTCACAAGACGGCCGGCCAAAGGGACATGCGCACTTTAAACAAATGCACAGCTCCCTGCTGCTACTCGGCAGCAATTGCCCTGCTCTGTCCTGACACTCGGTTCAGGACTAGGTGCTGAAAAATAAAATGGTAATAAAGAAAGTTTATTACCACTTTATTTTTCTGTTCTGGGGCATTTTTTAGCGGGCGATGATCTCTGCTCTCATGGTGGGGCCACCCTTGATCTGGTAGCACCTGATGCCCCGAATTTGAGTCCAATAATGTGTAGGAGTGTGTTTACCATAAGCTGAGAAGTGAAATTTGTCGGTGTATCTGAATAATGAGAGGAGGCTAAATGTTAAGATTATTTATACACACATGTAACATGCGAACTGATGTAGATGAGGAGTGGACACAAGACTATAAAAAATTGCAACAGTTGTTTTTGTAAAAATGCCAATGCAAATTTTCACAGGAAAAAGGAAAATATTTTGATTTAAACCTGTTTACTAAAGAAAAAAGGACTATTATATTTTGTATGTGGCACTTGTCACTGAACTTCACTGTGGAGGACATCTCCCTTGCAAGGTCACCGTCCAAACCTATGTCTTCTGCAGGGTAACCCCCGTGTCACTGAAACTGACATTTTTTAGAACCTGAAAGATATCCCCATTGTTTCATGCCCTCGTAAACAAGAAGTCTGACAATGCTCATCCTTTCCCCTCGGTGTTCTCCATCTATATTAATACAGGCAGCATAGGAACTTGAGGTTGCTCACGTTGATGCCAAATGTACATTTTAGTACAGATTGCTGCACTTGGAACTGTTACTGTGCAAAAGAGAGTTCTATGAGGCCCATCTCATTATTTCATGCTCATTGTTAATTGTTTGATTTCACTTTATGTCAACCATACTAATCCATGACATCTCCTTCTATTAAATTTGATTAGCCTTCTGGGGCGGAGGACTCAGTAAATGGTAGGCTGGACTTTACTATAATGCCATTTCCTACATGGCATGCAACAGTTACCATGTCACATGTCAACAGCTAGCAGTATCAATCTTCCATCACTCCTATTTGAGGTTACTAATGTGCACGGAATCCTTGGGTGGAGTTGCTGCTCCAGTCCTGGTGTTTGTCACAGTCTGGTCGTCTCTGACAGGGGCATCAGGGGGCAATGCGAAAGCACCTAAAAAGGACTCACCTCGACTAGAGTGCGTGAGCTCAGGTCAAGCCTAAAAGGTTTATCACATTTACAGTCCATAATCAATATAGACCGTTTCCTTCGAGATATCCAAAGCTTTTAATGTGAATCTTTTCATTTCAGTCTGTACTATTTTCTTTCTCGTCCTGGTAAACTTGAATACCACGTTCGTAAAGGTGCCGAAATCTCTAGCACTAATTGCCATGTCACATAACTTGTCATCTGTGCGCCAATGCCCCAATTGATGTCTCACGTATGTCGTCAGATATGCAGTGTTACGCTCACTCCAGGTATGAAAATTGAAACATTAGATCCTTGTAATATTACTACATCCAGCCTTCTCACTCTTTGATTCTATACTTCATATGCCTCAGACCTTGTGCTGGAATTTGCAATTATCACCATTTCCCTGTTCCCATCTTGGTTTGGAGCCTTGTTGTCCTGAAATTTCTTCGGTTTCCAGGGTCTTGGCTGCTTCATAAATCAATTGTGCAATCGTGGTATGGTACACCTATGGTATTTATTTATGTTATTTATTTATAAACCACTTACTACCCCAGGCAAGGTGTTGAAACCTATAGATCCTTGAGTCTGTAGTGAGGGTCTATAAATCCTCCTAGGTCTTCCATCTCTTTAACATGCCAGATTGATTTCATGACTTGTCAAGGTAGCACTCGAAGTAGAAACAGACCAGGTGAAAGAGCCATAAATAGCCACAAAATGAGGCTAAGACCAAAGGCGTGGAGATTGTGGAAGACAGGAGAGTGGGGCGGGGCTGGGATCCGGGAGCCGTGTCTTTCAGGTCCCAGAGGAACGATCATCCTATCGGATCAGCAGAAGTACTGTATCCAGGATTACTTAAGCAGTAAGGTAGAGGGAACAAGTTGCCTTGCAACTGCTAGTTTATATGGCTCCCATATTCGCAGTTCGCTCACTACATTTGGGATGAGGAGTTTGCTACCATAGTGTGCACTTGTATATTTTTTGTGTCTTGTCATTATAGTAAGTCTAGCTGTACCAGAGGCAAATGTGATTCTTGTTACACCTCTGAGAAAGAAAGGGAGGCACTGCAAGATAAGTCATCTAACTCTTGTTTGCTTCTCCACATCCCAATTGTCCCCTCACAAGAACCTGTAGGCAGACTGCAGTTCTCATTTGGTGGAGAATGGTAGAATTGCAAAAGAGCCTGCTTTATTCAGCTTTCCCACAGCCCTTGTTAGAGAGTAAACATTATTAATAAAAAATGTGCAAGTAAAACATAATGTGACATAGCGAGTATTAAAAGGCCTAACTGGAAAATGTGTGTTAGAAAAATAAACGTGTGGCTTGGAAAAGTGACTGCCATGATGTCAACCACAACGTGTTTTAAATGAAAATAATAGTGAAAATAAATTTTTGTTTAATCATAATTAACTTTACTTGCAAAAGATGATTATTAATATGTAATACAAGCTAATGCTTTTAAATTATTATTACAAATGTTTTATTTTATTCATGTTCAGCATTAGTCACAAAAGCCCATGTTTCAGTATTATTCCAGAAGCACAATGTTTAAATGTTGTGCTAACTTTGCAAATAATGTTTCTTCAAATATCCTGTGTGATTTGCATCTTTCTGTTTTGCTTATGATTCCTTTCTTGTATTTTCAGAAGTTAATAGTTGTAAGATTTAACAATATGCCTTCATTTTTGGCAGGTAGCAACATGCCCTTTTTATGTAGTGTTAAATGTAATTTTTGTACGGAAACTGCTGGCCAGAGAGAAGAATGGACTGACAACGTGAACCAATCCTGGATAGAGGGTTAGCGGAGAGTTACATCTGAGGTGCAGATAAAGCCTGATTGGATGTGCACTAACCCACCTCATAGTCTTGTCTGAAAGAAGCTTAGTAACTTTCTGGGACTTTAATATAACAAAGCTTTAGGTGATGTAAGTCAGCTCTCCATTTTCTGAGCTTCTTATCAGTTCTGCAATTTTTAGAGATTCTGTTAAGTTCTGTTGTTTAGCTGTTGTCTATAATACAAGGCCCAATTTTACTGAACTGTTTCCCCTTCATGTCCGGATGCTGACTAATGAAGACCTGATGTTCCTATGCTGTGCTGATGAAGATACTGCTGACCCATTTAGGAGGGGTATAACCAATGTGCATTTGTTTTCCTTTCGGGTTTTCCCTTCAGAAAATCCAACCGCTTATTTTGGTTAGTGCCATAGTTATATGTTTTCCAAACTAATTTTTGTCTTATTTTTATTTTTGCATGTAGCCCACACATGCATTTCGGATTAGAGTGTTAGCTAGCGATGCCTGACCTAACATTGTGGTCCTCATTACAACCCTGGCGGTCGGTGATAAAGGGGCAGTAATACTGCCAACAGGCTGGTGATAACTACTGCCAAATTATGATCATGGTGGTGCGAACTCAGATAGACAGCCACTTTACCACACCGACTGCCAGGGCAGAACCAACAGCCACCACGGCGGTAGCCGCCTACAGCCAGGCAGAAGTCAATGTTCTGCCCACCATGTTATGACAACCCAATCCGTCACCTTTTCCGGGGCGGTACCAACGACATCAAAAGCCTGGCGGAAACTGAGTTCAAAAGGGAAAGGACTCACCTTGGGAGACACAGGGAACAACCACGCCGCATGGAGCTCGAACTTCAGATCTTCCCCATGCTCTTCTACATCCTGCTCCACCACGAACACCAATGACGGCGAAGACGACCACGGTGAGTACAGCTGCCTAGCACACAAGGGAACGGGGGGGAGGAAAACGACAGTGACACACACACATGCAACACACACACACCCACCCCCAACACCATACACACAATGCAATAATAAAACATGATTACCCCGTACCCCTCAGGAATAATGCAAGGACTACAGGAATGATGAAAAGTGAGCGTAATAATATAAATACGGTAGAAATATGAAAAATCAATCTAATGGTATATACATATGTACAGTTCAAGGGACACTGTCCAGTCCATATTGTCCGTGGGCCACAGGGTCACAGGCCAAAGTCCAAGGCTCCACTTGTCACCTGCAACAACTCCGAGAAAACACTGCAGGGGCATCAGTTGGAAAATAGGGAGGAACCTCAGGGGGACAGCGAATCGGGGGCACCTCAACCGGGAGATAGAACAACACCACTGGTCCTGGAGGGGGCAGCATGCCCTGTGCTTGGTCCTGGGGAGTGCAAGGCCACAGTCTCTCAAGTGGGTGACTTACCCACATGCTCTGGAGGGGGCAATATGCCCTGTGCCCTTGATCCTGGGGAGGCTGGGGTAGATGGGTGGCTTACCCACTGGTTATGGAGGGGGCATCGTGCCCTGTGCTTCTGATCCTGGGGAGGATGGGGTGAGTGGGTGGCTTACCCACTGGTTCTGGAGGGGGCATCGTGCGCTGTGCTTCTAATCCTGGGGAGGATGGGGTGAGTGGGTGGCTTACCCACTGGTTCTGGATGGGGCATCGTGCCCTGTGCTTCTGATCCTTTGGAGGAGGGGGTGAGTGCGTGGCTTACCCACTGGTTCTGGAGGGGGCATAGTGCCCTGCGCTTCTGATCCGGGGGAGTGCAAGGTCACAGTCTCTCAGCTGGGTGTCATTCCCACAGGATTTGCAGGGGCAGGCTGCACTGCAGCCCATGGAGGCAGGACTACAGACCGTCTGCTCAGTGGTGTTAGTGGTGCTGCTGCAGCTCCTGATGGGGGAGAGGCTCCAGCCCATCCCCTGCAGCCTCAGATGGCTGCTCACTTGTGTTGGTGCTGCTGCTGCTGGTGGTGGGGGGAGGCTCCAGCTCATCCCCTCCAGCCTCGGATGGCTGCTCACTGGTGTTGGTGCTGCTGCTGGTGGTGGTGGGGGGAAGCTCCAGCCCATTCCCTGCAGCCTCGGACGGCTGCCCACTGCGGATGGTGTCAATGCTGCTTCTGCTGATGGTGGTGGAGAGAAGCTCCAGCCCATCCCCTGCAGCCTCAGATGGCTGGCCACTGCTGGTGGTGGCGGTGCTGCTGCTGGTAGTGGGGGAAGCTCCAGCCTATCCCCTGCAGCCTTGCTCGGACGGCTGTCCACTGCTGGTGGTGGCAGTGCTGCTGATGGTGGTGGGGGGAAGTTCCACCCCATACCCTGCAGCCTCGGATGGCTGCAGAACCATGGTTGGTGGGGGGGCTCCGACTGAGTCCCTACACCAGGCCCCTTGTCCTTCCTGCCTGCCGGTGCAGGCCCCTTGCCCTTCCTGGCAGCAGTTTGGGATGGCTCCTTGCCCTTCCTGGCAGCACTTGGGGCAGGCTCCTTGCCCTTCTGGAGAGCAGCTGAGATGGCTCCTTGCCTTTCCTGGCAGCAGCTAGGGATGGCTCCTTGCCCTTCCTGTCAGCAGTTGGGGCAGGCTCCTTGCCCTTCCGGGCAGCAGCTGGGGATGGCTCCTTGCCCTTCGGTGCATCAGCTGGGGCAGGCACACTTTCTTTGAGGCTAGCTGGTGCCCTGGATCCTTTCCCACCACAAGTGGGTGTGGAGACTAGTGGTCCTATGTACTGGGTGGCTGAGGTGCTTACCTAGGTTTTTGGCACCCTGGCCAGACGTGAAGGACGTGGGGGGAGGGGTAGGGAAGAGGTCAGTGGTGGAGAGGAAAAGCTTCTTAGGGACACTGGGGTGGGAAGAGGGAGAAGGTTTGGGAGTGGAGGAAGAGGGAGTGGTTATAGGAGGTGTCTGTCTGCTGTGTTTGGGTGCCGGTGCATGGGCTGGATGCTGTTGTGAGGTGGATGGCTGTTGTTTTTTTTTTTTTGTACATTGGGAGGGAGAGGGGCAGACACAGTGGGATAGGACACATGGGACGGGTGCATGGCTGTTGTAGTGGTGTCTGCAAGTGAGGTGTGTGTTCTGCTAGGTGTGGTGGTGATGCTGATAGTGGATGATGGTGCAGTGCATGCAGGTGTGAGTGTAGACGGAACTGAGAGGCAGGTAGAGGAGGAGGAGGAGGGGGACACAGTGAGTGGAGGCAGTGGATGTTGGTGTGTCTGCATCTGGATGGTGTTGGTGTGAGTACCTGTGGGATGATGTGTGGTGCTTGTGTTTGCCTGTGCCACTCTTGTGTGTTGTCTTGTGTACATGCTCATCTGTCTGTGTGCTTGGGATAGGTTGGGGTTGAGGGGAATGGGTTTGGGAAGAGGAAGTTGGAGGGGGACAGTAGAAACAGGGACAATGGCTACCGTCAGAGAGGAGGCCAGAGCCTAGATTGATCTCTATTGGGCCACCAAGCCAATGTGAATGCCCTCCAGAAATGCATTAGTCTGTTGCATTTGGGCTGCCAGCCCCTGGATGGCATTCACAATGGTTGACTGCCCTACAGAGATGGATCTCAGGAGGTCAATAGCCTCTTCACTCAGGGCAGCAGGGCTAACTGGGACAGGGCCTGAGATGCCTGGGGAGAAGAAGATGCCCACCTTCCTGGGTGAGCGGGCATGGGGAACTCGCTGAGGAGCTGCTGGTAGGGTGGTGTTGGTACGGGGGTGGCGGCTGTACATGTAGCTGGGGTGGTCACAGAAGTGTCCGCCACCACCAGGGAGGTATCTGTGTCAGAACTGTCCCGTCCTGTCTCTGCCGTGGTGCTCCCCTCGCCCTCTGACCCACTGGTGCCCTCACCGTCGGTGGACTCTGCCTCCTGGGACCTGTGGGATGCAGCTCCCTCCATCTCCGGTGCCTCTGCTCCTCCGCCATATGATGCGTAAGGACAGGGTGACAAAACAAAAAGGATAAACTTGGTCAATGGCTGCTCCAACACCACTGTTGGTGTACACACCACCGTCACACACAGGGAACAGCCCTACGCACAAAGCAATGCACTACCAGTGACAATGCTAGCCACCAGGGCATAGGCAGGGGCACATACCGCCAACTGCAGCACGCCTGGGACCCACAAAGCCCTGACCAGTAGTGGATGCCTACAAGCTAGGTAGCAGGATTATCACTTCAGAACCCTAGCCACCAGGGGACCTACGCTGCAATGTCAGGCCCGGCCTAGGGGCACCCACTGACACATATCCCCTACCCAGGTACTCCCCTACCATGTGTAAGTTGTAATGATGGGAACTGTACTCACCCCCTTTGTGGCTGCTGTGATGCTCTCAAACGCCCACCCAGCTCCGGATAGGCCACCGCCAGTATGCAGGACATTAGGTGGTCACGGTTAGACGGGCACCCCTTCCTTGTTGTGAGGCCATCCCCAGCTGGGCCTCTGCCGTCTTCCGTCCCCAGCATCTCAGGTCCTCCCACCGTTTCCGACAGTGGGTGCTCCGCCTGCCATAGACCCTCAGGGTCCACATCTCCTTGGCGATGGCACGCCACATACCCTTCTTATGATGGGCGCTGACCTGCAGAGGAAATACACACAGGAAAATAGATTTAGACAAACAGTCCTGCCTGTTACACTTATGGCCCACCTTACCCCTTCACATTGCCATTTGCACACACAGGGACCAGCACACAAGCTGCACGCCACCCAGGGGACATCCACCCCCCCACACAAGGCCTTCACACACACCACTCCATGCATTCATGCCCCATGCATCGTGCTCACAGTGTACTCACCTGTTGGTCTGGAGGCCCATACAGCAGTCCGTACTGGGGTAGGACCCCATCCACCATTCGCTCCAACTCCATTGAGGTGAAGGCAGTGGCCCTTTCCCCAGTCACACGAGCCATGGTAGGTTCCAGACACAGGTCACAGCAGCACATGCAGTGTAGGTCCTCTCCTGTTGAAGGTCAGGTAGCAAGTGAGTGATCAGATAGAAAATGGCAGTCACGTCCACGGCGCTGCATACCGTCACCGCCGGCAAACATCACCATTGGCCACTGTATACTATAGGGCCCAATAATAACCAATGAGGAGTTGCAGGGCAGTTCCCGACCGCCTCCCGCAACAGCGCACAACGTCAGTGGAATTACCTCACTTCCACCCGTCCCTCCACACAGGACAGGCGGACGCCATTTCAGGGGGGGGGGCAGGCCCTGGATAATAACAGCATCACAGTTCAAATTTGGACATACAGGACAAATGCCACTTATACATTGAAATTTAACATCATACATTGTATTGTTGTGGCTACGATGTTCAGTTTGTGACCGGCTCTTCACTCTTGCCCCATAGATTGCTACCGCTGTGGATGAATAGGAGATGGAGACATACCCCCGTGTACAGAACCCTGGTGGACTTGGCAACACTGGACGACAGGCACATTATCCTCACTTATAGACTTGACAGGGCCACAATCACAGAACTGTGTGCCCAACTGGAGCCTGACTTGATATCTGATATCCGTCACCCCACTGGGATCCCCCCTCTTGTGCAAGTCCTATCTGTGCTCCATTTCCTGGCAACTGGTTCTTTCCAAGTGAAAGTGGGCTTGGCAGCAGGAATGTCACAGCCAATGTTCTCAATAATGCTCACAAGAGTGGTGTCTGCCCTGATTAAACACATGTGCGGCTACATTGTGTTCCCCCAGGTGGAGGATTTGGCCACAGTCAAAGCTGATTTCTATACAATGGGACACATCCCCAACATCATTGGGACAATTGATGGTATACATATTGCATTTGTGTCCCCCGTCAAAATGAACAGGTCTTCAGAAATCGAAAGAGTTTTCACTCAATAAATGTCCAGATGGGGTGCTTGGCGGACCAGTACATCTCCCATGTTAATGCTAAGTATCCTGGGTCAGTGCACGATGCCTATATCCTGAGGAAAAGCAGCATCCCAAATGTGATGGGCCAACTACAGAGGCACAGGGTGTGGCTATTAGGTGAGCCATGGTTCCCACCCAGTAGATGTTGGTGTATAGGTATGGTGTGGGCCATATGGGATAGTGTGTGGCTAAATGTTGTCCCTCGATATATTTGCAGGTGACTCTGGTTATCCCAACCTATCATGGCTACTGACCCCTGTGAGAAATGCCAGGAAAAGGGCAGAAGAACTTTATAATGAGGCACATGGGTGAACAAGAAGGATTATCGAACGTACCTTTGGCCTCCTGAAGGCCAGGTTTCTGTGCCTCCATCTAAAAGGTGGATCCCTGTGCTACTCACCCAAGAAGGTGTGCCAGTTAATCGTGGCATGCTGCATGTTGCAAAACCTGGTACTGAGATGCCATGTGCCTTTTCTGCAGGAGGAGGAGGCTGGAGATGGCCGTGTGACAGCAGTGGACCCTGTGGACAGTGAGGATGAGGAGGCAGAGGATGAGGACAACAGTACTGCAGTGATTCGACAATACTTCCAATGACACACAGGTAAGACAGTGTTATTTCATATTTCATTTTCAATTTACGGTTTATCTTTGTCACTGGCATGCTGTTATTCCCTACTTCTATGCCCTCTCACTGTACCCTTTGGCAACTCATTTTGCAGATGTTGGTGCCCCACTATCGCTCCTGATGTGATCACTGCAGCCAACTACAGGTCTTTCCTATTTGAACATTACTGTACAGTTGAATTTCAATGTTTGAACCTGGTTAAACCAATACATACTGAAATAAGTTTGACATTCTCCATACTTGTATTTTTAAAAGTGTTCATTTATGTGCTAAGAAGTAGAGGGGCAAGTGCAATGGGCTGGGGTGCTGATGGAGGAAAGTTCAGGATATTGTTCCGATCTATTGGTAGCACAGGTGCATTGTCCAAGGGGACATTGGAAGGGGAGCAATGGCAGTTGAAGGTGGACAGGATGAAAGAGTGGGACACAAGAGTGACAATCAGGAGAATCTCATTTCGGGGCGGGGGTCTTGGCAATGTTCTCTGTCTTCTGCCGGGATCGCAGGGACCATTTGCTGGGTGGTTCTCTTTCTTCAGGGGGTGGGGTGAAGAAGACGCCTTGATTAGGGCGGTAAGACGGAGGTCGGGCTGGGCCCCTGATCCCGTTTTCGAAGGCATTTGAGTTCTTGGGTCTAGTTTTCATATTGGAAGATTTTTTCTTGTGCGTGTGAATGTGCTCTTGGTTTCTGGCATTTACATGTTGATATTTGAATCGGCAAGACGCGCAATTCATTCTTGGCATTTGACTTTTGAGATTCGGGTCGGCAACAGTGTGCGCGACCATTTCTAGACATTTGCATATTGGCATACGAATCGGCAAGTCGCGCGATTCATTCCTTCTGTTTAACTCTCGATAGTCATTGTGCACTACCATTTCTTGGCATTTACATGGTGGTATTCGAATCGGCAAGATGCACAATTCATTCCTTGTGTTTAACTCTTGATACTCATTGTGTGCTACCATTTCTTGGCATTTACATGGTGGCATTCGAATCGTCAAGACGCACAATTCATTCCTTGTGTTTAACCCTTGATACTCATTGTGCGCTACCATTTCTTGGTATTTACATGGTGGCATTCGAATCTGCAAGACGTGCGATTCATTCCTTACATTTAATTCTTGATAATTATTGTGCGCAACCATTTCTTGGCATTTAGATGGTGGCATTTGAATCGGCAAGACACGCAATTAAAACTTTGATAATCATTGTGCGTGACCATTTCTTGCCATTTACATGGTGGCATTTGAATCAGCAAGACGCGCGATTCATTCCCGCATTTAAAACTTGATGTTTCAGATCGCTTGCAGAGTGGGCGATCATTTCATGGCATTTGCATATTCTTGTTGAAATCGGCAGTGTGTGCGATTCATTTTTCTACATTTAAAACTAGGTGTTAAAATTCTAGATGTTACATTAGATGTGCATAATAATACAATTCCCTTTGTGTTCCCGGAAACGTTCAGATTATATTTTGTCCTCATGCAAAAGACCATGTTTGATTTTGAAAACATAATTCTAGAAGGTTCTTATATTCATAGTATTCCTAGTCAATGTGTAACATTTCATTGAGAAGTTGTATTAATCATTCTTGATTCCTTCCCAGGTAACCAGAAATCTTGAAGCCTAGTTATGAGTCCTTTCTTAAGTTATCCATGGTTACAGTATGACAATGCTTAGAATCATAGTCTAGTAAATGTCAATGTGATATAATGTTGATATTGTGTGTTTTAACCTTTTGTTTCCTACAGGTCTCCTTCCCAGCTGTTCCCATCCTAATCCCCTTTTCCCCTGCTTGGACTCTCTCAGTCTCTGTGATTTATCTATCAGAGTCTTGGAGCTGCCTAGTGGTGGACATGTTGGGAACGTGCGCAGACCCCGAGGATCTGGTCTCCCTGACAATTGTATCTGTGTGTGCCATCTTGTGCAATGGGTGTGTTTCCCTCTATAATTGTGCTTTCTCTGTCGGCTTGGCCTTGTGTGAGTGCTGATTGTGTGGGCTCTCTACTGGGCATTCTGTGGTGATGGGTGTCCATGCAGGGCTGTGATGGGTGTCCATGCATTGTTTTTGCATGCAGGGCTTGGTATTGGGATGGGTGGGTTGTGATGGTGGGGTGTATGTGAGGTGATGGAGTGATGGGAGTGAGGGTACGGGTGGGGGTCTGTGATGGCATGCAGGTAGGGTGGGGGATATAATGGTAAAGATTCAACTGACCAGAGTCCAGTCCTCCTGCTACTCCTGCTAGGCCCTCAGGATGCATGATCGCCAAGACTTGCTCCTCCCATGTTGTTAGTTGTGGGGAGGAGGTGGGGGTCCACCGCCAGTCCTCTGTACAGCAATCTGGTGTCTTGAAACTACGGAATGCACCTTCCCCTGTAGGTCGTTCCACCTCTTTCTGATGTCATCCCTGGTTCTTGGATGCTGTCCCACTGCATTGACCCTGTCGACGATTCTCCGCCGTAGCTTCATCTTCCTAGCAATGGACGTCTGCTGCACCTGTGATCCGAATAGCTGTGGCTCTACCTCAATGATTTCCTCCACCATTACCCTTAGCTTCTCCTCAGAATACCTTGGGAGTCTTTGGGGTGCCATGGATGTGGTGTGAGCGATATGTGTGAGGTGATGTGTGGGTTGATGTGTTGGGGTGTATACTGTGATGTGCGTGAATGGTGTATGGGTGATGGTGTTCTGTGCCTCTGATTGAGTGTGTGCTCTTTGCTTGTCTCTCTGTGCTTGGTCTCTTTTTTTCATTGTAAGGGGTTGTGGGTAGTGTGGATGTTTGTTTTATAGTGTTGTGAGTGTGTGGGTGTGGTCTGTGTATGTGTGTCAGGTGTGTGTATTTTGAATTCTCCAATGTGGTGTGGTTTTGTAAGTGTGTGTGTATTTTGAGCGCGGCGGTGTGTACCGCCAATGGTTTACCGTGGTTGAAAGACTGCCGCTTTGATTCGTGGGTCGTGATACTGTGGGCGTATTCCTGTTGGCGTGATGGTGTGGGTTTTGCTATCGGCAGTTTATCAATACCTTTTGTGTGGCGGACTTGTGAGGGTGTCTGTATTGTGGCGGTATTCTCTGTGTGGGTCATAATACTGCCGCGACCACGGTATGTTGCCGCCCGTCGGCACGGCGGTAAGCAGGATTTACTGCCAGGGTTGTAATGAGAGCCTAAATCCAAATTCAAATCCAACACTAAATCCAAATCCAAATTCAATTCTGATGACACCTGTGAGAGTAATGGGTCCGCCATGTAATGTTCCACAATGTGTGCCCAATGTGAATAATAATGTTTCTTTACAAGGTTTGACAGTTAAGCAGTTAACAGATTGGTTGGAGAAAGTGGGTGGAGTGAAAACAGTTCTTGAAAAGGAAAGAACACTGAATCTAGCAAGATTAAAATTAAGATTAAAGGAAATGATTGAAGGAACACTTGAACTAAGAAGAATTGACTCATATAATGAAAATGAGTTACACCTCATGTATAAAGATGTCACAAACAGGGATGAATTCGCACATCAGAAATTATCAGAGCTTGCAAAAAAATATGAAGTAAATATTGAGAAATCTAAACCTTTGAATAGGAGTTACAGATTAGAATTTGATTCAAAAGACATTGACAACACGAGATCACCTGGAATGAAAATTCACATTAGAGAATAAATTCAAAGTATTCAACCATCAGGGCATTAAATAAATGGGAAGTCAGATGGGTAATGAAAATAGAGCAGAAAAAAAGAGAGTCTGCAAATTTTAACTCCATTGATACACAGCAAACTGATAGTCCAGTAAAGATATTACCAATGAGAGAAATTCCTGGAGGGCATTATGCTCATGTCCCTTGGAGGAGCAGGAGTGATGTTTTGTCATTTACAAATGACAACACGAGATTGAGAGAGAAACCAGTGGAATGGTAGCAGCAGACAGATACATTTGTGAATCTCGCAAAATGCCTGTGGAAGGATTTAAATACTCTTTTACAAAAAGTGGCCCAAGCTGATTTATGGATTGAATGCAAAAGGAGGGTTGATTGGCCGACAAGAGAACCTCCACGAAATCCAGTTGCAGGTGCACCATCTCTTGAAGGAATGAAAAGTTATTAAAAAGTGATAGAATTTTTGAAAACAAGAATATATCCTACAGCCATTGATTGGCAGAGAATTGATAGGACAGCTCAGGAAGCAAAGGAGTTGATACATGAATATTATGAAAGGTTGTTGCAGGTATTTAAGGATTACAGTGGTACAGAGAAGATTGAACCCAAAGACATGATTCAGTTTATGTTCAGGATTGTTGAAGGTTTGAGACCTGAAATTAGTAACATGCTTATGAGTCATTTCATTTGCTGGCAAGCAAAACGGGTCGGTGAAGTATTGAAGTTTGCTAAATATTGCAGTGACAAAATTGACACGAAGCAGAAAAAACTGGAAGAAAAAGCCATTGTGAAGCAGATTAAAGCAGCACAATTTGGGATGCAGGGAATTCCACAAGAACAGGGAAACATGCAAATGGTCTAACGTCAGGGACAGGTGAGAGGCAGAGGACCTGGTAGTATTAGAAATGAGTAAAGAAATGGCTCCCTGTTGCAGTTACCCCCCACTTTTTGCCTGATACTGATGCTGACTTGACTGAGAAGTGCGCTGGGACTCTGCTAACCAGGCCCCAGCACCAGTGTTCTTTCCCTAACCTGTACTTTTGTTTTCACAATTGGCACACCCTGGCATCCAGGTAAGTCCCTTGTAACTGGTACCCCTGGTACCAAGGGCCCTGATGCCAGGGAAGGTCTCTAAGGGATGCAGCATGTCTTATGCCACCCTAGGGACCTCTCACTCAGCACAGACACACTGCTTTCCAGCTTGTGTGTGCTGGTTGGGAGAAAATGACTAAGTCGACATGGCACTCCCCTCAGGGTGCCATGCCAACCTCACACTGCCTGTGGCATAGGTAAGTAACCCCTCTAGCAGGCCTTACAGCCCTAGGGCAGGGTGCACTATACCACAGGTGAGGGCATAGGTGCATGAGCACTATGCCCCTACAGTGTCTAAGCTAAACCTTAGACATTGTAAGTGCAGGGTAGCCATAAGAGAATATGGTCTGGGAGTCTGTCAAAAACGAACTCCACAGCTCCATAATGGCTACACTGAATACTGGGAAGTTTGGTATCAAACTTCTCAGAATAATAAACCCACACTGATGCCAGTGTTGGATTTATTAAAAAATGCACACAGAGTGCATCTTAGAGATGCCCCCTGTATTTTACCCAATTGTTCAGTGCAGGACTGACTGGTCTGTGCCAGCCTGCTGCTGAGAGACGAGTTTCTGACCCCATGTGGTGAGGGCCTTTGTGTTCTCTGAGGACAGAAACAAAAGCCTGCTCTGGGTGGAGGTGCTTCACACCTCCCCCCTGCAGGAACTGTAACACCTAGCAGTGAGCTTCAAAGGCTCAGGCTTCGTGTTACAATGCCCCAGGGCACTCCAGCTAGTGGAGATGCCCGCCCCCCGGACACAGCCCCCACTTTTGGCGGCAAGTCCAGGAGAGATAATGAGAAAAACAAGGAGGAGTCACTGGCCAGTCAGGACAGCCCCTAAGGTGTCCTGAGCTGAGGTGACTTCGACTTTTAGAAATCCTCCATCTTGCAGATGGAGGATTCCCCCAATAGGAATAGCGATGTGCCCCCCCTCCCCTCAGGGAGGAGGCACAAAGAGGGTGTAGCCACCCTAAAGGACAGTAGCCATTGGCTACTGCCCTCCCCGACCTAAACACACCCCTACATTCAGTATTTAGGGGCTCCCCAGAACCTAGGAAATCAGATTCCTGCAACCTAAGAAGAAGAGGACTGCTGAGCTGAAAAACCCTGCAGAGAAGACGGAGACACCAACTGCTTTGGCCCCAGCTCTACCGGCCTGTCTCCCCCCTTCGGAAGAAAACTGCTCCAGCGACGCTTTCCCCAGGACCAGCGACCTCTGAATCTTCAGAGGACTGCCCTGCTCTAGAAGGACCAAGAAACTCCCGAGAACAGTGGCCCTGTTCACCCAAGACTGCAACTTTGTTTCCAAAGGAGGAACTTTAAAACGACTGCGTTTCCCGCCAGAAGCGTGAGACTTGCAACTCTGCACCCGACGCCCCCGGCTCGACTTGTGGAGAAACAACACTTCAGGGAGGACTCCCCGGCGACTCCGAGACTGTGAGTAACCAAAGTTGTCCCCCCTGACCCCCCACAGCGACGTCTGCAGAGGGAATCCCGATGCTCCCCCTGACCGCGACTGCCTGACTCTCAGATCCCGAATGCCTGGAAAAGACCCTGCACCCGCAGCCCCCAGGACCTGAAGGATCGGAACTCCAGTGCAGGAGTGACCCCCAGGAGGCCCTCTCCCTTGCCCAGGTGGTGGCTACCCCGAGGAGCCCCCCCCCCTTGCCTGCCTGCATCCCTGAAGAGACCCCTTGGTCTCCCTTTGAAACCTATTACAAACCCGACGTGTGTTTGCACACTGCACCCGGCCGCCCCTGTGCTGCTGAGGGTGTACTTTCTGTGCTAACTTGTGTCCGCCCCGGTGCCCTACAAAACCCCCCTGGTCTGCCCTCCGAAGACGCGGGTACTTACCTGCTGGCAGACTGGAACCGGGGAACCCCCTTCTCCATTGAAGCCTATGCGTTTTGGGCACCACTTTGAACTCTGCACCTGACCGGCCCTGAGCTGCTGGTGTGGTAACTTTGGGGTTGCTCTGAACCCCCAACGGTGGGCTACCTTGGACCCAAACTTGAACCCCGTAGGTGGTTTACTTACCTGCAAGAACTAACAATTACTTACCTCCCCTAGGAACTGTGAAAATTGCACTGTGTCTAGTTTTAAAATAGCTATATGTGTTTTACTTGAAAAGTATATATGCTATTGTGATTATTCAAAGTTCCTAAAGTACTTACCTGCAATACCTTTCATGCAAAGTATTACATGTAGAATTTGAACCTGTGGTTCTTAAAATAAACTAAGAAAATATATTTTTCTATACAAAAACCTATTGGCCTGGAATTGTCTCTGAGTGTGTGTTCCTCATTTATTGCCTGTGTGTATGTACAACAAATGCTTAACACTACTCCTTGGATAAGCCTACTGCTCGACCACACTACCACAAAATAGAGCATTAGTATTATCTCTTTTTGCCACTATCTTACCTCTAAGGGGAACCCTTGGACTCTGTGCATACTATTCCTTACTTTGAAATAGTGCATACAGAGCCAACTTCCTACAAAATGTAAAATGAAAATCGTGTTGGTGTGATCTGAATACTGATGTCAATCTAGGTGAGATGCAGACAATGAAGAAGATGCTACTTTGTCACTCTTGGGATAATTTGGGACATTGGAAGCAGGAGTGTCCAATGGCGGTGTAGTAAGGTGTTAAGTAGATGAATGAACATAATCATTTTCCAAATTTAAGAGGATCGAAACATTGGAATCCTAATGTAAATGTTCAGAATATGACTAATCAAATACAGATTCTGCAGCAAATTCCCCAACAGCAGGTGCCACGTTTTCAGGTACCACAACAATAAATGCAACAGCAGATGCAAATGATGCCGTGGCAGAAAATGAAAATACCTCAAGCTCCAATGGCACAGCAGCAACTAGTGGTTCCTCAGGAGAACACAGGTGAACGATTAAGTCAAAACAATCAGTTAATGCAGCAGTTTCCCCTACACAGTGAGGATGAATCGAGTGATGACATTGTGAGTGAGAGTCCGGATGAAGAAGAATGTGCGCTAGGAGCTCTATTAGAGGTAGATCAGAGTAGTACTTATGTAACTGGAACAGTATTGGATCACAATGTCTCATTTGATACAGGAGCTACACACTCTACTGTCAGAACTACAGAAGTTCCTAATTTGCCACTTTCTGGGAAAACAGTACAGGTTGTAGGATTAGTGAATCAGCACTGGACAAATTTGATTACTGAGCAGATTCCTGTTAAAATTGGTACTTTTGAAGGCATGCACAGGTTCGTAGTCTGTGACTCAAGTCCAGTATCCCTATTGGGCAGAGATTTGTTATGCAAAACAAGATGTTTCGTTACTTGCACAAAAGATGGAAATGCCATCCAAGCAAATAGTGATGATGAAGAATCCTGTTTGCCAGTTGGAAATTGTAATTTGATTAATGAAGAGTTTCCATTGATTACTCTTTATCCTGCATTTATAGTACTAGACCTGCCAACTGATTTATGAGATAGAGTTATTTCGAAGGTTTCTGATCTTTCTGGAAAAGATATTAGTTTAATTAAAGGAGTTGAACCAGTCAAAGTCACAGTAAAACCTGATGCAGTTTTTCTGAAAACTCCTCAATATCACATGGCACCAGATGTAAGTGAATGAGTTAGTTCTGTAATTGCAGATTTTGTTAAGCAAGGGATTTTGAAAGAAGTGCTCAGCAGCCCATGTAATTCACCTATTATGGGTTTGTGAAAACCAAGTGGGAAATTTCATATAGTTCAGGTTTTGAGAAAAGTTAATGAAATTGTGTTCAAATGCTGTCCAGTGGTACCCAATCCAGCAGTCATTCTGTTTCAAATTCCATGTGACAAAGAATGGTTCACAGTAGTGGACTTGTCACAAGCATTTTTCTCAGTGCCTCTCCATGAGGATAGCCTTCTGTTTCAAGTTCTGCAATTATGTGTATTCCTGGTGTAGGATCCCACAAGGGTTTTCAGAATTCCCGTCAATATTTAATCAGGTGTTCAAAAAGAAATTGGAATCATTGGAAATGCCTTTCCAATTAACCTTGGTTCAGTACATTGATGATTTCTTGGTTGCTTTAAAGACACAGGAAGCATGCAGGCAGGATACTATTGCCTTATTGAATCATTTGGGTGAAAATGGACATAAAGGCCCTCATTGCAACCCCGGTGGTCGGTGTTAAAGTGGCGGTAATACCGCCAACAGGCCGGCGGTAATAAAAATGGGATTTTGACCATGACGGTCACCGCCATTCAAAACCGCCACTTTAACACACCGACCGCCAAGGTGGTAATGACCGCTGGGCTGGAGACCTCAGTCTCCAGCCCGGCGGGCATCACTAAACAGCCAGCGGTATCAGGACCCTGCATACCGCCATGGATTTCGTGGGGTTTTGTACTGCCACAAAATCCATGGCGGTAGGCACTATCAGTGGCGGGGAATTCGTTCCCTGGCACTGATTGGGGTCTCCCACTCCCCCTCCCCCAACACCCACGACCCCCCTACCACCCCTCAAAGGTGGTAGGACCCCCTCCCTACCACTGCCCCCGCCCCCCTCCACACCCACAGAAACCCCCACACACCCCCCACACATATGCTCACACCACTCACACACATACACGCACACATACACGCACACATACATACACGTCACATTTCCCATACACACAGTACACCCCCGCATGCAGACACGCACTCACACAACCCCTCTACATACTCACACGCACACCCCCATGCATGCAAACAACACACAACACCCCCCCACCCCCCTCCCCTAACGGACGATCACCTTACCTGTTCCGGGATTCATGGGGGCTGCTCCGCCGCCAGCACCCCGTCACCAGAACACTGCCACGCCGAATACTGGGTCGTATTACGGTGGGTGGTGTTCTGATGACGTTGCAGTGACAGTGGAGCAGCCTCCACTTCACCGCCAACCGCCAGTTTGGCTGCTGGTGGCTCTCCGTCCGAAAAAGGGTGGGGGCTGCCACCAGTCATGATATGGTTGGCGGAAGAAAAAGACCGTTGAAGTTGAAATGAGGGCCAAAGTGTCCCCAGCAAAATTACATTACTGTCAAAAAGAAGTGAAATACTTGAAACATCAAATAGAGGAAGGTATCCAGAGAAACGGTTACAGCTATTTTACAAATGAGTCCTTCTGTTACTCAAAGAGATGCCAGGATATTTTGGGAAATGGTGAATTACTGTCGCCAATGGATTCCCAATTTTTCTGTAATTTCCATGCCATTTCAGAGATTGACCCACAAAGAAGTTGCTGATCCTGTGCCCTTCGATTAGTTTTGTATGAAAGCTTTTATTGGGTTAAGGGAGAGTCTGTACAGAGCACCAGCTCTGGGAATGCCTGATTACACAAAGTCATTTTTATTGTTTGTCATGAACGTGATTGTTGTGCTATTTCTGTCCTAACACAGGTACATGGTGGTGTAAATCGCCCTGTAGCACATTTTCTGCTACTTTGGATCCTGTAGCTGCAGCTTTGCCCGGCTGCTTAAAAAATGTGGCCACGGTTGGATTGAGCCTTGCTCAAAGCGAGAGTACTGTGGTGGGACATCCTTACTGGTTGCTTACCAGGACCAAAACTCAATACCTGACAAATGCTTGTCTGACAAAGTACGAGTTGTTGATTTTAGGTTTCCCGCACATTACCCTTAAAAGGTGCAATGTACTTAATATTGCAACCTTACTGCCTATAGACATTGCTAAATCTGAAAATGTTAATGAAGTGGAAAATGACTGCCTAGAGGTTACTGATCTGTGCACCAAACCCATACCTGATATTTAGGACACACCATTAGAGAAACATTATCAAGTAATTTTTGTTGACGGTTCCTGTCTAAGAGACAATGCAGGAACTTTGAGATCTGGTTATGCTGTATGCACCATCTCTGGCATACTCAAAGTTTTATGGCTTCAAGGAGTATTTCCTGCACAAGTGGCTGAATTGGTGGCTCTTACTAGAGCATGCTGTATTTCTGCACAGCTTAAAATTAAAAGTTTTACAGACAGCCAGTATGGATTTGGTGTTGTGCAAGACTTTGGGCAGTGGTGGTCACAGAGAGGTTTCAAGACCTCTTCTGGCTCACCAGTTAGAAATGGTGACAGAATTCATGATTTACTACAAGCTGCACTATTTTTTCCCCCTGAAGTGCGCGCGCCTTTCTCCCTGACGCTAGTAAGTCAACGGCGGCGTCTGCTCTTGGTTATCAGTGGAGGAGACCAGAACCGGGCAGGATATTTTGATTACAGATCAACCTCTCTCTTCAGTTTTATTTAGTGAGAACACCCACCGACTTGAACTGAAGTCAACGGAACGTCTATGGAGTGCAGCCACCTTGTTTCAGCTGTCGGAGCCGCCGGAGACAGCCGAGCTCCGTCCGAGTGAGGCGTTGTGGAACCAGGGAGCGCCACCTGTGAGGAGCTGCGAACGCCGAGGACGGGACCTTGTGCGCCTCCCGCCCCACCTCTCGGCCCGTCTGGCTGTTGTTGGTCCGAGGCGCTGCCCTTGCCGGCTGGTCACCCCAGGCACCCAGGGGACTGGACTGTCCCGCGGAGAGAGGTGAGTTATCGAGGCTCAGCCCCCTCCTGAGCTCCGGGGATAGAGATCCGAGTGTCAGCCCCTTGGCTGGTGAAGCCTTCTCTGAGATTCCTCGACTCCTTCTCCTAGGCCGACCGGAGCCTACACCCCTGGGCCCGACACCCCCGTTCACTGCTGCTCCGGCTCCCCCAGGGGCAGAGCAAGGCAACTTCTGCCGGGAACCGCCGCGGGCAGGCCCACGGAAATGGTTGCTGACTCGGAGCTTTAGGAGCTGTGACTGAGGCAGAGGCACATTTCAGTGCAGTGGATTGAAGGAAAATTGAGAAAACAATAGCGCTGATTCTGGGTTTTGTTGACTAGTTTTGTCAAAGGTGTAAACTGTGCTGAACGCTTCAATCATTGCTCCGTAAACTCAGTCGGCGTTCAGGTCTTTGAGTGTTTTTTTTTAAGCGAAGACCTCACAGCACGGTAAGTTCGCTTCTTTATGCCCTGTCTGGATAAGTACCCCTTACACTGTGCATTCTCATTCTAGTTTGGGGCCTCTTGCTCGCTTTCATACCTCACTCTCCTCTCGCCTGGTTCGTGCCCATCCAGCCAACTCTATGCTATCCTAAACCATTTTTGAACAATCAAATAATCTAACAATAAAAAAAAAAGGAAACCTGCGTCAAGAATCCTTCAAACTGCACTGCTGGCCAGGAGAGTGCCTGGTGAGCGTGGCCGTGTTAGTTAGCGGCCGCGGAGTGAGTGCACCAGGGCAGCACGGAAACGGCCCAGCTAGGTCTGGGTGCAGCCTGTGGACGCCCTGTGTGCCCCGCTCACCAATAGCACCTAATATCGACAACGCCTGGACAACTCCTCATTCCCGAGGAGTCCAACTCTTCAGGAGTCGCTAGCAGCTGCATCACCTTACCTACCAACATTTGGCAGGAGGCTTTGGGCCAAGGATCCATCCATCTCCCTTTAGCCAGGGTGAGCGCAGCAGTCTTAGTAAACTGCAGCAGCAGAGAGAGCGCACTGGGACCACACGGAATCGGCCCTGCCAGGTCCGGGTGCGGCTTGTGAGAGTCCCGGGTGCCCTGCTCACCGAGCATCTCAGGTCATCAACGCTAGTCCATCAGTCTAAAGCAAATTGAGTTCCTCCCGCAGAAATCTGGGCTAAGAGAACGCAGCCATGAGATCAGGACGCCTCAGGCTGCCAGCAAAGGGTAAAGTCAAAACTTCAAGACCTCAAAGGGGGGCGCAAAGGAAGGTAAATCGCTCCACACAGAGCCTGCAAAGTAGTAGGTCGGATCAGCAGGCACCGCCCCTTACTCCCTTGCAGGTCTAGCTCAAGAAAACAGTTTTTTCCAACAAGTCTACCTTTCTAAAAGATCCAGCCGCAGCCTTCTTCTCAAATCTTGACACCGACGTGGGCCTGCCAACCCCTTTGGTTCCACAACCAATGGCCACTGGGCAGTTGAGGCTCGAGGTCCCAACAAATCCCACTCAGCAATTAGGTGCCGATTTACCCGTCCAGGAAGCTTCAATGCGTCTGGCCCCCGAAGTACATATTGACCGCACAGCTCATGAACAACCAAACATTTCCAGGGTCACTAGCAGCCCAACACTGTGTAAAAATCTGCAGGGGGGCTGTATTGTGACCACGGCTCAGGTTCACGTCCAAGAGAGGGAATCTTTTCAAAGTAACCAACAGCCAGGCGCATCTATTAATCCTAGTAACACAGAGCTTCTACTCTCCACAAGTATCTCGATAGAGGTACACAACGACATCATGCATGAGGGAATGCGCCAACAATCGACCCCCATCTCGCGGTCAAATCTTAATACCCAGGGGAGCAATGAGAGATTGGATATGGGCTTTGAAGTAGCTACAGGAATAATGGAAGACTCTTGGTTGCAGTCACTCTCAATAACAAACAACAAAGATCTAGGTGAAGCATTGGACCTAAAAACCCTTGAGCTAATGAATCCTAAAGATCAGTATTTAAACAAACCGCTACTGGTGGGTAGCACTGAATACAGTTCCTCTATACCGCAACAAGAAAGGCCGCCTAACTTAATTATGGAAATTTCGAGTGGTATAAGCAAACCACAACATGACATCGTAGAAATGGCAAGAAGCATCCTGACTATTTCTCCCCTGGAGACTATCAATAGAGAAGGGAAAAAAAATGTCTTCCAAAAGTTCCTCTCATGTAGTTTACCCGAGCAGCGATATGGAAGATCTCACTCGATTACATGCCTCACTCTTAAATGCTCTACACACTTCAATGACGGCTCTTAACATGCAATTGGATAAGCTTGACTTACAAATGGACCTAATGAAGGTTATGGCAATACACATCGCCGACATCAATCGTAAGCTGGATCTGCTGGCCATTCGGCCATTGGAGCAAATATCTAGTCAACAGCAAGTCTTTTGCAACTGTGGCCCAGTAATAGATAAACTAAGCACATTATCAACTATTTTAACAGAGATACTGCAGAAAGTTAAAACAAGCAATATCGATGAAGCAACTTTAAATAATACAAACCACGATTCAGGTGATATAGTCATACTTCAAAAGACACCAGGTTTGGCGGCAAGTAGCCCTACAAAAAAAAGAGGCAAATACCCAGGGTATATACTCAATTAGTACGGATGAATCGTCACAGCTGAAAGAAATAGTGCCCACTAAATCTGAGTGTACAAACGAGCGCCCAGCTCGCAAACTGAAACCCCTAACTAAGAGACAAAAAAAGCGAGCCAGGAAGGCAAGGAAACAAACATGTGCCGAAGCAGTTAATGACAATCTTTACCCAATATTTTCGGTGTTCCAGAAACCACAAACCCAAGGCTCTGGGTCTTCAGGGAATCAGAAGGCCCCAAATTACGGGAAAGCCACAAGGGATGGGGCAGTCAATGGTTTAGGTCCGTCGCCAACTGCCGCTCCACCAAAGTCAGCTGTACACAAAATTTCTCAGTCGACAGTACAATTTCAGTCCAACCCGCACGCCTTGGAATGAGGGTGAGGGAAGTTCTGGACCTGGCACCCCGACAGAGGTGTCCAATGGAAAAAACGCACATGAGTAGTGAAAAATCTCCAAACCATCCAGATGCTCTAATACGAGAAAGGACCAACCATGGTCAATAACAGCTGGAATACTGAGACCAAAGGACGTCCCACACGCAGCGGCATCAGCCGCCCCTCTATTCTGTAAGAACAAGAAGCAACTTGTGCCCCAAGTATCACCTTGCCAAGCCACCACTTCGCACGCAGCAGCCACACAATTCGCAGCAACCTCCTCGGGTACCACAGCAGGCATCATGTTGAGCCTCAAGTTACACCCATGGAAAGGACCTTGCACCCAAGCGGGTGCTACGCAAGTCATAGAAATTTCCCCAGATACAATGTCGGGCAATCAACCAAACTACAAACTACTTTCAAGAAAAAATACTGATGAGGCAAAAGCACAGTCCATAAGTCAGACTCATAAACTCTCACTCTCAGCATACGGCTCGCAATCCGGCATTAGTAACATCAGCAGAGAAGAGCTCCAGACAACAAGCCCAAGTCACAATCACGCCTATAGGGTGGTTACAATCACAAACAATCAAGGGCTAATAAAAACCAAAGTTACGTTTCATAATAGCCAAACTGCGGCAACCAATTTCTTAAACGAAGTTTCCTCAATCAAACAAACACCCATGTTAGATAGGGTACCATATAGTAGTCAGTCGGAGGGGGGCCAGTTGAAAAGGCCATCGACACAGAGAAATACCGATCACCCCACCAATTACAATAAACTCAGGCCACCGAGAATGATCGGGAATTAAGGCAGATCCTTTTTACACCGCAATATAAATCACGAGGCCACCAAGACAACTTAAAGAGGGGTAACATTCTGAGGCTTCTCGCCGAGTTCCCATCAACTAAGAAAATCGTATCCGCAGACTTGACATCAGTGAAATTCCTTTCTGGCAGTGCTTAAAATGGGCTAGAGCAAACTCGAACAATGTGGAGAACAAGTGATATTGCAACATTAATTATGGCAGTCAAACAACAATTCGCAATTTGGGGCATACGGTTATCAGAACCATCCAGTCACCACTATCCCTTTCCCCTATTGTTATATTCTAGGGAAAAATTGCCAACGCCCATTGAATTCGTAGGGGGCCTGGAATCCTGGGAACTGGAACAAAGGCAGTTTAAATGGAAGGTACCCAACTTAAAAACCAACAGTGGCCCCCCAACTGTACTGAAGGGAGAGCGAGATGAATGGAGATGGATGGCTCACACTTTAAATTTGAGGAAAAACAATTGACCTAGTGCATTAAATGCAGTAAACACAGATCAAAGTTTGGCTGTCACCATAATGTCCTGGAACATCACAGGTGCAAAAACTATCATAGCAGATGGGTTCACAGCAATGACTAGTTGCAATAATCCTACTACAAGAAACGTGGCTGGAGGACCCAATCAAATTAGGAGGCTACTCGCTACACCATATTAATGCCAAAAAATCAAAGAAATCAGGTAGGCCAAGCGGTGGTCTAGCCCCATACATTTCAACGGCACTTCTTGTTTCAACAGAGCAGTTGGCTTTCTCAAAGACCGACTGGTACGCCATTAAAATCACCTTTAGTAATAATCAGCACGCCCGCTAGTCATCTTTAATGTCTATGCCCATCCGCTGAAAAATCGGAAAGTACTGCTCTTTGATGAATTATTGAATAGGGTGGAAGAGATAAGATGCGCTAATCCAGCATGGGTCATATTAGTGACAGGCGACTTCAATGCTAACTTAATGCACACTCCAGAACCAGATGAGCAACTGGCCTCTGAAAATGCCATATGGTCAGTGCCGCTGCAAACATTACCAGCGTAGAAAAGACTGGACACTAGGGGTAAACAACTGGTAGAGGCACTAGAGCACATGAGGGTATTAAATGGCAGGATCAATGATGACGTTCCGCCAAGCTTCACTCATCATAGCGCAAAGTCTGCGACAATAATAGACTATACAGCCGTGTCACTTCCTTTGCTAACTCATGTTAGCAAATTTAAAATTAAACCTACTCTCCATAGTGACCACTCATTTCAGCATATAGAACTCGTTTGGAATGCTCCGTGCCTTCTTCCAGCTATAAAGGAACTAGGAACAATAACATCTATCAACCTAAACCGCCTGATCTGGTCGGTGTCTTCATTACCAAGGTTGTGTAAAAACATAAAATCTTTGTTTCATTTGGCAATGTGCCAGGACCTACCAACAGTGGAAGTGTGGGCCACTTTTCTTCAGTCAGTACCCTCTCTTGGCCTCGCCAGGCGTCAATTGCCACATAATAATCAGGCAAGGTCTTCAAACCTACCAGTAAAAATGTAAGAACTAAGGAAGGAACTGAGGCGCAACCTTAGACTAATAAAAGATAGCTCTCCTACAGTAACCCAATGCGCCCAAATAAAAACCCTACGGAAAAATTACAAGAATCATGTATGGCAAATGCGAACCAAAAAGGAGGACGACTTGTGGCATAATTCAAGGAAGGCTAATCCAAGGGCCTTTTGGACAACAGTGAATGGAATCGGCCGGCAGGTAAGAATAATAAACTTCACATCAGTCCCAGAAGGAAAATGGGTGGAATACCTTGCCAACATTTTCTTTAAACCACCCTCATCTGAAGTAAATCAGCCTCTGAAGGAGTCAATAAAACTCACAGACGTCAGTCAGAGAAGGACAGAGTTTAGTGCCAAGAACGTTGCCCTAGCTATCAGGAAGGGTCGCAGGGATGGGGCCCCCGATCCTAATGGTCTTCTGCAAGCTGTCTTTAAGGCTGACCCTGAATATTGGTCAACAACACTGTCACTCCTGTATACTGAAGTTGAGTGTAACACAATCATTCCAGAAAGTTGGAGAGGATCCATCATTAACTCAATATACAAAGGGGGTTGTAGAGCAAACCCAGCCAGTTACAGATTGATATTGTTAATTGATAGCGAGGCCAAATACTTCGCCACCTTAGTCCTGGCCGACCTGCTCAATTGGTCAAGCTCAAATAACCTGGTTCCTTTGAATCAAACTGGTTTTATGAAGGGATATGGTACAGTGATTAACATTCTTACACTAGGAGACATTGCCAACCGAGCAAAATGCTTAAAGAAAAAAACATATTTATGTCTGGTGGACTTCAAAAGTGCTTTTGACCGAGTCGATAGAGCACTTCTTTGGAGCAAATTGCGAAGGTGGGGCCTGCAAGAGCGAACTCTCAGATGCATAGAAATGCTATACGATAAAACTTGGGTGCAGGTCAAGGTAGCAGATGGCACAAAAATTTCTAGGAGGATACCGACAAATATAGGACTAAAACAGGGCTGTGTCTTGGCCCCGCACCTCTTCAACCTTTTCACGGCAGATCTCTCCTTGAAGCTGGATGCAACCAACTCGCACTCTCCAAGGATGGGAAGTTTGACCCTATCACACCTTTCATACGCTGACGATATTGTTCTGCTAAGCCACACGAAAATAGGGCTGCAGCGGTTGGTCACTACTTTAGGTGAATACGCAAAGACAAACAAATTAGAAGTTAACACCTCAAAGACCAAAACCATGTCCATAGGATGTCCTCTGAATCTAGCTAACAATATAAAGTTGAATGGCATTACCCTTGAAACAACTCGCTGCTATAAATACCTTGGCATCATTTTTGATAACAAGGCCAATCTCGCACTGCAGAAGCGCTACGTTGCACAGAAGTGCAAAGCTTTAACGTTTGTTTTCTGTACCCTAGCAAAAAGATTAAAAGGCCCATTGTATAAGCTGTTACTGTCTGCTATGTCGGCCAAATTCCTCCCAGCCACTACATATGGAAGCGAAGCTTTATATGGGAAAGACGCCCTGCTACTGGACCAACAACAAATAAAAATCTATAAGCAGGTCTTTAAACTTCCTGGCTCCGCTTCTCCCGCACAGGTCAGGCTAGAATTTGGCCTAATACAACAGCAGTTGGGCAGGAAAGCACATACAATAAAGTCCTGGTACAAAATAAGTAAAAATATGACCAGCCCCCTAGTCATGGCTTTATGGCATTCAGTGAGCAACAATCCAAAATCAGTATATAAAAGGTATCTGTATAATTCTCTGCAAGAGACAGAAATGATGCACTTGTGGGACTCCAACATCTCATATCCACTGTTGTGTCGAGCGTTAAAAAAGGAAATGGGATTGCAGTCCTTTCTACCTGATAAATCTAAATTTGCACAACGCTCGCACGCCTGGCTTCTTATGCACACTTATACCACCTTGGCGCCATCACAATATTTGATTTCAACTTTCGCACTACATATCAAGCGTCGCTTGCTGGCTCTTCGTCTAGGCGCTCTACCATCCAGAGCGGACCAACCGTCTTGGAAGAATGGAGGAGAATCTTCCTGTAGGTTATGTAAAGGTCCCAAGGAAGACATGGTCCATCTGATTTGTATTTGCCCGGCCTTAAAGGAAGCACGACGACAACTGCTAAAACCAGTCTTCGAGAGGAATGGGACTCGTTCCTGTCAGCCAGCAGTGATGTGAATGTTTGACCATCACGATCCGCAGTCAATCTGCAGATTCATCAAATTTCTGACTGTCCACACTGAAAGCGTAAACTTACTATTTAGGACACACCTTAGCTGACAGTTGGCTCACTTTTAAGTGTTCATAAAGTTTTGACAATGTTATAGCACGTGGAAGGACACATTTTAAGATGACACAGTTAAAAAGGTAAAAGAGAAGCCCGTAGGCGCAACAGCAGGTTCTCAGGCTGTACACATTTAGTTGGCATGTAACATCAACCGCACCACGGGCATCAAGTGTCTGCAAAGTTAGCTTAATGGTCACTCTGCCCCTCGACTGCTTTAGAATTGCAAGCTATCAAAAAATCCACAAAAAAAAAACTGGCACATTGCACTTTAGTTGTGTATTTATTTTAAAGATTTTCTAGAATTTTCTCCTTTTGTTTGTCCTTTTTTTTATAGAATTTTATATATTGTAATGCATTGATTGTTATGGTTTTCATTAACTAAACAATAAAGATTACTACTACCCTGTACAAGCTTTGAGATTACCTGAACATCTAGTGGTAGTAAAATGTAGTGCTCATCAGAAGATTGGTGATTTAATATCCATGGGTAACTCCTATGCAGATCAGATTGCAAGATTCTGTGCACTTAATTGTGTCACTTTCATTGAAGACTGGAAAAATAGAAATGTAACAAATACTGATGATACAAATCAAGGTTTTATGTTGACAGTAATCGAAACTTGGGAAGAAATTAAATGTCTGGAAGACGCGGTTCCAGAAGATGAAAAGAAAAGCTGGATAAAATTGGGTTGCACTTTGGGTTTCAAATAAATGGGTAGATGGGCTTGCAAAACTGTCTACTGACGCAAATGGCTAGATATTATCATGGTCAAACTCACACTGGTAGAGGTGCAATGATTCGAACATTTAAGCAATCCTGGTTCAATCCAAAGTTTAGACAGGTTGTAGAAGCAATTTGTCACAGATGCATTACTTGTCAGCAAATGAACATGGGAAAGAGAGCTTTAGTCAATTTTGGTCACAGTGGAAGAGCAAGTGGTCCATTTAACAGAATGCCGATGGATTACATTAAGATGCCTGTGTGTGGTTGTTTGAGATATGTGTTGGTGATTGTCTGTATATTTAGTCACTGGATTGAAGCCTACCCTGCATGTAGAAATGGTAGCTTCACAGTAGCAAAGCAGAGAGAGAAAGTTGAGAGTTGATACCAAGATTTGGTTTTCCGGCCTCTTTAGTATCAGACAGAGGAAGCCTTTTCAATAACAAAGTGATTACATTACTATTTTCAGCCATAAACACTGGGCAGAAGCTGCATTGTAGCTACTGTTCTGAAGCTTCTGGATTAGTAGAACAAATGAATGGAACTCTGAAAGCTAGATTGGCAAAAATGTGTGCATCCACAAATCTGAAATGACAAGATGCTTTATCTTTGATGAGCATGAGAAGTACACCTGACAGAAAGACTGGACTCTCCCCACATGAAATCCTGATGGGCAGAGCAATGCGATTGCCAACTGTTCCTGCAAATACACTTGTAAACATAACAGATGACCTGGTGCTGGATTATTACAAGGGTCTAGCTGATGTTCTTTGCTTTTTCTCTCACCAGGTGGAAGCAACAGCCATGCCACCTTCCCCAGACCAGTGTCATAGTCTGTGGGCTTGTGATTGGGTGGTGATCAAGAAGCACATGTGGAAAACATGCTTGGCTCCTAGGTGGAAGGGCCCATACCAGATAGTTCTGGTAAGGACGACTGCTGTGAAGTGTGCTGGAGTTCCGAACAGGATCCACACAAGCCATACTGGCAAAGTATCATATCCTCTGGAAGAAGATCCAGTGTTGCTGAGAGCACCAGCAGAAATTATACAGTCTCAAGAAGAGCATGTGACAAAGACAGAGCAAGAGACTGCAAAAGCAAACAGTGCAAACTGGTGAAGATCCAGGTACTCCTCTGAGAGATGAAATAGAGGACAATCCTAATACTCCTCTATCAGCAGAATCAGAAACGGATGTAGCAGGAGTCAAGTCTAAGGTGGACTCTCCCAAAAGCAGATGATTGGGAAAAAGAGATAAAGCAGATCTCATTTCCTGAAGAAGTTGAAAGTGGAGTTGAGTTGAATCAAAGTCATGCAGATTTGACTCCTCCTGGAGTGGGTAATGGTGCAGGTGAAGCAAATGAAATTGAAATAAGTGCTTGTCAAATTCCTGCTGAACCAAGAAGAATTGTAAGTCCAGTGTTGCTATCACTGTCTCGAAAAACTGTGAAAGAAGATAAATGACCTACTTTGCACTCAACTGAAAAGGTTCCTGATGCACTGTCGAGCTTAAATGAGGAAGCAGAAACAACCGAACAAACAGATCTGAGTGAAGGAGAAACAAGTGCAAATAGAAGATCAAAAAGGAAGTGAGTTGCAAGTAGAAGATACTCAGGTCCTGAATGGGCGTACCTTGCAGCAGATAAGTGGCAACACTTGTTCATGGCCTTTTGTTTTACAGTGGGAATCCAGTTCTACATTTTGGAACTTGAAATCGAATTTGAACTGAGTTTTGAAATAACATTGCCAATAGAACAAGAAAGACATTATAGGGGTCATTCTGACCCTGGCGGTAATTACCGCCATGGCGGAGGTCGGCGGTAGCACCGCCAACAGGCTGGCGGTGCACCGCTGGGCATTCTGACCGCGGCGGTTCAGCCGCGGCCAGAAACGGAAAGTCGTCGGTGTCCCGCCGACTTTCCGCTGCCCTTGAGAATCCTCCACGGCGGCGGAGCGCGCTCCGCCGCCATGGGGATTCTGACACCCCCTACCGCCATCCAGTTCCTGGCGGTTCTCCCGCCGGAAACAGGATGGCGGTAGGGGGTGCCGCGGGGCCCCTGCAGTGCCCATGCCAGTGGCATGGGCACTGCAGGGGCCCCCGTAAGAGGGCCCCAAAAAGAATTTCAGTGTCTGCCTAGCAGACACTGAAATTCGCGACGGGTGCAACTGCACCCGTCGCACCTTCCCACACCGCCGGCTCAATTCTGAGCCGGCGTCCTCGTGGGAAGGGTGTTTCCCGCTGGGCTGGCGGGCGGACTTTCGGCGTTCGCCCGCCAGCCCAGTGGGAAAGCCAGAATGACCGCCGCGGTCTTTTGACCGCGGAGCGGTCTTTCGGCGGGAACCGCGTGGCGGGCGGCGACCGCCGTCCGCCGCGGTCAGAATCACCCCCTATATATTGGAAGTAACAGTGACCAACAGATTATGATCGGTGGCGCAGTGTGCCGATAGGGCCTCGGAAACGAGGCCCAAAATGTTCATTCACTAGAAATGGTTGCTGAAACAGTTGCCAATACGTTCTCCTGTTTATAACACAGCTGTAATAGAATTCAAAGAGGCCTATTCAAAAACTGTATTTTGCAGTACCTGAGGCTGTATTACTTTCGTTGTACAAATTGCTATTCACTAACTCACATGCAGACTTCCTCCTCCTCAGTCCTGTCTATTCTGTGGAGAGATATCTGCACAAGTGGGTCTATGTTTCAGTATTAAATGGGTGCGGAACAAAGTGAGTTGCTGAATACCAGGGAATACATATACCTAAATGGAAAGGATCTAGGGAGGGACAAACAATTACAAACATCCATCTACACAATAATTACCCCAGTGCTGTTCACAAAGTACACTTTCAGGAAGATTTGTAACTTGTTCAGTTTCCTACTGACAGGGCCAGACTGGGAACACAAAGCAGCTCTGGCAAATACACCAGCCCCTGTAGGGTGCATAGTGAGCGAGCCTGACTGCTGCAATTCGGTTTGTTGGGTTCTGCCCCCACAAGAAAATTTGGGAAAAAATGGCAAAAACAGCGCACTTTACAACACATTTGTCATTATATAATCAATTGTAATAGTTTTTTAAGCATAGTAAATGATCACCTTACAGTGCACCAGGCTACAGCAATCTTTATTGGGGCTCTTCAGTGATTCCCTCACCATCACCCTTGAACAGTGCCCTTCATCTCGCCGTAGCCTCTCTCTAACATGTATTTTATTTGTTTTAGAGTGTCTCGCTTACCAGCGTAGTGTGTTGGTGCACTTTACATTCCACATACATAGAGAGACAATGAATCATACGTATGTAAATCTGTAAATAGAAAATGTTACATAAGACAAGGGGACTACAAGGTGTAGGATTCACATATCATCCATTCTGGTAAGTATTTGTTAGGAATGTTTGGTCTGGGGAAGCACACATTCAGAAAGTAAAACAGTGCTTAAGGTTGGCTTTACTAATAACAATTTATTTCCACCCAAATAAACCCATTTTAGCAAACTTAAGATAATGAAACACTGGGACAAAACATAGCTTTCTAACCTGTACCATGCAGTTTGGATGCAACCCTTTGATGACAGTTCATAGCCCACTGCTAGATTATGATTGTAACTTATGAGCTGCACAGTAACAAAAGAATCTCTGTGACAAAAGCAGTATCCCACGGCACAACTGCATAAAAAACTGTTCTGTGATCTGCATAGCACACATTCTTTGCAGCAGGAATATTAAACCTATGCGCTACCTTAGGTGAGTCAAAACTGCCACAAGCAAAGCTCTGATGTCTCTCCAGCAGATAAATTAATCACCAGAGGTATCTTGCCACTTTTATTGTTACATGAAAACTGTTGGCTGTACAGGGAACTCTGCAGTGCTTTTAAAACTGCTGCACTGCTACAAACTCCTCCCCACTCCTCCCCCAGTAATAAAAGTGGTATTCACCCTTCCATTTTCCTGGGGAAACGCCCAATGGCCAGTATAGCCAGTCCGACCTTGTCTACTGAACCTTTTGGGTGGTGCTGGGGTTTTAGATGCAGATAGTGTCTACCACACTTCCAAGAATGGAAAGCCATACTGGTATGGTATTCAAGACCTGAAGTGGTTGCTACTTTTGACCCCTCCCATGTGTCCTTGATTTTAAACAATGGCGAAAGACGCACTGTCCGCAGCCTCCTTTTCCTTTGAGGTCATCAGGTCTATTCATTTCTGCAATAGGCCATTTTCTGACATCCTGCATCCATAATTTGGGGTCATGTGCTCAATGCACTTGTTGGTGAGACCACTGTGAAATCAATTCCAGGATCAGTCTTTCAAAGAGGCCAGGAAAGTTATTCAGAGGATTGAATATGCTGAATGGTTAGGATAGGGTAATAATTTTAACATTTGGCAAAATATCAAAACAGCAAATCAGTTTTGTAGGTGTTATAACTCTTATCTTTCAAAATGGAGTAACCACTAAAAAGGAAATTTGTTAATTATCAATCAATCAGGAATTGTGGAGTGCACTAATCACCCACAAGGATATTCAGCCACTTAGATCTGCACTGCTCCGGAGGCGTCATTTGAAAAGCCAGGTCTGGAGTCCCGTTCTGAACTCCTGAAGAGTGAGTGAAGTCCGGAGACAGAGGGGCAGGCTGTTGCTGGATTTCACTGCAAGGTAGGAGAAGGAGCATTCACTGCTGCTGCTTTGGCAGATGTGGGGGATGTGAGCGAGGTAGAGGGAGGTGGGTCATAGGAGTTTGGTTGTGCAGGGCCTTATAGGCGTGAGTCAGAATTTTGAATTGGCAACTCTTGTGGTCGGGAACCAGTAGAGTTTCTTCAGGTGAGGAGGGGTGACGTGGGTGTGTCTGGGGAGGTTGAGGATGAGTTTGGCCGCTGAGTCCTGAATGATCTGCAGTCTTATGTGGAGGTGTGTGGTAACTCCTGCATAGAGTGCGTTGCCGTAGTCCGCAAGGCTGGTGATGAAGGCGTGAGTGACAGTGCTTCTGGTGGAGATAGGGAGCCATTTGAAGATCTTTCAGGGCATGCACAGGGTAAAGAAGCAGGCAGAGGAGACTGTGCTGATCTGGTTCTTTATTGTGAGTTTCCTGCTCAAGATGATGCTGAGATTCCAGGCATGGTCTGGGAGGGTGTGAGAGGGCCCCAGTTCGGCAGGCCACCAGAATTACTTAATAGGGTGAATTATTAAGGTGACACCTCGGTCTTATGGCCCCAATGTTTTATACACAGACAGTTACAACACAAAGCAAGATACTTTAAAAGTCCACTTTAGGAGTGTGCTTATAGCAAAAACAAGAGATATCATTGTTAATACATCATAAGCACGAGGACCAAGGCAATAAATATAGGTCTCACTCTTTAGTGTAAGTTCAAACTGATGGCACATCAACTAAAAACGTTTGGGGGTGTAGGTTTACAGTAATGTAAATGGAACAACAGTTTTGCATTGTAAGTGCCAACTGCCAAAACAGAAGAGTTGGGGAAAGAGTTAAATTGCAGACTATGGCACTCATTACAACCCTGGCGGTTGGTGATAAAGCGCCGCTAATACCGCAGATAGGACGGCCGTCAAAAAAATTGAATTACGACCATGGCGGAAACCGCCGACACAGACAGCCACTTTAACACACCGACCGCCACGGCGGTAGAAACAAACACTGCAGCAGTAACCGCCAACAGACTGGTGGAGCAGAATGTACCACCCACACTATTACAAGGCACCAATCCGCCAGCTTTTCCGGGGCTGTACCAACGCCATCAAAAGCACAGCGGAAATGGTCTTTGGAAGGTAAACCACTCATCTCTCGACACCCAACGAGGAACCAGGACGTCATGGAGCCCTAACTACAGGTGTTACCAATGTTGGCGTATCTTCTCATCTACCAGGAGTGCGAAGGGCGGTGGCGACGACCACTGTGAGTACTGCACCTAGCACACAGGGGAGAGGAGGAGGGAAAAGAGAGTGACACACATATGCAACATGCAACACCCCCCACTGACAACAACACACACACACATATCCAATCACAGATGCACCCCGTCACCCCCTGGAAGAACGCAAGGACCAAATGAAATGAGTTTAACTAGTGTAATATTCGAACAATCAGATAGCCCAAGAGAACAGTAAATAACCAATATATACAAATATATACAGCAAGTACACAAGTCTGAACACTGTCCCATGAAGTGTCCGTGGACCAGTGGTCCCAAAAAGCATGGGCGAAGCCCACACATGACACCTGCCTCAAAACGGAGAGAACACTGCAGGGGCGTCAGGTCGGAAAAAAAACAGGCACCTCGGGGAAGGGGAGAGGGGGCACCTCAGCCGGATGATGGGACGACGCCACTGCTCCTCGAGGGGGCTCCATGCCCACTGCCTGGGGAGTGCAAAGCCACAGTCTCTCAAGTGGGTGAGTTGCACACTGCTTGGTCCTGGGGAGTGCAAATCCACAGTCTCTCAAGTCTCCTAAGTGGGTCCACTGCCCACTGCTTGATCCTGGGGAGTGCAAAGCCACAGTCTCTCAAGTGGGTGGGTTGCCCACTGCTTGGTCCTGGGGAGTGCAAAGCCACAGTCTCTCAAGTCTCTCAAGTGGGTCCATTGCCCACTGCTTGCTCCTGGGGAGTACAAAGCCACAGTCTCTCAAGTCGCTTACATGTTCCACTGGTTCTGGAGGGGGCTTTGTGCCCAGAGTGCTTCATCCTGCCAAGGAATGGCTTAGTGGATGCTTTTCTCCACTGGTTCTGGAGGGGGATTTGTGCCCAGAATGCTTTATCCTACCAAGGACTGTGTTAGTGGATGCTTTTCTCCACTGGTTCTGGAGGGGGCTTTGTGCCCAGAGTGCTTCATCCTGGTTCTGTAGGGGGCTTTGTGCCCATATTGCTTCATCCTGCCAAGGACTGGGTTAGTGGATGCTTTTCTCCACTGGTACTGGAGGGGGCTTTGTGCCCAGAGTGCTTCATCCTGCCAAGGACTGGGTTAGTGGATGTATCTCTCCACTTGTTCTGGAGGGGGCTTTGTGCCCAGAGTGCTTCATCCTGCCAAGGACTGGGTTAGTGGAGGTATCTCTCCACTGTTTCTGGAGGGGGCTTTGTGCCCAGAGTGCTTCATCCTGCCAAGGACTGGGTGATTGGATGTATCTCTCCACTGGTTCTGGAGGGGGCTTTGTGCCCAGTGATGCTTCAACCTGCCAAGGACTGGGTGATTGGATGTATCTCTCCACTGGTTCTGGAGGGGGCTTTGTGCCCAGTGATGCTGCACCTGGGGTGTGGCAGTTCCCATTCCCTCACCTGGGTGTCTGAGCCACGTGATTTTCAGGGAACAGGTAGCATGATACTCCATGGAGGCAGAGCCACACTCCACCCTGCGGCGTCTTAGGCTGAAAACTGCTGGTAGTGCCAGTGCTGGTGCCTCATGTAGTGTGTGCAGGGTCCAGGACGTCTCCTGCAGCCTCAGACGGCTGCCTACTGGGGATGCTGCTGATGTCCGCTGTAGAGGCACTGGCTGGGCACGTGGCGGGCAGGTGGCTGCGGCGGTGTCTGCTGCGGAGATGATGCCGGTGCTGCCCGTGGTGCAGGTGTCTGTAGTAGTGGAGGGAGACACCAGGCCGTCTCCAGCAGCCTTGGACAGCTGCCCACTGGGGATGATGCTGGTGACTGTAGTTGTGGCACCTGCCGTGCAGGTGGCGGTGCAGGTGGCGGTTGTTGTGGTGGTGCTCACCGTGGTACAGGTTGCTGTCCTGTCATGAGAAATGGAGGTCACCAGTCCCTCACCAGGAGGCTCCATGCCCTGAGGTGACTTTCCTTTGCTTTTGTGACCCTTCCCCACCTTGGTTTTTGCTGCTGGGACCTTGGCAGTGTCCTCTTTGGTTCGGGATGAGGCCTTGCTGGGTGGGTGGTGCGTCTTTTCCCTTCTGCATGCTGGCCCCTTCTTTACCTTGACAGGTGGCGGAATCGGGTGGTCCTTAGCTTCAGTAGGTGGCACACTGGCAGCCCTGATGGGTGCCCCCTTCAACCCTCCCGGACTTGCAGGGACCCCACTGGATGCCGATTTGGTGGCTGAGGTGCTGGTCTGGGCTCTAGACATCCTGGCCCAAGGGGAAGGATGGGGGGAGGTGTAGGGAAGAGGTCAATGTTAGCCAGGAAAAGTTTCTTTGACACACTGGGATGGGAAGATGGAGGAGGTGTGGGAGTGGAGGACGAGGTAGTGGTTATAGGAGGTATACGTCTGCTGAGTTTGGGTGAAGGTGCATGAGCTGGAGGCTGTTGTGAGGTGGATGGCTGTTGGGTGGGTGTGTGCCTGCGTTTGTGTACTTTGGGAGGAGGGCTCACAGACACACGGAGAGGACACAGGGGACGTGTGCATGGTTGTGGGGGTGGTGATTGCTCGTGAGTGGTGTGTTGTGATGGGCGTTCTGGTAATGGAGGCAGTGGCTGAGGATGTAGTGCATGCAGATGTGAGTGGAGACGAAACAGGGAGGGAGGTGGAGGACGTGGAGGAGTGGGAAACAGTGGAGGAAGTGGATGCTGGTGTGTCTGCATGGGCATGGTGATTGTGTGAGTGCCTGTGGGATGTGTGGTGCTTATGTTTGCCTGAGCCACTTTTGTGTGTTGATGTGTGTGCATGCTGGTCTGATGGTGTGCTTGGGATAGGCTGAGGTAGAGGGGTTTGGGTCTGGGTAGAGGAGGTTGGAGAGGGAGGCTTCACATAGAGACAATGGCTGCCATCAGTGCTGAGGCCAGAGCCTGAGATGCTCTCTGTTGGGCCACCAAGCCAGAATGAATGCCCTCCAGGTATGCATTTGTTTGTTGCAAATGCCTCTCGACACCCTGGATGGCATTCAAAATAGTTGACTGCCCAACAGTGAGGGACCTCAGGAGGTCAATAGCCTCCTCACTGATGGCAGCAGGGCTGATTGGGGCAGGGCCTGAGGTGCCTTGGGTGAAGGAGATGCCCACCCTCCTGGGTGAGCGGGCACGGGAAACACGCTGAGGGGCTGCGGGGAGGGCGGTGCTGGTAGGGGGGGTGGCGGCTGTACCTGTTGTTGCGGTGGGCACTGAGATACCCGCCACCACAAGGGAGCTTGTTGCTGGTGTCCCCTCCTGTACCAGTCGTGGAGCTCCCCTCGCCCTCCATCCCACTGGCGCCTTCAGACTCTGTAGATTCACCCTCCTGGGCCATGTGGGATGCAGCTCCTTCCGTCCCCGGTGACTCTGCTCCTCCGCCAGATGATGCTAATGCACACAAGGACAGGGTGACAGGATGGGGGGAAAGACAGCGGAGACATATGATCAATGCCAGCAACACCACTACCGTTGGCGGAAACAACACACAGGGAGCAGCCCTATGCACTAGGCCATGCACTACCAGTTAGTAGGAAAAACACCTGCCCATGGGGGACTATGCCTAACACCATTCGCTGCACACCTGGAACCCACAGGAGGCTGACTAGTTGTAGATGGCCACTACCACTATTGGGGTTGGAGTGCCACAGAGCCTGCCTAACAAGGGACCTACCCTACCAAGTTCGCCCTGGCCTAGGGGAACCCACAGCCCACATCCCCGACCCAGACACCTCATAAAGCGTGCAGAGTCAGCTGAATGAGGCTGTACTCACACCCTTGTGGCTGCTGTGATGCCCTCAAGCGCTCATTCAACTCCGGATATGCCACCGTCAGGAACCGAAACATCAGGGGGGTCAAGGTGCAACGGGCACCCCTTCCACGTTGAGAGGCCATCCCCAGCTGGGCCTCCGCTGTCTTCTTTTTTTTCTTCTTTTTTTTTTTGTCCTCATTCACCCTAGGCAGTGTATTAAACCTCCTTTGCTTATCAGCCAGCACATGGGAAGTTATTTTCAGCCAGGGGTTACCCTCTCTTCTCGACCAATCCTTAGACTGTCTTAACTCCCTAAGGATTTCAGGGCAGGGTGTGTAATCATCAGACCAATGACACAAAACCATATCAATTTCAACAAACAATAAAATAAAATTACATCCATCAATGATCTATTTTCCAATCCAACAAAGGTGTCCAGAAATCCCCTTGCGCCTTATCCCTTCCCCCTATGGCTTGATCCAAATCTGCTGTACTTAATACATCTCTAAGCCATTCTGCATAACCTGGCGGGGCCTTCGACATCCATTTCCTGCAGATTTCTCGCCTCCCCAGCACTATTGCATAAAATACTAACTTTTTGTCTCTCGCTGTAACAGACCGCCCCAGCCAGTCCTGGGCTTGACCAAAAATTACCAACTTTAAGGAGGCCTCTATTTTCTGCTTCAAAATACTCGAAATTGTTCCACATACTTCTTCCCAAAAATGTCGAACATCCAAGCATTCCCAAAACATATGAATGTCCGTAGCTTGAGCCAAACCACATTTTGAACAATTCACCCCCTGGCCTCCTTTCATTTTGAATAATTTCTCTGGGGAAATGTAAGCTCTATGTAGCGTACAATAGTGGTTTTTCTTTAGCGCAGCGGGTTTCACAGTACCATGAAGCAGTGCTAATGACTCCTTCTACCACCTCTTAACCAACTCTTCCGGAAAGCAATCTCCCCACAATTTTGCGGGAAGATCAAACTCGCCATCTACACCTTCTAGGATCCCCCAATACCAAGCTGACGCTTTGTGGGGACCTACCAAAGGGCTCGGGATAATTACATCCAAAAGGTTATACTTCCCCACACCTTCCTTAATCCCTTTAGCCCATTCTCTTACTTGCAAAAATTTCCACCTAGACAAAGCACCCCCCGTTATTAACAACAATTCTTCCCAAGAAAGAAGGTCCCCTCCACGAAACAACTCTCCCCAATGCTCTACTCCAGCCTGTTTTATCGGTAACGCTAGTATGTCTTGGAAACATTCTGGAGTACCCGGGGAATCCCATATAGGTGCATTGAAGTTATAATAGGTAAGTTTTGCTAATCGTCTAATCCAACGGTACTCAAAGTACGGCCCGCGGGCCGCCAGCGGCCCCACGGACCTAACTTGGCGGCCCGCGAGACGCACACCAAACGCAATAAACAATGGCCGCCGTATGTAAACATAGAGGAGGGCCGCGGGAGCATGCTCCCGCGGCCCTCCTCTATGTTTACATATGGCGGCCATTGTTTATTGCGTTGCCCTGACGATCGTGGAAGCCAAAGCCCCATAAAAGTCAGCGCTTGCAGCTAACTTTTACGGGGCTTTGGTCGTCTGCTTGCTGTCACCGGCTCCACGTCTGCTGCCCGCCTGCCTGCCTGCTGTTCCAGATTTGTGGCATCTTTACAGTGCTTTGAGTCAGGTAAGGCTCTTTGGTTATTTATTTATTTGTTTTTAATGTAGTGTGTGTTACTGGGGTAGGCGTGTGAGCAGATTGCGCTGTGTGTGTGCGCTGTGTGTGTGCGCTGTGTGTGTGTGTTACTGGGGTGGGGTGAGAGCAGATGGCGCTGTGTGTGTGCGCGCTGTGTGTGTTACTGGGGTAGGGGTGAGAGCAGATGGCGCTGTATGTGTGCGCGCTGTGTGTGTTACTGGGGTAGGGGTGAGAGCAGATGGCGCTGTGTGTGTGCGCGCTGTGTGTGTTACTGGGGTAGGCGTGAGAGCAGATGGCGCTGTGTGCAGATGGCGCTGTGTGTGTTACTGGGGTAGGGGTGAGAGCAGATGGCGCTGTGTGTGTGCGCGCTGTGTGTGTTACTGGGGTAGGGGTGAGAGCAGATGGCGCTGTGTGCAGATGGCGCTGTGTGTGTTACTGGGGTAGGGGTGAGAGCAGATGGTGCTGTGTGCAGATGGCGCTGTGTGTGTTACTGGGGTAGGGGTGGGAGCAGATGGCGCTGTGTGCAGATGGTGCAGTGTGTGTTACTGGGGTAGGGGTGAGAGCAGATGGCGCTGTGTGTGTTACTGGGGTAGGGGTGAGAGCAGATGGCGCTGTGTGCAGATGGCGGTGTGTGTGTTACTGGGGTAGGGGTGGGAGCAGATGGCGCTGTGTGCAGATGGCGCAGTGTGTGTTACTGGGGTAGGGGTGAGAGCAGATGGCGCTGTGTGTGTTACTGGGGTAGGGGTGGGAGCAGATGGCGCTGTGTGCAGATGGCGCAGTGTGTGTTACTGGGGTAGGGGTGAGAGCAGATGGCGCTGTGTGTGTTACTGGGGTAGGGGTGAGAGCAGATGGCGCTGTGTGTGTGCGCGCTGTGTGTGTTACTGGGGTAGGGGTGAGAGCAGATGGCGCTGTATGTGTGCGCGCTGTGTGTGTTACTGGGGTAGGGGTGAGAGCAGATGGCGCTGTATGTGTGCGCGCTGTGTGTGTTACTGGGGTAGGGGCATTGTTTTGAAAAAGGGGGTGGGGTGGTTGTTCCCCCTCTAAGCCCCGCCCCCTCTAAGCCCCACCCCGCTGTCACTTCAGTGCGGCCCTCGGCTGCAAACCATACTGCAATTTTGGCCCCCGAGAAAAAGTTTGTGAGTACCCATGGTCTAATCTGATACCAACATTCTGCTAATCCCCGCATGATTTTCAGCCTTATCTTTTTGTAGAATTTATGGTCCACGAATTTAAAAATAAAATTAGTTGACGCACCCTTAATATTAGAAACCATTGTTTTAAACATTAGACCAGCGGTTGTAGAGTCCGATGTGGAAAAAACTCTGAAATTTTTCAAAAGGAAGGCCCAAGCATAGTATTGCAATTCAGGAAATGCCAAACCACCCTTTTGCTTACGCCGCCTCAACTTTCTCCTAGAAATTCTAACCCCCTTAGAGTTCCAAATAAAATCACTTATTAGGCACTGCATTTTTTCTATATATTTTTTCTGCATAGGGAGTGGAGAAGTCGAAAACAGAAAATTCCATTTTGGAAGGATAGACATTTTTACCAGATTAACCCTGCCAATAATTGATAGAGGGAGATGGGTCCAGCCTTTTAATAGGCCCTTACATTCCAACAGTAATTTTACCTGATTCCTCTCTGCTAATTGGTCAATGTTTTGAGGTATCAAAATTCCCAAATATCTAATTTCCTTCTTACAGTAAACCGAACTATAATCAATGTTCCAAGCCATTATCTCTGTTTTTTCCACATTCACCTGATACCCAGAAACCTTGCCAAACTCTTCAGCTAGCCTGAGAGTCTCAGGAAATGCCGTTGATAAATTGTCTGTAAAAAGCAGAAGATCGTCTGCGTACAAAGATAGTTTTTTCTCCCAACCCTGGCAACGGAAGGGGGAAATCACCCTATTCCGCCGAATCTTCCTTGCAAAGGGCTCAATATATAAATTAAATAATACAGGAGATAGCGGGCAGCCCTGTCTAGTACCCCTCGCAATAGCAATTGGGCCGGTAAGATTCCCGTTCACCAATATTCTAACAGTTGGGGCCTTATAGATTTGATTTACTACCCCACACACATTAGTTCCCAGGTTAGCCTTCCTTAACAGACACTTTAGATAACCCCAATTTACTTGATCAAAGGCTTTAGCTGCATCGATTGTAATAATCCCCAAAGGTGAATCAAGTGATACCGCCAGATCTATTGCCCCAATCAATTCATATGTCAACTCGTGGGGGTATCTGCCCTTTGAAAAGCCCTTCTGATCTGGATGTATTAAGTTATTTACAACTCTATTTAATCTGTCCGCTATGATTTTAGAAAATAACTTATAATCACTATTCAAAAGTGAGATAGGTCTGTAAAATGCACGATTAGTCGGGTTTTTACCCGGTTTCAAGATCATCGTAATAACTGCCTCATTCCATGAGGAAGGCATATCTATCTCGTTAAAAAAGATTTTGCCAAATAATTCCAACAAAATCGGGTTTATTAAGTACCCTAAAGCTTTATACACCTCCATCGGAATTCCATCGGGCCCGTAGCTTTCCCTTCTTTGCCCCCCACTAGGGCCGCCCTTACCTCCTCCGCCGTGATAGGGCCATTCAACAATTCCCGAGCTTGTTGCGAAATCTCTGGCAAGATATCTTGGGCTAACCAGTCTTCCACCCACTTTTCTTGCCCATCCACATGTTCCGTATACAGAGATTAAAAAAAATCTTGAAACCCGCGTTCAATGTCCTCCCTATGTATCAGTCTTTCACCTGTATCCTCGATCCTTATTTCCTTAATCTGGTTCCTGACCTGATCTGATTTGGCTTTCCAGGCTAGCAGCTTCCCTGAATTTTCCCCATATTCAAAATGTTTTAATTTGCTAACCTCCCATCTTTTCGCAATGTGTGCCTGTAAAATATCAGCCAGTTGTGTTCTTAATCCGGCCAATTCCACTCTTCCTGCCTCCTCCTCCTGAGACCCAACCCCTTTACCAACCAACATTTCGGTTTTTAACAGCATCTCCTGTTCTAAAACCCTTATTTTGTCTCTGAACACTTTACGTTTGTAACATGCTATACTTTTGAGCACCCCTCGTATTACTGCCTTAAAAGAGTCCCAAACCACTGATAATGATGCCGACCCTATATTAATATTGAAAAAGGCCTCAGATTCCCTACGTAATTGCAGCAAGACATCTTCATCTAATAATAGTGCACGCTCCAGTGTCCACCTCTTAACCAACCTTCTCTGTGGGGCAGTCAAATGTAGTATTACTGCCGCATGGTCAGATAAGTGTGAAGGCAAATATTCGACTCCTTCAACATTTTCCAACAACCTTTCATCCACTAGGAAGTAATCAATACGTGATGCATGACTATATTTCTTATTAAAAAAGGAGAAGGCTCTGGCCTCCCCTTTCTTCTTTCGCCAAATATCACACAAGCCATGATCCTTCATCATTCTCTTTAAAAAACATTGCGATTTGGGTGTACCCAAAGATCTGCAAGAATCAGATCTATCCAATCTATTGTCCAAAACCACATTAAAGTCGCCCGCCATAATGACCGAATCTGAGAATTCAATAAGCTGGGAAAATACCTTCTTCAAAGGTTCACTATCGTCACAGTTAGGGCCGTAATAACCAGCCAAAACTAAAGATACTTCATTAACCTGTAATTTTACTATAATCCACCGACCAGCTTGGTCTGCCTTTATTTTGAAAATTTCTGGTCTGGCTTGAAATCCTTGTTTAATTAAAATGACTACCCCCCTTCTATGAAAATTGTGGGAGGTGCAAAAACACATTTGCACCCACTTTTGAGTCTTAAATAACTCTTTACATTCGTCTGCAGCCAAATGAGTCTCCTGCAAAATTAAAATTTGCGCTGAAGAATCCTTTAAATTAATATTCCAAGAGAGAAATTTTATCATAGACCTGCCCTCCCCCTAGCCCATACCAATTTTAGTCATTTAAAACTAACCCACCACCCCACCGTCTAGGTGAATGAGGAACCATTTCTGTCCTTATCCCAAGGAACCAACCCCCTTGTACCCCACCATCCCTAGCCCCTCCCATGGAGAACCCCCCCACTATATCAGCCACCATGGGCCTAATTTTAGAGTACCCTGCCTACCTGGGGGGCTCAAAATTCCAAAACTTATTACAAATATTACACCTGATCGGCCTGTTCTTTCCTTATAGCATCTAACAATTCATCAGCCTTATCTATCTCCCTTATATTATGCATTTTGTTATTATACATTATTCGTAAGAATGCTGGGAATTTCAATTGAGCCGTAGCCCCGAGTTTTTTAAATTCATCTAGCCTTTTTCCCAGCTCCCACTGTCTATCCATTGTAATTTTAGATAGGTCAGATCTGATCTCAAAAGTCACATTATCCGTCTTTAATGCTTTCTGTTTTAGCGCCTTGGTCAAAATTTTCTCTTTTAAATGATAAGTTAAGAAATTAACCAAACTTTTTCTTGGTCTTGTACTATTAGGCCGCCTCGAAAAGGGATCCCGGTGGACTCTCTGAATGTCTCTTTCAATCTCTTCATTACTTTCCTCCAACTCACAGACAGATTTGATTAATGAGACAACATATGATTTAAGATTTGCTCCTTCTGCTCTTTCCGGAACTTTTAACAGTTTTATATTATTCCTACGTGAGTAGTTCTCCAGATGCTCAATCCTGATTTGCAAACCTTGCTCTTTTTCATTCAAGCCTCGGATTTCATCTTTGTGGAGTTTCAACTCCTCCTTCATCCCCCCCACCGTCTCCTCTAATGTCTGAATTCTCTCCATCAAGTTATCGAATTTCTTTTCCAGTACCTCGCAGGCTTCTCGAATTTCCCCTTGGTTACATTCCGAACTCGCAAACCCTTTCTTTATATCCTCCGAGATGGAGAGGATCACTTCCTCCATAGAGGGGGTATACCTCAAATCAGAGGCCCCAGTTTGAACGACTTGTACTGCTAGGCCTAATTCCTCCTGCTGTGGAGTGGACAAGATGCCACCTTGACACATCATGTCAGCATCAGTTCCAACTTGTATCTTCTCGTGCAGGGGTAAATTCTTGACTGAGGAGGGGAAACCTTCTTCAGCCCCCTTGCCAGAGTCTGTGCCACTTCCAATATCCTTGACCACAAAGGTATCAATTTTCCCTTGCCCCGGCACTAGCACAATATCCTCTGGCCTAGTCCTGAAATAGGATCTTATAGAGGGTGCCAATCTATGCTTTATTTTTGTTCTCCCTTCAATTCCTTCTTTTTTTTTTTTTCTGTGAATAGTTCACCTGGTCCGAGGTTTTTCCCTTCAACCTCCCTAGGTTATTGCTAACCACCAGATCCCTTCTGTCCTCCCTTATCCCCAACCCCTGCCCCCCTACCTGCCATAAGCCGATGGAGGACTGGGGTGGGGCGGGGCTTTTCTCCTCCTCTCGAGTCCTAATTGTAGCCCCAGCACCAGCTGCTGCCTCGCTGGCTTTTTTTGAATTTTCTGAAAAAGCGTGTGTAACCGCGCTACCAGGCTCCCGGGATACCTTCCCGGGAGCCTTGCTAGTGCTGGCGTTACCCGGATTCCACCGAAGGGGAATCCTTGCCGAACACCTTCGTGCCCGGCGGAGCTCCAGTGCGGCACGTCCCCAGTGCCGGAGTCTCCCGCCGGGCGGCTCGTCCAATTTCCGACGCGGGCGGCTCTCCGAGAATGGCGTATCCGTCAAACACATTCAGCCGATCTCTCCACGCAAGTGCCACGCCCCCCTGGTACGGCAGGCGTCACGTCTAACGAGCTGCGGCCGTAACGCAGCCCGCCATGTCCTCCCCTCCGAGAGAAATATATCTCCGCTGTCTTCTTGCTCCAGCGGCGCAGGTCCTCCCATCTCTTGCGGCAGTGGGTGCCCCCCAGGGTCCGCACTCCCTTGGCGATGGCACGCCAAATACCCTTCTTCTGGTGGGCACTGACAATAGGAAAGGTTTAGGATGATAGGAAATTACTCCCCCGTCTGGTTCGTCATACTCATTGCCTACCACTTCCCACTCATGCCCTGACACACATACACTCACCATCCTCTCATGCAGGCCTCAGCCCCTAACCCCACATGCATCTTTCATCCACACGACTCCATACATTCATGCCCCACGCATCATGCTCACAGTGTACTCACCTGTTTGTCTGGAGGACCGTAGAATAGCGTGTACTGGGGAAGACCCATCCACTAGTCTCTCCAAATCCTCCGAAGTGAAGGCAGGGGCCCTTTCCCCAGACCCTCGAGCCATTGTCGCTTCCAGACACAGGTCACAGCAGCACTTGCAGTGTAGGTCCTCTCCTGTTGAAGGTCAGGTATCAAGTGAGTGGACAGACAGAGAATGACAGTCACATCCGCGGCGGTGCGTACATCGTCATTGGCTCCTGGAACCCATAGGGCCCAATGATAATCAATGCAGAATTGCGTGGCGGTCTTCGACCGCCTACCGCGACGCTGCACAACGCCAGTGCAGTTACCTCATTTCCCCTCGTCCCTCCTTACAGGTCAGGCAGCCGCCATTTCAGGGTGGCACATGGCATGGCACCTAACTGCGTCACAGCACATTTGGGACGAAATACGGACAGACAACGCCACACACGGATTTACTCACATTACTGCAAAACCACTTGTGCAACCTATGTGGTGCATGACCCTCTGCTCACCATTCTCCTCCATAGGGCACATCCGCTGGGGCAGATGATGAGATGGCATCATCCTCAGGTGTACAGACCCCTGGTGTACCTGTCGACAATGGAAGACAGACACATCATTATCACCTACAGACTTGATTGCGCCACAATCCAAGAACTGTGTGCCCAATTGGAGCCTGACCTGATGTCAGCTATCCGCCATCCCACAGGTATCCCCCCTCTAGTGCAGGTCATGTCAGTGTTCCATTTCCTGGCAAGTGGTTCTTTCCAAACAACAGTGGCCATGGCATCAGGGATGTCTCAGCCAATGTTCTCTAACGTGTTGATCAGAGTGTTATCTGCCCTGCTGAAATACATGTGCAGCTACATCATTTTTCCCCAGGTGGAGGATTTGGCCACAGTGAAAGCTGACTTCTATGCCCTGGGACATATCCCCAACATCATTGGTGCCACTGATGGTACACATGTGGCATTTGTCCTCCCCGCAGGAATGAACAGGTGTACAGAAATCGAAAAAGCTACCATTCAATGAATGTGCAGATGGTGTGTTTGGCAGACCAGTACATCTCTCATGTGAATGCCAAATATCCTGGCTCTGTGCATGACGCTTACATTTTGAGGAATAGCAGCATCCCTTATGTGATGGGGCAACTCCAGAGGCACCGGGTGTGGCTAATAGGTGAGCCCAAGGTCCCCACACAGTATGAATAGGTGTCTGGGTATGGTGTAGTCCCAAAGGGTTAGTGTGTGTCTAACAGATATCCATCGACATTTGCAGGTGACTCTGGTTACCCCAGCCTCTCACGGCTACTGACCCCAGTGAGGAATGCCAGGACAAGGGCAGAGGAACGCTACAATGAGGCACATGGGCGAACTAGGCATATTATTGAGCAGACTTTCAGCCTCCTGAAGGCCAGATTCCAGTGCCTCAATCTAACAGGTGGCTCCCTATACTACTCTCTGAAGAAGGTGTGCCAAATAATCATGGCATGCTGCATGTTGCACAAGCTGGCTTTGAGACGCCAGGTGCCTTTTCTACAAGAGGATGGGCCTGATGATGGTCTTTTGGCAGCTGTGGAGCCTGTGGACAGTGAGGAAGAGGAGGCAGATGAAGAAGATATTGACAACAACATCATTATGCAGTACTTCCAGTGAGACACAGGTAAGAGACTGGCACTGCTCATCTCACATCTGACTACTGTAGGACATTGTATAAGTCATCCTCTTAACCTCTTTGTATGGATCCTGACAGTTCACTTTGGCTTTCCTTTTCACAGATCTGGGTACCTCATTCTGCCTTCTACTATGTTTACTGCTGCCCAACAACTGTCATACATTGGTATGTGCAAGTGAACATTAACATTGATGTTTGTCGAAGAAGTTGTAATAATACATTTGTGAAAGTACAGACTGAATCCAGATTGTTTTGTGATTCAAGGGTGTTTATTTAAGTGCTAATAAGTAGGGGGGATGTGAAATGGGCTGGGGTGATGGTGGAGGAATATCCATGGTAGAGTCCAGTCTCTTGGTATCACAGGTGCATTGTCCAAGGGGGCATAGGAAGTGGAGCTATGGCAGTTCAAGGTGGTCAGGGTGACAGAGTGGGACACAAGGATGACAATCAGGAGAGTCTTATTTCCTGGAGGGGGTTTTGGCAATGTTCTCTGTCTTGTGCCTGGATCGCAGGGACCGTTTGCGGGGTGGTTCTCCTTCTGCAGGGGGTGGGGTGCTGGTGGCCTGTTGGTCCTCCTGTCCACTAGTACCGGCAGACGTGGAAGGCTGTTCATCGTTTGGGCTGGTGTCAGGGGCCCGGTGGTATGCCACTGTCTCTCTCATGGTGTTGGCCATGTCTGCCAGCACCCCTGCAATGGTGACCAGGATGGTGTTAATGGACTTCAAGTCCTCCCTGATCCCAAGGTACTGTTCCTCCTGCAGCCACTGGGTCTCCTGAAACGTGGCCAGTACTGTGCCCATGGTCTCCTGGGAATGGTGGTATGCTACCATGATGTTTGAGAGTGCCTCATGGAGAGTGGGTTCCCTGGGCCTGTCCTCCTCCTGTCGCACAGCAGTCCTCCCAGCTTTCCTGTTCTCCTGTGCCTCTGTCCCCTGAACTGTGTGCCCACTGCCACTGACCCCCGGTCCCTGATCGTCCTGTGTTAGTGGGGTTGCCTGTGGTCCCTGTAGTGGTGGACACACTGCTGATTGACGTGTCCTGGGGACAGTGGCATGGACCCACTGGGTGGGTGCTGTGGTGGTGTTTCCTGAGGGGGGAGGTTCAGTGGTGGTTTGGGACTGTGGCAGGGGAACCGACTGTCCAGAGGTCCCTGAAGGGCCGGGCGGGTCATCTTGAGCCAGGTGTGCAGAGCTGCTGTCGTCACTGTGGGCCTCTTCTGTGGGGGGACTAGATATGGCTGGAACCTCCTGTCCGGTGACATTGTGTAGGGGTCCTGTTGGGGTGTAAATGCATTGTTATTGTATCTGTGTGTGCCATCCTGTGCAATGGGTGTGTTTCCCTCTACTACTGTGCTTGCAATATCGCCTTGGCCCTTTTGTGAGTGGTGATTATGTGCCCTGGGTGAGTCTCTCCCTTGGACATGCTTTGGTGATGGGTGTCCATGCGGGTCTGTGATGGGTGTCCATGCATTGTTGTCACATGCAGGGCTTGGTATTGGGATGTGTGGGTTGTGATAGTGGGGTATATGTGAGGTGGTGGAGTGATAGGTGTGAGGGTAGGGGTTAGGGTTTGTGATGGCATGCAGGTAGTGTGGGGGGATATAATAGTAAAGATATGACTTACCAGAGTCCAGTCCTCCTGCTAGTCCTGCGAGGCCCTCAGGATGCATTATTGCCAAGACTTTCTCCTCCCATGTTGTTAGTTGTGGGGGAGGAGGTGGGGGCCCACCGCCAGTCCTCTGTACGGCTACCTGGTGTCTGGATAATACGGAACGCACCTTCCCTCGTAGGTCGTTCCACCTCTTCCTGATGTCATCCCGTGTTCTTGGATGCTGTCCCACTGCGTTGACCCTGTCGACAATTCTCCACCATAGCTCCATCTTCCTTGCAATGGATGTCTGCTGCACCTTTGTACCGAATAGCTGTGGCTCTACCCGGTTGATTTCCTCCACCATGACCCTGAGCTCCTCCTCAGAAAACCTGGAGTGTCTTTTAGGTGCCATGGTGTAGTGTGAGTGATGTGTGAGGTGATGTGTGATGTGATGTGTGGGGTGATGTTTTGGGGTGTGTGGTGTTTTGTACGTGGATGGTGTATGAGTGATGGTGTTGTGTGCCTCTAGATGCTGGTGTTGTCTTTGCATTTCTCTCTCTCTGCTTCTTCCAAAAATGTTGTTGTAAGGGGTTGTGGGTAATGTGAGTGTGTGTTTTATAGTAGTGTGAGTGTGTGGTGTGTCTATGTGTGTCAGGTGTGTGTATTTAGAATTGTCCAATGTATTGTGTTTTGAAAATGTGTGTGTATTTTGAGTGCTGCGGTGTATACCGCCAATGGTTTACTGCGGTTGAATGACCGATGCGTTCAGTTGTGAGAGCGTGGGCGTATTCCTGTTGGCGTGACGGTGTGGGTTTTGGTACTGCCAGTTTATCACTGACCTTTGGTGTGGCGGACTTGTGTGGGTTTCTGTATTGTGGAGGATTTCTAAGTGTAGGTCATAATACCCGTAGCGGATTTCCGCCGCGGACACGGTATGTTGGCAGACGTCAGTACGGTGGTCAGCGGACTTTACCGCCAGGGTTGTACGACGGCCTATGTGCCGACCCCGCCTTCCAAAAAGATCAGGAAGCAAGGAGGACATTGACTAGAAAAACACTATTAACCATTTTCTTTTTAAGTAAAAACAAGTAAATATGGGTTCCGGGCTTCCTTCTTTCCCACTGCTATAAAAATAAGGAAGAAATTAAAAACATTAGTGTCCGTTAGATCGAAGTTTTAACTTTTAAAAATGCCACTCAGTATTGGAAGAATGACCATTTTCCCAAAAACTGTGTATGATTTTCAGAAGAGATCAGTTGATTAAACGGCAGAAAATATACTCTACACAAGCCAGCGTAATTACAAATGCGTGAGCTTGTGTTTCTCTTTAGTAATATCTTACTGATAATTCCTCTAACTTAATTGTCCAGACACAAAATTTACTGCAAATCAGTGATGCAATAAAAAATAACAATTGACCACAGAACTTGTTTGTAAATACGGTTGTGATGTTAAACTGTGCATTTGTTTTTAATGTGGTAAATGTTTCTCAAACAAAAGATGTATCTCTGGGTTTTTCAGGTAAGCCTGTAAATGCTACTGAGATGAGGCTGCTTCTTTAAGTTTGAGGCCACGTAATTGTTACTAACGCTTTCCTTTTTAATTTCAATCAGAGTCCGCCCTCGTACTCTTCGTGAATTGCTGACAGACCAGTATTGTTGTCTGGGACTCCTAATGCGTGAAAGTATAATTTGGCTCAAGATCCACCAGGTGGCAGAACCAGCCCAAGGATAAAAGAATGATTAAAAGTGCCATCAATCCGGTGCTATGAATTTAAGCCTTTCGGGCAAGTTCCCCTGTTTTGACACTGAGAAGCAGATAAGGAAATCTCAGGGACAGACGATCTGCTATTTGATTCTGATGTATGTTTTTTCTGTCGAGCGAACATTTTCTAGAAGGACGTCCAAGCAATTTACATGAACAGAGGGCGCCACAAAGTAGCTCATGAACCTAGGTAGCTATCTATCCAGTACGCCGCTGCCAAGCACCAAACTCGTTATCACTGTTTTTAAAAAATAATTATAAAGCTGTATTGAAAGTAATATTTAATACGATAAGATGTCAGCATACCATGTAGATACAACATTTAGAGTATGAACGAATAACAATGTATAAGAAGTTAGAAAAATAAAACATTTTAAAACCTTAAAATAAGCATTCTCGTGGCACAAAACGTTAATGTTCAAATATAAGTTATCGGGAAAGTGAGAAAGAAAACAAAGCAAAGAAGCCTCAATGTGTTCTATATGACAAATCGGTGACAACAAAAGAGTACAATGTACATATTATTGGCGAAAAAAATAATTCAATATCATTAATACATGTCAATAAGTCTGTAACGGTATATCTAAAATGTGCAGAAACGTGTAATTTATGGTGAAAATCTAAATTGCGAAATGTAAGTGAATATAATGAAAGGGGGTTTTCGAACTTCACCATCCCTAAATATGTTTAATGAAGATGTTGACAGGTCAGAAATCAGGGGAAACCATAGCATCTCATTTTCACTGCTAATTGGGCTGATGTAAGTTTTATTCTCTCAAGTTTTTGATAGTGGTAGAGGATATTCAATCATATATTAAACAAAACATTGACAAAACTTTACCAGTGAAATGTCATCTCATGGAAAACAATAACTTAAAAAAACAAAAAATTATCTACCATTCATTTGGCAATCCGACCAATCCTTATGAATATATCCCAGAAAAATGCAATGAATGATTACTTAATGCAAAATTTGATAAGGAATATTATCTTTGGAACATGATGGTTAAACTCAAAATTGGGGGAACCATCACACCTGACCCATTTTTCAGATTCATGGTCTCTCCTGTTGTCGGTGATAGTAAGTGACATGAGAGGTGCAAATGTGTTGTTTTCCGGCCTGGAATAATAGCCTCTGTGTCCTGTGAGTTGAATCACGTGTGATCGTGAGGATGAGCGACAGAACATCACCTCCCGCACAACATACCCTAAAGTTAAGGGAGGTGAAGCTCTGTCTGCTGTACCCTGAATTTGCTCTCACCACATCTGCTGAATTTAGTGTGCTGCTCCTTCAGTCTGGCAGGGATGCAACAATGTGGCGAGAGGTGGACAGTGGTCCAAGAAGAGCACATTTACAGCAGTATGAAGCTGAAAGAGTGAATGGATGCTCATTGTTCCAGAGAGTTTATCGGGGAGGTGTCCCGTTGGAGGGGAAAGGGATTGGAGGTAGAAGTAGTCTAGGCCACAGCCTTAACCAGCAGTGACAAGGTGATGGCTGAAGACAATAAACCATGCCACCTGAGAGCACAATCAACTCGACAAGAGGGAAGAATCCGTGGCATCAGAGAACTGTCTGGCACTCCCAATACAGAGAACCAAGCAAAATGGGACATGGCCAAGATGTAGAGGCACCACGATGGAGAATGCCGGAGTACAGCGAGCCAAGGTAAGTCAGGACCAAGAGGCCCAACAGGGATGAAACTTGGGCATAAACCATACAGGCCCTGCACTTGAGTACAAGGGATCATGATCCACGACCACCAGACGTCCGATTGTGAGAGGCGACACCAAGACCAAATGACTGGAGAGAAAAAAAGGCTGCAGGGCAACTGGAATGCTGAAAGGATCATAGCAAAGGATAGAAGGGACCCAATGCATGAGTGGACACCAACATGAGGTATTCTAGGACAAGGGATCTGGCACAATCTCATAAGCAGATCTGGGGAGTCCCAGTGGAATTCTAGCAGGCACTGTACCAGGTCAAGAGGCCAGCAGATGGCAAACAAAACGCATGCACAGGCTATATATCATGAGCAGGAAAAAGGTTGAATGGCAACTGCTAGGTGGACTACAGCACCCGGAAATCACAGGCAGTCCACCATCCAGGTACCCAAAAGGACATGGCGTAGAAGTAATCCCCAAAGTGGTACCAGTACCTGCCTAGTGGGACCAAACAATGAGGAACAACTAGGATGCAATGGAAATTATTGATGTTGCTCTTTTCATAGAGATTATGCAGATATGGGATTAATCTCACTGTTAGCAGATACAGAATAACAATGAAAGGGGACTGGAATCCTAAAAGATCCTAAACATGTGTGGGCAGTCCAGTCTCACGTGACCAGTGAATAAGGCCAGCAACTTTCGCTTTATCATAGATGACAAGCTTAGCTATCGAGAACAAGCCAGTGCTACAGCTTCACCTGTTTTTCTAACACTGAAATCGCTGAAAAAAATGTGTCCTTACATTCCTTCTCACGTTCAACAAACACTTATTGTTGCCTTAGTTAAGGCTAAATTGGACTACTACAACAGTCAATTACCTTAATGCTCATCAAGGCACTCTCAACAAACTGGCTAAGACTATCAAAAAATTACACTGGCACCCCTTATGCCAAAGAATCATTTTCAAATCTTTATGCATTACTTACAGAGACCTGGATACTTTGGGCCCTGCATTATTATAGGCAGGTTTAGTAAGGTTATCCCCTAAGCAACTGCTTAGATCCATGAATGCAGAACTCATTGCCATCCCTAAATTCAAATGTGCTACCTGGGATGGCAGGAGCTTCATTCTTAGGGCCACAAAAGAATGGAACACACTACCTCTAGATAGCAAGACTGCTCCAAACCTCTTAAAATTTTGCAAGTTATTAAAGACATGCCCCTATATTTATACTTGCTTTGCACCGAATTTGCGCCACTTGTTCGTGCAAATTCGGTGCAAACTTAACTCCAAATTTATACTTTGGAACTAGACCCGTCTAGCCCCAAAGTTTTGGAGTTAACGTCATTTTTTGCTTGCGGGAAACTACCTTGCGTCAATAAAATGCAAGGTAGGTGTTCCTGTGCAAAAAATGACGATATGGCCTTAGCGCTATGTTTATCCCAGTGGTAAAATGATACATGGGTGGAATGGGGCCTTAAATAATGGTGCTAAGCTTCCTTAGTGCCATAATTTAACACCTGGGTCAGGACAGGTGTTAGGAGACCTGTGATACTATTACCATGGTCAGAGACCATGGAATGGGCCCCCAGGTGCATTCCCTAGCCCCAGGGAAACCCCCACCCACACCAGAGGGACGCCAGAAGATGGGGAACCCCATCCCAGGTAAGGAAGGTAAGTAGAGGTAAGTATTTCTGTTTTTTAAAGAGCCATGGTGGGGCCTAACTTGCCCCCCCCTCCATGGCACTGGGCCCAATAGCCATGCCCAGGGGACATGGGTCCCCTGGGCATGGCCATTGGGGTGGTGGGCATGACACCTGTCTTTACTAAGACAGGAGTCATATCCATGGGGGTATTACTTCAAAAAAGAATGCTAGTCTGGTTAGAGGCATTTTTTATGCCCCTGCCCATACTAGTGTCATCCTTTGATGCACAACCCCCTGTTCCCCCTACGCCTCCCCCACCTGACTAACTTCTCTTTTTGTGATGCTAGCCAGGCCTTACTGCCAGCTAATGCCATTCCATAAATATGATGCCCGGCTGGCGTCTTGGGATGGCGCTAACCGGCTGTATACTTTTTCACGCAAAACTGTGCTAGCGCAGTTTTGTGTGAAAAAGTATAAATATGCCCCATGGCTTTTCAGAAGCATGTAATACTCCTCTCACTGCTTCCTGTTTCATCTACTAAGCGCCAAGGTGCTTCCGGGTATTTGTTGCGCTTTAGAAATACTTTTAACATGACATAACCTGGGCTAACACATGAAAGAAACAAAAATGTCATGGGTGGCATGCATACAAAAAGCTCAGCCATGGGCAAGCATAATGGTCCTTAGTTGCAGGCCATTGCTGTTGCAGCCCATTGTGCCACTCCAAACAGAGAGCAATTACCACCCAGGAAGGGCCACTGATGAGGCGAATGGACAGAGACAGAAGAAAAGGAGACAACTCGGCAGGAAAATAGCAGCCAGGACTACAATAAGGCAGCATTGATGTAGCAAGGCAGCTGAGAGCCCTTGGGCAAGAAAGAAAAATGCCTCCCATGGCGCAGTGAGTTGAAAGTACTGAAATAAGGAGTCTGAATGGACATCTCAGGCCTCTGTACCATGGCACCAGAGTACCTGCTGCACCAATTATACCTATGCCTCTGCAAGGCAGAACTAATGGAAGGAGGGCAATCCGGATCAAAGGATTGTACTCCCCAGGCAATGGAACTCAACACTGCAAAACATGTGTAAAGAATTTCCAAGCAGTGGCATTTAACCCACTAGGAAGAGTCTTAAAGCTAGGATAGGAACAGCTGGTCTGCAGTCTGTAGAGCAGCAGAGGAAATGCAAGCCAGAACTGTGTACATGGGAACATCACAAAAGCCATGTAACCCATGAGGAATGGAAATGTAGAACCAGGAGATGAGGTAGCCACCTGAAAAACACACCAGTAATTAAAACTATTCGGTCTGGCAAATAAACAGTATGCAATAAATTGATTACAGATCAGCAAAAGGTAACTCCTCAAGGAGGTGAATTTCTCAGCTTTCAGACACTCTACACTGGGTTTGCATCACAAAAGTGAAAATCTGCGTGGAAAAGTGGAAAAACGATATCATCCGTACCCCAATTAAAACATGCAAGTGACAACTAAATCATTCAGCAACCTGGTACTGGGACCTTTGGGCCAATAAATGATCCTTCTATTGACAGGAAAGAAAATGGAACATAAACAGACATCCTGCTGAGATCATGATACTGAAGTCCCTCCATGCACATGCAGACAGCTCATCACATCAGCCAAAAGCAAAGTACAATACCTACACCATCAGTGAAGCCCCCAACAGAAGCAGAACTCTTGTCAAGACAATCAAGCACTGCTTCAATCCTATGCCAGACCCATATATTTCCCACTCCACAGAAAAGTGCAATGCCATCACCCCTTCTTCAGTGAAAAAATATAGAAGATACAACAGCACATTAACAACACCAAAGCCTCCTTCATCCCTTACACTCAACTCATCACGTAGAATCCCACAATGGTCAGCCTTCAACTCCTTCTCTTGCAGGTCTCACAGACATACTCAACTCCCTCAAAGCCTCATATGAACCTCGTCCTTCATCAAAGGTCTCTCTCTATCTGGGGACTCTATTTCATCCCCGCTCACCATGTCAAAGCATTCCTCACTTAAAGCATCTTCCCAGAAGCTCTTTAGACAGGACAGATCCTCCCATTCCTAAGGAAACCTAACACAAGACCCTAATAACCTTGCCAATCACTGGCTCATCACTCAGCTACCATTCATCGGCATCAGCAAGATACTTGAAAAATCTGCCCATGTTCACTTCAAGATCACATTAATGCTAACCATCTCCTTCACAGCTGCCAGTCTGGCTTCAGATCACACTGCAGCATACAGACCGCTGATTTACACATCGTAAAAGATACAGTCCTGACCGCAGATAAAGATATCTGATCTCTGAGCTGCCTTACAATTCCACCCTCATATGGACCCTCAAATCTCAATCAAAATTAATCTACAATGTCCTTGACTGGTTCTCTATCTACCTTTCCAACCAGCTCAGTTTGTTCTCATATGCGCCTCTAGATCTCTATCACCTGCAGCATCCGCTAGGGTTCTATACTGTTCCCTGTCACCTTCAACTTCTACAGAGAGACGCTTACTGCTCTACTCACAGATGACAGCTTCGAGATTCATCAAACTGTCAGTGCCTCAAATACTGGACGCACATCATCCAGATATGGATTCCAAGTACCTACCTGAAGCTCAACACTACCAAGACAGAATTCTTACCATTTGCCAAGAATAACTAACAAAATCAGTAGAAATTATATGAAACTTGACGGATTTGATCCCCAACTTTAACTCAATGTAAAGTCACTTCGACTCACCCTGGTTGTCAAACTCACTCTGAACGCAACACACTACAAAAAAAAGATGACGCGGTACAAACTCTCATAAAAAAAAGTTAATCAATTTCTTCCGGAAAGCAACTTCAGAACTACTGTTCAATTCATTGTGCTCTTGCATGTGGATGCTGGTAACACCTTGCGTCCATGACCTCCCAGATTCCAGACTAGCACCACTTTAGGGCATCTTGCATACTCCAGGATGTCTCATCTAGTGCCTGAAGAAATAAGATCATATCACTCCCATCTTAATGGAACTCCTTTGGCATACCTGTCTGCCTGCACCATCTTCACAACCAGTTACATATTTACAAAACCATCACAAACAGCTCCGCCACTTATCTTGCATACAAGCTCATCATCTCAACTGGGTCCTAGCACACCTGCAGTGCAGCCAGAACACCATGAGACTGCAGACTAAGAGGTGTAAAAAAAGAAAATAACAAGGCAGCAAGCTTTTTGCATGTATGCATCTGAAATAACACCCTGTATCCATCAGTACTGCCCTAACACCACTCCAGTTCAGGAACGTTTTGAAGATAAATCTCTTTAAAGAACACTACAACACAATACATTAACTCTCTACAAACCAAATACCTCTCCTTTCACTTGTTGAGTTCATGCTTATCTTTGACCCTATACAGTGCTGTGTTACTTTTTGGTGAAGTTTGCTTTATAGAAATACCACATACATATGCCCATGTTTTTCCATGCTAAAACACAGTAATATGAATGCTGTAATACCTAGAGTTGGGTTAAGGAGTATATACGTAGGGAGAGACAAGCCAGAGCCGAGCTAACAAAAGATTTGGTGTGTAAATGACAGAACAATTCTAAAGTAAAATTATTTCTCATAGATACCTCTAACCTCAGATTCCTAACCTTGTGAATATTCCCCCTGGCACCCAGAAACTATTATTTGAATTGTGTTAGAAATGGGATCTCTAGTTGGCAGTCGGTTTGCACCCTGTCCAAGTAGGGACCCTCACTCTAGTCAGGATAAGGGAGATACCCACTCAGATAACCCCTGCTCACCACCCTGGTAGCTTGGCACGAGCAGTCAGTCTTATCTCTGAAGCAATGTGTAAAACATTTGCACATAACACACAGTAATAAATGAAAACACTACAAAAGGACACCACACTAGTTTTAGAAAAATAGCCAATATTTATCTATATAAAACAAGACCAAATACGATACAAATCCACCATACAGTAATAAGTATCTGAATTCTGCAAGATTTTCTCAAAAATACAGTTCCGTGAAGTTGATAGATCCACCTGGGGCTATCATGGCGTTGTGATCAACAAAACCAATAGTTCAGGCCAGTCGCAGTGTCGCGGGCCAGCTATGGTGTCGGGAAGACCTGAAAACAGTACCTTTGGGATTGCATCGCATCGCGATTCTCGCAGTGAGCTCCGGAGAGTGGTGTAGCTGGCGTTGCTGTGTCGGTTCCGGAGTCGTGCAGGAGTCATCGGGCCCTTAAAGTCGTATACGTTGCAGATCGAACTCTGGGCTTATGAAGTCAGGAGCGTTAGCGTGGGTGGTGTTGGGCTGCAGTGTGAAGCAGGACAATGCAATGTGCAGTGCCCACAGGTCACGGTGCAGGCAGTGGCTCAGTGACGGCGTCCAGCGGCATCAGTGAGACCAGGGCTGCGGTGTGAAGAGGGGCGGTGTGACGTGCGGTGTCACCAGGTCACGGTGCAGGCAGCGTCGTCGTTGTTGCTTAAGCGCTGTCGTCGGTAGGCCCCCCCAGCGGTGTGGGTCGGTATGGTGCTTTGTGACCCTCACAAGCAGTGTCCAAAGGCCACGGTGCAGGCAGCATGCCTGGTGATGACACTGGAGTCGATGATGCTGGCGTCAGTGGACCGGGGCTGCGGTGCGGGATGGGATGGTGCTTTGTGTACCTCATAAGCGATGTCCTCAGGCCATGGTGCAGGCAGCGGTGCCGGTGTCAGCAGGAGCGGCGCAATTTGGGATGCCAGGCAGCAGTGTGAGCAGGCGATGCTGGAGCGTGGGGCGCATAGGTTGCGATGCGAGCAGCAGCTCAGTGAAGTTGCCTGATGACGGCGTCGGTGAGACCAGGGTCGTGGTGCGAAGCGGGGCAGTGCAGCTCCGTGCGGCATCAGCAGGTCACGGAGCAGGCCAGCGGCTCCGTTGGCAGCTTTGCAGTAGGTTCTGTTCTTGAAGAGCACAAAACACACAGTTTCCAGTGCTGCAGGTCGAGGAAACCAAAGTCTTTGGTGTCCTTGAGACTTCCAACAGGAGGCAAGCTCTACTCCAAGCCCTTGGAGAACGCTCTCAAGCAGGACACCCAGAAAAGTTCAGCTTATGCACTCTTTTCAGGCAGAAGCAGCAACTGCAGGCCAACCCAGTAAAGTAACACAGCAAAGGGACAGTACTCCTCCTTCAGCTCTTCAGCTCTTCTCCTGGGCAGGGATTCCTCTTGATTCCAGAAAGATTATAAGCCTGGGGTTTTGGGTCTTCCTCTTATACCCCTCTCTGCCTTTGAAGTTGGCAAACTTCAAAGCAAAGTCTCAAGTGTTTGCAAGATCCTTCCTTGTCCAGGCCAGGCACACACCAGGGGGTTGGAGACTGCATTGTGTGAGGGCAGGCACAGTCCTTTCAGGTGTAAGCAACCACTCCTTCCTCCACTCTTGCTCAGATGTCCCATCAGGATATGCCGGCTACACCCCAGACCCTTTGTGCCACTGTCTAGAGGGAGTTCACAACGGCCTGCCTGTCAAACTAACCAAAATGGGGAAATCCACAAACAGGCAGAGTCAAAGAATGGTTTAAGCAAGAAATATGGATAAACCAATCAACAGTACAATTTACCTAGGGAGCACTTGCACTTTGGCAATAATCAGCAGTGGTAAAGTGCGCAGAGGCAATAAACCAGCAAAAACAGAGTCCAGTAAACCATAAAAACAGGAGGTCAGAAGGCAAAAAGACAGGGGAGATACGCCAAAAAGTTGCCAGGTCTAACAAATTGGTAGTCAGATTCATTGACACCCAAGATCTTGAGATATTGTTGTTGAACATGTCTGCAAAAAGGTATTGTGCTTGTTAAGCACCACATTCACACAGATAGAGATTTTTCTGAACTGACAAGTCTCCTTGATAGAGTTTGTGTGCTTAATTTGCTTGGTACACAAGAGTAAGTACACTAGCCAAATGAATGGTTGCCGCTGGACGGAGTCTGCCATAATGTGAATTGAGTTTGAAAAGTGCTGCGGCGGTATCAGTCTATTTGTCTCGTTTCTATTGTTTGTGAGATTTATTTCATCCTAGCTTGCTCAATTTTCTCTTATTCAGGTTGAGTAATCAAGATTTGTTTTTGTGTGCTTATTGAAAAAAGTTGCGTGATTGTTTTTTAATTCCCAGAGAAGATGTGCTGAAATTGCTTAATTGGCTGAGGAGTCGCACTGGGATCGGTAAGCCATCACCACAAAGTCACGCTGTCATTGGTTGCTAAGTCCTTCAAAGACATGCTGGGATTAGTTGACCTTTGGCATAATTATGCTGCAATTGGTTGTTGTTCGTTTGCTTCTTTTGAACAGTTTTAAGATTATTTTGAGCGAGAATAATAGGTGCTGTGTTGAAAAAGCCTAAAGCCCTAGATTCTCTGCTATGGAAGGACAAAATATATCTGTATCTGTCGAGGGTTTTCCTGCAATTAAATGTTGATTAATAATGGGCTTTATTACATGTACCTGAAATCACAATTTGCAAGAATATACCTCTGGTGACAAGGACTAACAATTTCCTTTAAGTGGTACCTTTAACATTAGAAAGTTAAATTTCCCAAATCAGAATGTGAATGGGAGAAAGTCATTACCTAGACCAACACTATTTGAGGCATTGAAAAAATGAGATCGGATGGCCATGGAGAAGGGGAGAAAGAGAATGAAGTAGAAGGTTAAGGGTTAATTTAGACAATGGCTGGAAGGCAAGTGGAATTATCAAGAGAGATGCTGGAGTAAGGATATGGTAGAAGGAGTGAGAGTTTACCCTGTGATAATTAACAAACAGGAGACCAAAAAAAGGTTAATGAGAGTGACAGAGAGAAGCAAAGTCAAGAACATGATTTAGCTGGGGAGCATCACTTTTTAAATTATTTTTTGAATTCTAGATCTCCTCCATATACTGATGGTCTATAGAGACAGGTGCAGGTCTCCACAGGACCTGATATGGGTGCAACAGGAAAGGGTACGAGTGCACAGGCACAGGGATTGACAGCATTTACAGAGAGTGGCTCAATTAAGGATACATTGATGACTTTGCAGAGTACTGACAGAGATGCCACTGAATTCACAACTCCACTTTTTAATGCCATGTCTGCTACAGGTCCTGCTGAACATTCTGACAATAGTGAAATTAATATTGGACTTTTGAAAAATAAATTTGGAGAACCTTTACAGGTAACAGTTGATTTACATAGACTTATGTGTTATAATGCAGATGAAATGAGATACTTAATTAGAAAAGCAGAATGTGTGTGTAAATGAAGCACATGATAAACCTGAAGAATTAGCTGAAGAATACGAGGTGGATTGAAGCAGAACGAGAAATGCAAAGATAAACTATCAAGCGGATTTTACATGTGAGGAAAAAAAAGAATTGGGCTTGGTGATATAACAAGTTCACATTAAGGACTTAGTTGAGAAAGTTAAAGACTGGAGAGATTTAAAGAAGTAGAGAGAAAAGTGGTAAAGGAACGTCACTACTAAAAACAAAGATACAGAGGCACGAACGAAAGCAAACATGATTATTAGTGAGTCAGAACCAGAGACTTTGTCAGAATTTCCTCTGAGAGAAGTGTCTGGAGGGAATTATGTGTATGTATCTCAGAGTAGAGGTGATCTTTGATTTATGAAAATGTTGCTGAAATTGAGAGAGGAACCTGATCAATAGTAAGTTCATAAATTGGCGATGATTTTAAAACTGTTTTGTACTGATTTGGATATATCATTTGAGATTGTTGCTCCTAGTGATCTATGGGCTAAGTGTAAGGTTGCTTTTGCTTGGCCCCGTGAGGGACCAGCTAGAATTGCACCGAGCATAGCTCCAGCTGAAATAGTTACCAACAAATATAGAGCAGTGATTAGTCATTTGAAAAAGAAAGTGACAGGTAAGGAAGTGAACTGGGTGAAAATCATAACAGCTGCAAAAGAGCTGAAGGAGCTGAGACACTTATGCCGATTTATAGTAAAAACAGCAGAGTTGAAGAGCCCGAGTGTTGGAAAGTGAGTCATTGGTAAGGACAGATGAGTACCTACACTTAGCAAACAGACCATAATCACCCACTATGTCCAGTGAAGTTCTCAATAAATTAAACCTTGCTCAACCCTTGGTAGCTTGGCTCACAAGCAGTTAGGCTTAACTTAGGAAACAGGTGTGTAAAGCATTTTATATCAACAAAACAGTAAATAAGTGAAACACAACACATAATAAAAATCTGACACCAATTTATAAAAATAGGAAATATTTCTATCTTTAAAATGACACCCAAATGACAAAAATACAATGTAGGGAATTAGAGATAAGAACTGTTAAAGATTAAGAGTAAAACTAGTACCTAGAAGCAAATAGTGCTCAAAGGGTTAAAAAAAAGTCAGACCGGACAGGGATAAAGTCCAGAATTCAGGTCACCCATGATGTAACACTGTTACACTTACTTTCAGAAGTATTTATTGATTCAGGAAAGTGGTCCACAGCACCAGAAGGGCTCAGAGCCTCTGGTTTGTCTTTTGGGGTCTGGGACTACAAGTCCCACAATGCACCTCTTCAACTAATAGAGCCTTTTACAACAAATGCTCCAAACTTCTGGATCTTCTTCCAGAGGTCATTTGTAGGTCCTTGAAGTGTCCCCAAACCTGATCCAAGGTCCCAGAAGCACTGAGTTGCTCCTTGGGAGTTGGGACTACAGTTCCCAGAATGCACCTGGTCAGAATCCTCGAATGGCCACTGGACACTGGTCAGCTGGGCTCTTATTGCAGGACTTAATGCAGGGGACCCTGGTCAGCTCATTTCTAACAGGGGCTTACAAGGTGTCCACTCCTGGAGTTTTAGAAGCAAGGCAAAGTCCTTTTTTTGGTCAGAATCCTCAAATGGCCACTGGACACTGGTCAGCTGGGCTCTTCTTACAGGACCTAATGCATGAGACCCTGGTCAGCTCATTTGTACCTGTGGCTTACAGGGACTCCACTCCTGGAGTTGCAGAAGCAAGGCAAAGTCCTTTTCTTGGTGAAGCCCAAAATGCACAGTTGTTGCAGTACTTGTGGGTGCAGTCCTTCAGGTGCAGACCGGGGGGTCCAGCAGAGCAGTTGTTTTCTCCAGTATCTTTTTCCAGCAGAGGTCTGAATTGTTGGGCAGCTCTGCCACATTTATCCTTGCTCCTGGGTTGGCACGAAGGGGAGCACCACTGACCAATGAGGTGCAGCGTGTCACCCTCTGGCGTGACTAGTTCCTGTGAGTGTGGCAAAAATCAATCCCAGAAAGCAACATTCTTTAAAAATCCAACATGCACGAAATCTCACCTTGAATGTTACATCTGGCTGCGCCCACCCACTGGTGTGGTCAGGTTTCCCTAACACACGTCTTCCAACCCATCCACCTAATCAGATTTTTGGGCTCCTTTCTGGCTGGGAGAACAGGAAGTGGGGAAAGTTCAGTTTCTGTCCTAGGTGGCTTTCCCTCCTTTCAAAACTAGTTTGGCCACACTCCCCCATTCTGCTCTGCCATCTGCTGCATCAGTTCTCCTCCCATCAAAAGCTTCCTTTGTTACAGCCCAGGCCCTTCACACCTCATTAAGGCAGCTTGGCTCAAGCTGCCAGAGAATGACCAATCAGGAAAGGACACTACAAGGCTGATTTTGGTAACTTTTAGAAAGAGTTCTGAAACTCTTTCTCCGTGCTAGTTATAATAAATGCAACCTTGGCATGTTGCAGGGTTTATTCTAACTTTTAATGTGATACCAAACTTGACATATTTAGCTCTTTTCTAGTGGAAATGAGACTTTATTAATATTAAATAAAGTCTCCCAATTGTAGCCTATAGAGCTAAGGCACTACAATGGGGGAAAAGGACTTTAGCTGTTTTTCTCTCACCAGCGCTTATAAACTCTTTTATAAAGCCCCTGCTTTCATTCACACTGCATCCAACCTTTGGGGCACTTAGGCCAGACCTTAGGGGTGAAGTATATGCACTGAAGACAGACCTTAGGGGTGATCTATATGTAAAAATAGGTTAGTGTAGGTCATTGGAAGTACTTTTAGTTCCAAAGACAAATCTGGGGTTAACATTAACTTAAAAGCAGCAGGCAAGGCAGGCCTGCCCTTAAATTGACACTGGGCACTACCGCAGTGTACCAATGGGTGCACTAGCTATACTGGGGTCCCTAAACCTATATGCCCTACCATGTACTAGGAACTTATAGGTAGGTTGACAGAACCAATTATAATTAGACTTAATTTGCATATGCCATTTTAAACAGACACTGGCTTTAGGACTGGTTAGCAGTGCCCATGGCACAGTCAGAGTCAAAAAATATCAGTATCAGGTAAACATGGGGGAAAAAAGTGAGGGGGCTTCTGCAATCTTTTAGTTTTCTCACACCGAGAAAGAAGGTCTTAGCGGTTTCCTAGTAAAGCATGTTTTGGGCTTACTTCACATATTCAGCAGAGTATAATGTGTTGGCAGATTAAAGGAGTTGATGAGATCCTCAAATATGACAAATTTTATAGTGACTGTTTTGATGCAAAGAGAAAAGGATTAAGGATAAACTGATGGTTGCACAGTGAAAGCAGATTCAGAGAAGTGACAGGAATCAGATGATAAGTTGGATTTTGTGCTGCCTGATAATAATAGCGCACATCCCATGCAACGTGTGAAAATGGAAAATGAGATGGTGTAGCTGCAACGCCGTAGTAATAGAGTTGCAAATAATTATGGAGTGAATGTGAATATAAATAATCTAAAGAGGAGGACTGCTTGCCATTTCTGTGGCAAAATTGGCCACTGAAAGCACGAGTGTAGGCACAATCCAGATCAAATTCAGAATTATTTTATTACCCAGATGCAGATAAATACAAATCAGATGCAGACACAGTTGGGACAACCAACCCCAGCCCAGAAACCCCAGAAATAAAATGCCTTATAGTTCAGCGTACCAACAGAATCCATTGATTCTGAATGATTATTTCTCTCAGTTTTAGTCAGAGACTAATTTACAATGACAGTGCTTAGGGATTCAAGAGAATTGCATGGTTGGTGCAGTCCTAGAGGTAAACCAGAGTACCGAATATGTAGATGCTGAGGTGAATGGCCACATATAATTTCTGACACTGGTGCTACCCGCTCTATGGCTTGTTCTGTGGAGGTTTTAAACCCACTCCTCCTGAGAAAAGAAGTCCAAGTTGTAGGCATTAATAGTGAACAGATTGTTAAACAACTTATGGTAGATGTTACATTTGTTTTTATTATATGACGGCAATTCAGAAAAGCCATACATACAAATATTCCATACAATGCAAACTAGAATGTGTCATGCCTAAGTGCATTGTGTGTCATACAGCTTCCATTCTGATATACTTCAAAGGGTTAAGGCAAATGAAACATTTCATTAAAACAGGGACTCTTACAGTCATCCTTATAACAGTTCATTATTACTGTAAATAGGAACAAGCATAGGTGTCCAGTCTTTAATAGGGTGTCACATTTTTAGAAAGTTGTAGAGGGTCATGGTGAACTATTGAAATCTTAACATCACATAAACTCATAAACTCCTGCCTCCATGCACTCCAGTTCGGCGGGTCTCTGTGAAGTCATTCACAAGCCTTCCCCAACCGTGGAACTACAGTAGCAAAGAAGTACACACCCTCAATACAGAAGGGATGCTGTGCAAAACCTGGCAGATTAGGGTTGTATCCTAACGTAGTGTATGGATTAAAACTGCCTCCTATTAATAAGCCAAATCTTGTGAAAGGCTCAGAATCTTAACCCTAGTATATTAGAAATATTCAGTCTCAAAACGATTTTTAGGAGAAATAACCACTTGGTCAAGAACCTGAAAGTCAGGGAGTGCCTGCTGCAGTGACCATGGCCCTCTCCCCATAACTCTAGTCAACCTGGAGACAAAAACAAGAAGAATAATAGCCATAGAGATGGTAAAGACATCCCCCCACCAGAGCAGGATAGCTGAAGGTCCTATATCGAGCATCAGGGTTTTTTATACTTCCAAACAAACTTTTGTCACAAGCCCTCCACATTCTTAAAAAGAACACCATTGAAAGAAAGTGAGATTCAAATAACCTAGGAAGATAAACATTTTAATAACATTGCATCTACCAATAAGCCCCAAATCCAGGCGATCACACCTTCGAAATATCTCCAGTGAGTGGCATCTAGAGGATCATAATTTGAAGGAATAATATTCTCCACCTTGGCTGAGACCTCAACGCCCAATTAGATTGCAGAGTTAAAAAAAACTGGGATCTGTCCATGAAGGAGGGATAATTTATGTTTAATTTATGAACAGTCAGTTCAGCAAATGTTCCTGTGAGATATTCAGTTGCTACTGGGACAGGCTCCAATGAGGGTGAAAAAAATTGTGATATAATCAGCATACTCCAAAATTCTAATCTCTAATTTATGTAAGTGCGAGGGTTGGATGACTCTGGATATTTTTAAAGCTTGGATGAACAATTTTTAAAAAAGAGTGAACAGCTGTGGTGACAAAGGGCAGCCTTGTTGGGACCTCCAGTTGATTCAGATGACATCTGAAAACCAACTCCACAGACATTGAATGCTGTCAATGAAGTATACGTATAGACCACAGAGGGTAACCCATAAACCCAAAGGGCTGGGTAGAAACTAAATAGCAAAAAACTACAATGCCCAAGGGAAAACAAAAATGATTTACATACAACCCAACGCAGCATAGGTGAACCAGTAAAAGAAAGAAATAATTTTAATCATTTACATATCAACAATAAAAACACAGCTCCATACATTCTTTTTTGGGAACAACCCATCACAAAAAGAAAAAACAAGAAGGGCAAACCAAAGTGATGAAAGAGTGCTTGTGGTGAAAAGTGAACAAAGAATAATCAATATCCCAATTATAAAAAGAAAACGGGGCATTGTAGTTTTTTGCTACTCAATGAAGTATATGCAGAGATCAACCGTCCCAGGAAGTTAGGTCCAAAGTTCATATGTGACATAGTAGACCAGAGGACCAACCAGCAGACCTTGTCAAATGCTATTGCTACATCCAGCTGCATCACCTCAGTGGGCTTCTCCAGCACTGTTGCTACCTCAAAGGTCGTGATTGCAGTATTGACATGAGAAATGGTGTCTCTAAAGTGGATAAACCCATGCTGGGAGCGATCAATCAGTTTAGAAATAACAGTTGATAAATGATTAGCAAGTAATCTTGTGTACATTTTTGTCCGAGTTAATCAACAATATTGGTCTATATTAACTGCAATCACACTGGTCTTTGTTCTTTTAAAAAAAATACAAACATGAGTTTCTACCCTATTATCGGGAAGCCGCGGGTCAGGAGGACGACATGGGGAACCGGAAATAATTCACCACCCGGAAGTCTCTACGACTTCCAGGTTAAAGGTGGCGAACAGGAGAACGCCGGGGGAAGCGAGGAGAGTGGAGGTGGAGAGACGAGGCGCGCGAAAGGAGGAAAAAAGAGACCAAACACTGGAGAAGAGCCAGAAGTGGAGGCAGAGATGAGCCACGTCCGGAAGGCCAGAGTGAGCGGAGGAGTTGAACGGACACAAAGGGAACAACAGAACCCACTCCCAGCCACGTTCCAAGAGGAACGTGGCTGTACAAGGTGACGTACCCCGCCGTAACACCACCGGGGAGAAAAGAAACAGGAAAGACAATTACCTGCGCAAAAGATGGAAGGAGAAGAGGAACCAACTTGTTCACAAAAACTAACAGAGACCATTGGTAGCTCTAAGGTACGTCCTAACGTACCCAGTTCAGTGCTCCAGAAATACCAAATTGGTGAAGACCCAGACTAATTATTTGTTAATTTTGAAAGGGTCGCAACCTCTGCTACATGGCCCAGAGATAGGTAGGGTCAGTATATAGCCCCCTTAGTGACCGGTGAACTACAAACAGCATGTCAAGCAGCTAATCCAGGGGGGGATAACCCCTATAGTGAAGTAAAGAAAGTGATTCTAGAGAGACTTGGGTGTGACTCTGAGCATTACCGTTTAAGGTTTCGAAAATAAAAGTGGGGTTCCCAGGACAATCCACAAGCGCTTTTAAATAGAATTCAAGACATGGGTTTGAAATGACTACAGCCCAATAACTCAACCAAGGAGGACGTAATAAATAAAATACTGCTGGAGCAATTCTTAGACACACTTCCTGGCACTACCCGAACTTGGATTAGACAGCATACCCACATGACCATCCCCAAGGCCATCAATTTAGCCTGAGCTTACCACCGCTCAACAGAAATTTGGGGGGCGGGGTTCCCCTGCAGGTCATCCCTAACCCACCCATACAGAAAGCAAATGCATGTTCAAAAAGTTCCCCTAGGAAGTTTGCAGATTTCATGAAAACCCAGGAAGGGAGATGGGTCAGGTTCCACAATGTTGTCACTGTGAAGAATGGGGCCTATTCCCCGGTACTGCCCACAGCAGGGTCCGGGGCCTGAACCCATGGAGGTGGGTCTTTCCCGAGGTTGTGGTTGTCATAGAACAAGTTACTCCTGCTCCCTATAGTGTGTCAATACCCCAGATGAGGAGAAACTGACAAATATTTCATGTTTATATATTAAAAGAGTGGAAGGAAACAGAGCCAGGCAACCTGAACCATAGCCGTTTCCCATATAACTGAAACCCAACCCTTAGATAGTCAGTTCTTACCATACGCCGACCAGGAAGTAGAAATCCTTCCCTCCCTTGGTCCGATGTTAACTGAAAAATGAGAACAAATCATAGCAATAGTACACCAGAACCGAGATATATTTTCCTCAAAGCCAGGACTAATGTCTCTTGTGCAACATACAATACAGACAGAACACAGTAAGGTAATCCGGCTAAGACCCTACAGAATCCCTACAAGTCAACGGGTAGCCGTAGAACAAGAGGTAAACAAAATGTTAGAAGGCAAGATCATGATAAAGTTGTTGAACAACTAGGAAGAGCCCAATTTCTCTCTACCATAGACCTTACTAAGGGGTACTGGCAAATACCTCTGATGGAAAAGAATAGGGAATAAACTGCTTTTTCCACACCTTCAGGGTTTTATCAGTTCTGGGTAATGCCCTTCGGACTACATGGGGGACACGCCACTTTTCAAAGATTAATGGACATTATGTTACAAAAACACAAAACCCATGCATCCGCTTATCTGGACAACATTGTGATATACAGTCCATCTTGGCACCCTCATCTATTCCACCTAAAGAACGTTTTAGCTACTCTTCATGAGGCAGGCTTAGCAGCCAATCTGGAGAAATGCCACCTATCCAAAGAGTCCATTCAGTATTTAGGGAATAACATATTGAAGGGTAATATCCATCCCTAGACAGAAAAAATACAAACCATATGATATCTCCCTTACCCCATAACGAAAAAATAAATCTGCTCTTTTCTGGGGTTAATTAGGTATTACCGGCGATTCATTCCACAGTTTTCAAAAAAAGCCGTCCCTCTCACGGAGCTCTTAAAGAAATCCTGTCCCAACAAAATTGGGAACCTCACAATCCTAAAACGAGAAAGTTTTGACTCCCTTAAAACAGTCCAATGTACTAATCCCGTTCTCTGATGCCCGGACTTTACCCAACCCTTAGTATTACAGACTGATGCTTCAAATCAGGGACTCGGAGCTGTCCTCTCCCAACTGGATGAGTCCCACCACCTTCATCCTGTGGCCTATGCTAGCCGTAAGTTATTTCCCCACGAACTACATTATCCGACCATAGAAAAGGAATGCTTATGTATTAAATGTGCAATTGAGACTCTACAGTATTATTTCTTGGAGCGATCCTATACACTGCTGACTGATCATGCACATTTAACCTGGATTGCTCGCCACAAGGATGCTAACCAAAGGGTATTAAGATGTTTTTTGCTCTCCAACCCTTCTTGTTTCAGAAATTGCAAATCCCTGGGAGAAGTCCATCGCCGATTTTCTCTCCCTCATGCTGGCTTCATGGCACGATCGGCCATGCCTAGAAGGGGTCCAGTGTAATCGGGAAGCTGCTGATCATCGAGAACGAAGTGGAAGCCGCCGCTGAGGACGGGCCGCTTTCCTGGTTCCCCGGGGGAACCACAAAGAGTTCACCACTCAGAAGTCTGTACGACTTCGAGATTAAAGACAGTGAAGAGAGAACACCGGGGGAAGCAAGGAGAGTGGAGGTGGAGAGACGGGGAGCATGAAAGGAGGAGAAAAGAGATCAAACACTGGAGAAGAGCCAGGAACAGAGGCAGAGACGAGCCAGGTCCGGAAGCGCGACCTGCAAGAGGCCAGAGTGAGCAGAGGAGTCGAACTGACACAAGGAGAACAACAGAAAGCACTCACAGTCACGTTCCAGGAGGAACGTGCCTGTACAAGGTGACATACTCAGCTGCAACACCACTTGGGGAGAAAAGAAACAGGAAAGACAATTACCAGTGATAAAGAAGGAAGGAGAAGAGGAAGAACCCCCTATAACTTAAGCCACACATATACATGACCTAAACACAGTTAAAAATAAATACAACATTAACCCTTGGTAAGGAGAGTTCTCTCATTTTGGTAGAAAAGGGACGAGCGGCCAACGGGTCCAGCTACACTCCCTAATTGGAAGGTACGGAATCCCTAAAAGTTATACTCTTTCAAAGAAGGTAGCAAGATTCTGGAGAAGGTCTTATAAAACACCATAGGGAGTAGATGAGGCCTAGTAGCTTTACCTGAGGCCAGCTATGCTACTGCATTCTCCACTTCTATAGGATTAATATGAGCCTCAAGCTCTATGGCCATCAGTTTTGGCAGATGTCTTACTTGCCCATCATTTTCACTCTGCTCTAAGGAGGCCTTACAGCCCTCGAAATATAAATCCATATAGTAATGATGGAAAGGCCCCCTTATTTCCAATTGTCCAGAAAGCAAGGCCCCATCTAAACCATTAATGTTTTGAATATTGTTTCTGCTTTTCTTGTCTGTAATTTGAAATGCCAGGAAGTGCCCAACTTCCTTACTGTTTTTAAAACAGTGACACTTGTGAACCTGCTTTTTCACATTTGCCTATTACAGATCATTTTCCTCAACCATTGCTCAAAAGCCATTGTGGATTCTTGTGATCTAGATTGCTGATTATAGAACCTTGAGCAATCAATTTCTTTTTTAAGGGATCCTAATGGAAGCAAGCCTCTTCCCTTCTTTCAGCTGTGACTTTCTGAAATGAGAAACTTAAGGTCTGACCTTGAATAAAAGCTTTCAGGGTAGAGACCACAGTGGGAGTTACAGTCCCATAGATGATTTCAATAAACTCTTTAAGGAAGACCTCCATGAATCTGATGTACTCAGGATCCAAAACAAGTTTACAATCAAAGGTTTGTCTGGGAGGAGAGATACAGCTTTGAGTTGAAGAAGGTTTAATATAGAAGCAAAGCGCATTGTGATCAGATAAAATCCTTACTTTTAGTTTAATTTCTATGTGAGCTGTAACTGAGAAATTAACCAGAAACAAACTCATCCAAGAAGATGAGCCATGAGGCGCTGAGAACGAAGTGAAGCCATGCTCCTGTGGACACAAGTATCTACAGGCATCAATAAGGGTATATGATTCCATTATCTGTTCGATGACCATACATGACTTGCCCATTCTTCTGCCTGCCTCCCAATTGGATTGTCGATGAAGAGTCCAGGGCAGGTTGGAGGACCAAATTAAAACTTGTTTCCAACCACTGATATAATACACCCAGCAAGTAATTAAATAAAGTGGGATCTTCTATATTCAGGATAGGTACTAAGCAACAGACCCCACTCCTTTTGATCCTCGCAATCAGCCATCTACCAGAATTATCAATTTTTATCTCACTCCAGACCCATTCATTCACCCAAGCTAATTGATGCACTGGGGCATCAGCAAAAGATGCTGCAAGATCGTGTGTCCTAGGTAACGAAGCCTATAAAATCTACGTGCCAATTTGTGGGTCTCTTGGAGACAAATAATTTGAGGTTTGAGTGTAGAGAGTTCTTCCCTAATGAGTCTAATTTTATTCTGAGATCTCATACCATAACATTCCAGCAGAAAAAATGTATGTCCTATTTGTCGCTACATACCCTATTGTCCATTGTCAAAAGAGCTTCATCTCGCAAGACACCATACATATGTATGCTTAGTGTTTTTTCTCCTTTTTCTCCCTTTGTCACCCTTTCCCCTACCAAACCTCCTCCTCCAACCCCGCTCTAGCCACTCTCACCTCCAGCCCTACTTATGCCTATCCTGCTTTCCTGAGGGAAACAGAACCTACTCTCACTCTAATCTCCTAAGGCCCACCATCCTTGCAAACATCAAGTGACCTGATGCACATCAGTAATCGCCCTCCATTGCCATAGCTGTTGAAATTAGAAAAAATGAAATAGACAGAGGGGGATAATGGAGATCAAGGTGTTGAAAACAAAAATCCCAAACCTCTTATAAAGACAGCATAAACCCAGATTACAGAGAATCAATCAGGAGTGCCCCCGCTTTTATATTTGTGTGTCTGATTCACCCCATTGTCTTAATAAAACTTTTTCTTTCTTGGGATCTCGACAGAAAACAGTTTGACCTTGGTATAGGATCTGCAGTCTTCCTAGTTCAAGCAGGGATACCATAGCCCCGAGATTCTGAAGGGAGGGGATCAACTCACTTAGCCGCCACCGTTGTTCCACAGCCTGTTGGCAAAAATCAGATTGGACAAAATAACTCTACCCCAAGAGCTTTAATTTGATTATGGGTTTGTGCTAGCTAAAAGGCTGACTGTTGAAACATAAAGGGGGTCATTATGATGATGGCGGAAGGCGGAGAAGCGGCGGTAAGACCGCCAACAGGCTGGCGGTCTTTTTTTTGTGTATTATGACCATGGCGGTTACCCCCATGGTCATCTGCCGGTTTTCCGTTCTGCCCGCCAGGGCGGGGACGACCGCCGGGCTGGAGACCACGGTCTCCAGCCCGGCGGTCGTCACTATACCGCCAGCGGTATTTTGACCCGGCTGACCACCATGGATTTTATGCGGTTTGAAACCGCCATGAAATCCATGGTGGTAAGAACTATCAGTGCCAGGGAACTCCTTCCCTGGCACTGATAGGGGTCTCCCCCACCCCCCACCCCGACTCCCTCCCCTACCCCCACCACCCCTGCCACCCCCCAAAGGTGGCAGGACCCCCATCCCCACCCGACCCCCAACATAACATCACTCATACACAGACGACACGCACGCAGGCACCACCAACATACATACACGCACACACACCGACATACATGCCAACATCCACACACACAGTCAGACACGCACACCCACATTCTAACATACATGCACACATCCATACAGACATACCTACAGACATACACGCACTCATTCCCAAACACACAACACCCCCGCAAGCACACACGCACTCACACACCCCCTCTACATACACACATGCACACCCCCATGCACGCACACAACACCCCTCCCACCCCCCTCCCCTCACGGACGATCGACTTACCTGGTCCGACGATCCTCCGGGAGGGGACTGGAGCCATAGGGCTGCTCCGCCGACACCACACCGCCAACAGAACACCACCACGCCGAATCACAGGACGTGATTCGCTGGGCGGTGTTCTGTTGCCGTGGCGGTGGAGGTGGAGCAACCTCCACTTCCCCGCCGCCCGCCAGTATGGCTGTTGGCGTCTCTTCATCCGTAAAAGGACGGAGAGCTGCCAACTGTCATAATAGGCCGAGCGGCAAACCGCCACCACTGGCGGTCTTCCGCACGGCAGTCCCTCGGCGGTCTAAGAAAAAGACCGCTGAGGTCAAAATGACCCCCAAAGTTTCCTAAGAAAATCTAAATCCCAAAGGGGTATTGGGATACATGTTTCCCGACCTGCTTTCAGAAGGGGCGCCTATGAGCCCTATGAACTACAGAGTCAATATCCTAGTCACTCAGGTGAGGGAACGCTTGCTAAAAGAGATGGATCATATATTTTCTAGGATCATCCCCCTCATTCCCCTGGGTATTGTGGTGTGATACTTTTCTCCTGACATTCTATATTATTCTCTATTTAGTTGCAGAAGTTCATAAATAGAAGACAGCAAGGTGTTTACCTTCTCCCCTGTACTTCCTCATTAGAGACCTATAGGTTTGGTCCCCTTCCCTCAGCCTAAGCAAGGGAGACCATCTTCAGCAGAGGAAGGGGCATCAGTCTGGGCATAGAGGGCAAGTCTTCCGAGCCTTCTGAGCAGCTGTGGTTTCGAGGTGTCAAAGTTAGGTTGAAGCTCATGAGAAGGTGTACGCTTGATGCCTTTGGGATCCCAAACTAGCTTTGGCCCTCCTTTTTCCATTCATTAACAACCCCACGTTCTGCAGCCTAAACAGTAAACGGAGCCTTTTCAAAATTACAGACTTCTGCAGGTAGTTTTCCTGAGCCCTGACTTTGCGGAATCCATGTGAAAGCTGCTTTCAGCCACGGTGCTTGATCATGTTTAGGGGATTATTCCCTTGCCCCCGGTCACCATCAGACTCAGATTCTGAGGAACATAAGAGGCTGCTTCTCCAGACCACTTTGATAAGGAGAAGAAAGTGTCCCGGGATTTATGTACCATGTACCACCTTCCCTTCATCAATCATACTCTTCAATAGGGCACTTGCCCTGCCCTGCCTAGGGCCCTAAACATTATCAACAGGGATGCCATTTAGATTTGTTTCCCTTGATGCTTGTGGCACCAAATACAAAAGAAGATTGTAAACTGGATATGATTGCACTTCTGAATCAATCTGCTGACAGTGGCCAGGTTCCACCCAAAAAGATGCAGAGGTGATTTATCTTGGTAATCATATTGAAAAAGGAGCAAGGAATATCTCAAACACATTTCTGCAATTCTGAAGCTGAGTCCTCCAAATACCTACCAGGAGATGAGGATGTTCCTATGAATTGCTGGCTACTGTCGTCAGTGGATTCCAAACTTTTCCCCCAACAGTGAATCATTTATTAAGATTGCCTCACAGTGATATCAAAGATCCTGTACCATTTGATGACAAATGTATGAAGCCCCTCAGGTAACTAAGCGAAAAATTGTTTAATGTACCTTTCCTCGGAATGCCAGATTATGATAAGGAGTTCTACTTTTTTTGCCATGTAGCAATGGGTGTGCTCTGTTGGTTGTGACCCAAAACCAATTGGTGGGTTATGAGGCCTGTGAGACATTTATCTGCTGCACTAGATCCACTAGCTGTAGCTTTTCCTGGTTGTTTGAAAGTGGTTAAATTACAATCAAAATGAAGGGGTTGTAATGGGACATGCTTTGATTGTGCTTGTTCTTCATTCAGTTGAGATTTTGCTGACTCATATCAAGACTCAGCACATGACAGACACTTTGAATTGTATGAGCGAATGATACTGTCAGCTGAAAACATTTCCATGAGAAGTTGCAGTTTTCTGAATCCTGTGACATTGCATAGACAATGATAATGAACTAGAACATGATTGTGTGAATGCCACAGAATTATATACCAAACCCAGACCAGACATTAATGATATTACTCTTGAAATGGTTGATCTGATATTGTTTGAAGATGGTTCTTGTCCAAAGACCATTGTGAAGTATCAAAAGTTGCCCATGCAGTTTGTTTTATTTCTGAAAGTGTTGAAGCATCATACCTGCCTAATATAATTTCAGCACAAGTGGCAGAGTTGAGTGCACTGCAGATAATTTGAATGTGACAGTTTATACAGGCTGCCGTATGTATATGGATGGTACATGATTTTGGGCAGTTGTGGTCACAAAGGGGTTTTACGACTACCGCTGCAAGAAACAGACCACAAGTCAAAAGAAAATTATGTTGAATGTACAGAAAACGTAAATCGTTTCTAGCTGAACCCAATACAGACTTCATTAAGTAAATTAAGGGTTCTCCAGGAGGAGGTACTAGAGGGTGACAAACAAAGGTGAGTAATGTTGGGTTTTAAAGCAAGTTATCATGAGGTTTGGATCAGTCCTGAGTATAAATCTGTTCTTTTTGATTCAGTGCATCATTGCATGCCTGCTACTTGCATGGCCAGAAACCTGTGGGGAGGGATGCCATGACCAGGACTTTTAACAAGTACTGGTTCAATACTAGATTCAGAAATGTTGCATCACTGTTGTGACTATGAGACACATTTGCAAATTGGATGGCTCATTTATAAGACTTCAAGCAGACTTGAAGTTTACAATGGCATTAAATATATTCTTGTGATTGCTTGTTCTCTAAATGGGTTGAGGTCTACCCTACTTGGAGATATGACAGCATGGCAGTTGCCAGGTTTTGTTAAGGGAACTGATTTTGCAGTTTGGCGTGTCAACTTCTAATGAGATAGATCATGAAACTCACTTTAAAAATTAGATTCCTATAATTAATTTATACAGCTCTCCAGATTCATCAGAAATTCCATTGTAGTTATTGTGCTTAATCCTCTGGCATAGTGAGGATGATGAATGGGACCACCAAAAACAAACTGGCTAAAGTGTGTGCATTCACCAGTTTGAAATGGCCGTATGTTCTTTGTCCTCAGCAGCAGTAGAAGTACCCCGCAAAAAAAAAGACTGGACTCTCCCCTCATGAAGTGTTGATGGGCAGAGTCATGAGATTAGCCCACATACCCACAGCAAAACGTCTAAATAACTGATGATATCCTATGAGATTGCTGCAATGGTCTGACTGATGTGGTGAAATCTATCTTTCATCAGGTGAATTTGGCAACAGCACAGTCAAAAGAAACTCAGTGCCATCAACTGCAACAAGGTGACTAGATTCTGTTGAAAAATCATATCTACAAGAGCTGCCTTGAAGAAATTTGGAAGGGTCCTTAACAAGTTGTGCTTGTAACTAACACAGATGTGCCATTGACAGTGTGGCAAGAGTAAGGCCCCGGATGGGGGCAAAGACCTCATTCTAAACAGATTACAATGTAAATGGATGTTTTCCTGTCAATCAATTACTAATGGTCTTAGCTGCACTAAAGAATGGGTTACTTAAGTTATGCTAATCTCTCCTTATCTGTTATCTTAGTGGCACTCTAACAATGTGCCTACGAACCTGCTTAGACTGACTGCTTTCATTGCCTGTTTTACTGCAAAGTGTATACAATGTGCAGCAGGCTGCACAACCATTATAACCATGTCATATCACTGTTTACTACATGGGATACGGGTGTCCAATATATATGAAATCTGTTCATTATTCATCAACATATACCCCATTTTTAGAATGTCCATATTACATTTTCTGTGTATTGTTTACATTGTTGTACATAAATTGATTACTGTGATATTCTCATATACTGTATTGTATACTGTATTGACATGTTTCTCCATTTGTAATTCCCATGTTAGAACATCTGCCCGTCCCACTCTGCCTCTGAAAGCCAAACACTACACAGTGATCAATGTGACAATGGCATGTTGTCCCTTCAATAAGTGCTGATGTTGGTCTCTATTGCCCTCTTTTATTTTTTGCCCTGTCTTAGGTGAGTTGGGCTTTATCGCGCAAGTTGCACATATACACTACAACTCCTGTTTAATGCAGCCGCTCTCCAGTTTGTCTTCCCCCATGCGGAAGTTCGCACATTCGGACAGCAAAAGCATCTAAACAGTTCTTCACTGTTCCTTGCCAAGATTAGCTTGATAACCTCTCTGTGAAGACGCACACTTGACTGTTCTCTTACCACTTGTCGATTTAATCCTTTGGCCCTGATGGTGCCATTCTTTGGCCTTCTAAGTGTAATCTCCTTGTCCATCTACACCCTTCGGTCGTCATCCCTCATTTCTGAATTATCCTAACATGGATCTGGATTTTCTGGCTGCCTCCTCACACCATTATATATATGTTTTACCTTTCTAATCAATTATTCCTTGCCCCTTCATCAGAGTTTTTGAGTGGACACGCCCATGTGAGTAATGATCTTCCTCTTCCCTGGGCTCCTGATTTATTTCATTTATTAGCTCTTTATTAATTCCCACAATGATTTATAAATTAGATTAACTTCCCCGTAGGTTTCTAATTAACTTCCTTAACCACCTCTCGGAGCATTGGCCCTTCTAAGTCCTTTTTTTTTTGGCTCCAACCATTTTTAAAATTCTTTATTCCTCATCAATTAGTTAGATATCCACCTTCTCAAAGACTTCTTCTGAAAAGACAGGTTCAAGATGCTCCTGCTGGCCTAAATCCCTTCTGCTTTTCATCCTGGACCCTGGATGGAGCCATTGGACCTGCAGGACACTTAGGGGCATATTTAAGAAATGTGCAGCGCCACTTTTCTTGCTTCCTTTAGCACCCCACTACCATGTGTGTGCCATATTTAAAATAACAGCACAAAATGGCGCAGGGGAGGGGACAATAGCGCCTTTTTATTTCATGCTTTTGATGTACTTTGTAGGTGTAGCACCAAAATTGTGTTGCTACTCCTGCAGAGTACATAGGGGCTCATTATAAATAATAGAAGCCCCCTCTGAGCAGGCATTAAAAGTGCCTAAAAATGGCACAAGTAAATCTGTTAGATTTCCTTGTGCCATTTTTTTGGCCCCCCTAACGGGGGAACGCCCCCCTTGCATCCATTATGCCTGGCGCAGGCATTATTTGGCACAAGAGTTTACAAAGTGGCCATAATGACGCTATGGCGGCGCTAAGGTGATGCAATGGGCTACTAAAATCTGCCCCTTATTTCTATATACTCCTCCTGCAGACCCACAGGTGCCACCTGCAGTTTTCAGTGGGCCAGGATAATTTTCAGTTTTCAGTGTTCTCTTTCTGCCTCTCAGATGTTCACAATGTAATGGTGATGGTCACAGTATAGGTGGCGTCGCCATAGGCAGTCATTAACAACCTCAATGCGATGTTGAACCACCTTATGTCATTGGACTTCACTATCAATGTGCATAAGTCATAACTGTTCCCTTTGCGGATGGTCCCTTTCATGTGGGCCATTCTGGATAAGGTATGTGTTGGAAATGGGGTCTTTAGTTGGCAGAGCTATACACCGTTGTTTAAGTAGAGACCACAACCCTAGTCAGGGTAAGACACACAATCCAAATTATCCTGTGCCCACCCTCTGGTAGCTTGGCACTGAGCAGTCAGGCTTAACTTAGAAGGCAATGTGTAAAGTATTTGTGCAATAAATCATGCAATAACACAGTGAAAATACCACAAACATCCACCACACATTTTTAGAAAAGTATGGGATATTTATCTGAATAAATTAAGGTAAAAAATAATCAAGATTTGATAATCACAAGTTGAAATATCACTTTTGTAATATTAAGAAGAGTCTTTAGTTCTTAAAAGCAACATTTGTCTCTTGCAAGCACAAAGAACCTGGTTTGCGTCAAAGTTACATGCACAAAGACCGCAGAGAAGGAGATGCATGGAAAAAGGTAGGTGTGCATCGGATTTCCGGGCGCACACAGACAGTGCATCAATTCTTTTCCACGTGGCAAGAGCTTTGCTTCGAATTCCGGTGTGCAGGCTTGAATCCACTTTGTGATGCAGGGTCTTTTGACACCCAGGGACGATGTGTGGGAAACCTGGGTGTGCGGGAAGAAGTCACAGCTGTTGCGTTGATCCGGTGTGCGATGCGGCAGAGTTTCTGTCCAACGGCTGGTGCTGCGTCGGTTCCTCTTGCAGGAATTCGGGCTGCGTTGTTCCGGCTCGGCGATGCGTCGATCCAGTGGGCTGTGGGTCAAAGTTCCGGTTGCAACGCTGGCGCTGCATCGATCTCCACTCAGGGAGCCAGCTATGTCGTTCCGGTTCGGCGATGCAGTGATTTTCTCACCGCTGGGCAGGCTGTGCGTCGATTCTGTGCAGGATGTGCGTTTCGCAGAACAATTAGTTTCCTTGCAGAGATGAAGTCTTTTTGGCTCGAGACTTCAGGAACAGGAGGCAAGCTCAGTCCAAGCCCTTGGAAAGCAATTCTCAGCAGACCCAGAGGCCGGCAAGGAAGTAGGGCAACAGCAAGGCAGCAGCCCTTTACAGCAAAGCAGTCCAGGTGAGTCCTTTGGGCAGCCAGGCAGCTTCTCTTGGCAGGTTGCAGGTTCTGGTGCAGATTGTCTGTCCCAAGAAGTTTCTAAGTTGGTAGGATCAGGGACCCAGTCTATATACCCAAAAGTGCCTTTGAAGTGGGGGAGACTTCAAAGAGTGGTTTTGAAGTGTACAAAGTCCCCTTTCAGTAAAGCCCTGTCTGCCAGGGTCCCAGTAGGGGTCTTGGCAGTCCATTGTGTGAGGGCAGGCCACTGTACTTTGAAACGTAAGTGTCAGGCCCTCCACCCTTCCAGCCCAAGGAGTCCCATTCAGTGTGCAGGTGTGTGCAGGTGTGACTAGGGGCCAGATGAAGGTAGAAAACATTTTGCGAGGTGCAAATTGCGAGTCCCAGCGACTCGCAATTTGCACCTCACAAAATGTTATGCAGAAAGGTGTCTCAGACACCTTCTGCGACTTGCTATGGGGTTGCAAAGACCCACCTCATAAATATTTATGAGGTGGGTCGCAGTTTGCGACCCCATAGCGAGTCTAGGCACTCACGGGGATGGTGGCCTGCTGGAGACAGCAGACCACCATGTCCGTGACTGCTTTTCAATAAAGCAGTTTTTTTTTTTCTCTTTGCAGCCCGTTTTCCTTAAAGGAAAACAAGCTGCAAATAGAAAAAATACTGAAACCTTTTAGTTTCGGTTTTTTTCAGAGCAGGCAGTGGTCCATAGGACCACTGCCTGCTCTGAAAAAATATTTTTGTGAGCATTCACAAAGGGGAAGGGGTCCCATGGGGACCCCTTTCCGTTTGCGAATGAGTTACCATCCACATCAAGTGGATGGTAACTGCGAGCTTTCGCGGTCACAAATCAACTCTACATCGCGGTGTGACTGGCAAATAGGAAGGGAACACCCCCTTCCTATTTGCGAGTCTGAAACACATTTTGCGAGTCAGTACCGACTCGCAAAATGTGTTTCTGCATCGCGTAAGGGCTTTTGCGCCTCGCAAACTGCATTTTTCGCCGTTTGTGAGGCGCAAAAGCCTTCCTACATCTGGCCCTAAGCATCCTGTGTTTGTGGGTGACTGTGTGAAATGCACAAGGGAGATGTCAACAAGTCCACACCTGGATTGGAGACAGACTGTAAAGCACAGAAGGATTTTAAGTGCAGAGAAATGCTCACTTTCTAGAAATGGCATTTCTAAAATAGTAATATAAAATCCAACCTCACCTGTCAGCAGGATTTAGTATTACCATTCTGGCCATACTAAATATGATCTGTCTACCTCTTTCTGATCAGAAACTACCACTCAAATATTATATGAGAGTAGCCTGATGTCAGCATCTGAAAGGAGCAGGCCTCACAGCAGAGGAAAACGAATTTAGGAGTTTTCCACTACCAGGACATATAAGACACACCGTTATCGATCCTGCTGTCTAGAAATCCAGTAGTCTCATTTAGGATAATGAGAGCCCACGCGACAATATGTCCTGCCTTTTCCCTACATAGCACCCTGCCCATAGCACCTACATAGCACCCTGCCATATGGGTTACCTAGGGCCCACCTTGGGGGTGACTTATATGTAGAAAAAGGGGAGTTTAAGGCTTGGAAGGTACTTTTAAATGCCAAGTCAAAGTGGCAGTGAACCTGCACACACAGGCCTTGCAATGGCAGGCCTGAGACATGGTTAAGGGGCTCCTTACGTGGGTGGCACAACCAGTGTTGCAGACCCACTAGTAGCATTCAATCTAAAGGCCCTGGGCACATGTAGTGCACTTTACTAGGGACTTACAAGTAGATCAAATATGCCAATTGGGTATGAACCAATATTACCATGTCTACAGGGAGAGAGCACATGCGTTTTAGCACTGAAAAAGCACTGAAAAAGAGAAGAAGGAAGGCAGAAAGTTTAGGAGGTGAGGGAAATTTCTTGGCTTTGGAGGCCTTCCTACACATCATCAGAGGAAGGAGAAGGTGCTCATGAAAAACACCACTGTCATGTGATACTGCAGCAAGCAGGGCGGGCTGGGGATTTGGGTCTTGTGCCAGAAGGCTCTATGCCTAGAGGCTCTACTATGCTTCTGGAAGTGGCTAGACCGCCAGGGAGTTTCTCTGTCGGTGAGCCACCTAGCGGGATTTCTAAATGCCAGGGTAGACAAACTCAGCCATTGATGCGTAGGGGACCATGAATGTCAATAACATCTGGAGTTGGTGCCTGGTATCTTCTATCAATGGGGAGAAACCTGGCTAGATCTTTTCGCCATCTACGAGAATGTTCAATGTCAGCACTTTTGCACATTGGAGTTCCCAAGAAGACTTTTTCCCGGAGATGCATTCTACCTAGAGTTGAGTTCAGGACTCCTCTATCTTCCCACCACTGCCTCTTTTGCCCCAAGTGCCTCAAAGACCAGGAACGACCAAGCCCACTTCATTCTTAGTGCAAAAGATTGGACGGGGAGAGTGTGGTACCTGGAACTCCTGGACATGAGCATCTGTCCTCCAGTCAAGCTGCTCTTCTTAGTCAGCAGCAGGTCAAGCTGCTGCACACAGCCCTGCAAAATATGCACCTTTATACTTTGAGATTGAGCTACAGCAATTGACCTTATTTGACTTTCCTTCAGAGGTCATTCATATCATCTTGGCAGCAAGGCATACCTCTACAATGCCTGTGCACTCCAGCTGCTGGGACAAATTTGTGGCTTGGTGTGACACCCATCAAATTGACAGCTGAGTTATGCTGTTGTTTGTTTTATCCCTGGCCCAGCAAGGACTTGCTTTTGACACTGTTAAATGCTATTTGTCAACTCTTTCAGCTGTTTTGCAGATAACTGACCAGTCTTCTTTATTTAAATTACCTGTTATGATGGAAGTCTTGAAAGGTTTGACACACTTGTTTCTGCCAGCACCCTTTGTGATGCCACAATGGGACTTTAATTTAGGTCTCACTTTTTTGATGTGCACTCCTTTTGAGCTGCTGCACAGTTGTTCTTTAGAGCTTCTGGCCTTGAAGACTGTCTTTCTCGTCGCCATAACATCAGCTAGCTGTGGGGGTGGGCTGCATGCTTTTTTGTCCACCCACCTTATACAAAATTCTTCTCAGATAAGTTGGTGTTGAGAACTGGAGTTTCCTTTCTGCCAATACTAGTCACTCCATTTCACATCGGACAGGCTGTCATCCTTCCAGCATTCGTTGCCCTATCTCCCCCCTCTAAGAGGGAAAAGAGGCTTGATTGTTTGGCACCTGGGCGGGCACAATACATTTTTATACATTGCACCACAGACCTTTGGGTGGATGATCAGCTCTTTATGTGATTTTCTGGGGGAAAGAATTGCAAGGCAATATAAAAACATACTAACTCCTGATGAATTGTTCTCCGCATAAAGATATCCTAAGCACTAGTGAAGAAGCAGCCTCCAGAAAGCTTACAGGCTTATTCTACCAGAGCTAGGACTGCTACCACTATGATAGCACACATAGTACCTCTCCTGGACATTTGTCAGATGGCTATATATATGTTTAAGAATTAATACTGCCTCAACAATCAGGTCTATCGAGAGGGACATTCTGACAGCTCAGTCCTGCAGCACATTTTGGTCTGAGACACTTCAAAGACTTACCCCCCTGGGTGAGTATTGCTATGGTGTCTATTCACAAAGTGAGGAATCTGCTGTTAGAAGTATCCATCAGAAGTAGTTACTTCATTTTGGTAGCAATCTTTCTGGAGGATACTCAATCTAACTTCAGACTCCTCATCCTTCTCACATCCCTGTTCTATTAACTGGATTATTTTCCATGTAAACATGCCCCAATCTAGACATCTGCACACTGGTCATGCCAATGTTCAAATGGGCTCCATGTCTAAGGGCGCAGACAGCCTAAGGAAGAAACTGACATCAGCTCGCCTGGGTGGCACTTATGTGTGGCTCCAATTTTTATTTGAAGAACGACTCATATGGAGCCACACAATGCCATCTATTGACGCACAGCAGTATTATTTTAAAGTTTTCAGATTCAGTCTGAAGCCTGTGGAATATTTACAAGGTGAAGAATCTGCAGATTATGTGGACAAAGCTCTTTTTTAGGGAAATTTCTCACATCGATTGTTTGTGGTTTTGACCAAATGGATGCCTCAGGAAACTTACCAACCATAGACATTTAAAAAACTAAAGACCCTTAAGAATTCAACACAGAATGGATTTCACAGAAGACTAATAACAACCCCAAAAGCAACACCCTTGGAAACAACCACCATAATATAACTGAGGGCAGATGCAGGGACACTCCAGCTGAAATAGGAATAATTAACTTGGCTATTGGGTCAGGTGGGCAGCATCTTCTGTGCTGCTAGCTCTCATATATGTCTGTTCTCCTCTAAGTCTGCAAAATAACTGTTCCCACAGACTTTCTAAACATCCGGCCATTTCTTTTGAGAAACTCAGTTGCTGCTACTAGGTCCATCCCTCAGGTTACACACCTCCTTAGTCAATGAGGTAAACTTCAGAGGTCAGGAACTCATGCTTCGTGTTAGTGGGGGAGGTTGAGTGACAGGATTTACCATGCTGCCAAAAGATATCCCTACCAGACTTTTCTGACTTATTCTTCCACCAGCACATTCAGTGGGCAATTGGATTATGTATCAGGCCCAGTTCCTTGGAAGCAATGCTCTCAAGATGGCCTCCTTCTGGCAGCACCGGTTCTGAGTTTTATATTTCACTAGAGGATCAATGTTGCCAAACATGGGGATGGGAAATTAAGGTGGGCTTTGCAGGGAAGGTGACCTGAAAAGAAAAAGGTTAATCAACAATCCTTAGTTCTGCTTTCACGAAGAATTCTTTTTATGATTTACACAAGTAAATGGTGGTTGCTTCCACTATGTGAGCAAATGCCAGAAATACAGTTCCTTATGTTACATAACGCAAAGTTTTTGATATTCCTGAATCCAAAGTTGTAACAGTTCTTTTGAAGGTTCATTGTGAGATCCCAAAATAAGTCTGTTTATACAAAAATTAATCTCTCCTTAGGGGGACAAGGAGTGAGTTCACAATGTGTCTCTCGTGCTGTGGCTGGTTAATCTCCCTTCACTAACCCCAAGTGGAGGCCTAAATGTGCCTCTGAACTCACCATGTTACTGGAGTGCTATTTTTTTCCCTATTGCACAGAAGAATTCCTCCTCGAATGCTAGAAGACAGCACCTCATCGGAGCATCTAAGGAAGGTAAGTGGGGACTGGAAGTATATAGAGCCAAAAGAGCAAGGTATCAGAAAACACATGCATCCTTGATCTGCATGAAGACTGGAACAGCTATCTGGAATTGGGAAAACTGCCTTACGTGTTTGACTTCTCACTGCAGCTGTTCCTTTCAAAACCAAAGATGAATAGCAAGCACAACTGAGCCACCTTCTTTAAATAGAGGTGCTGTCCCAGAAGGCGATGCCCGGAAACATGTTCCAGGACTTGCACAGGCTGGAAAAGGGAGACAACAAATGAGTCTTCATAGTCAGCACAAACAAATGAGTCATCACGGTCATCACAGGTTAATTGAGAATGTTCCCTAAGTGACACCTGCTGCCAAAGGGAAACAACAAATGAATCATCACAATCAGTACAAACAAATGAGACATCAAGGTCAGCAGCTCACTTGAGTATGTTCAAGAACTGATACATGATGCCAAAGGGAACAATAAATGAGTCACCAAAGTCCGCACAAACAAATGAGTCACATGGCAAAGCTCATTACTGGCATGAATGTTAAAGGAAACAGAATAATGAAGACAATACAGTAATATACAATATATTTTTGTTTAAGCACTGGAACATTATTGGTACATACATGCTGGTGAGATGGACTTTTACTAATTACAGCAAGGAGTTTGTGACAGATGTCTGCATGTAGCTGGCACTAATGAAAGCACCTGCACATCAATGTCAAACATGTTAGCTGGGCTCCATAAACAGAAGGTGTGACTTGATGCATAGAAACTCATCATAATGTGCCTAAGCATAAAGATTTGCTCTTGTTGGTTAACTTGCTTGGTTATCGTAATCCATAAGAACACACTTGGGACCCTGCTTCAGGGGGTCCATGTTGCTCTCTGGTTCCTGTGTTTCTGTCAATCTGAGTGATCGGCTGTTTTTGAGGGGTGATGTCAGGTGCTAACTCAGGACTGCCTCAGCGCAGGATGTTCATAGGTGTGTCCACTCACTTTTATTATTGGGATTCCAGCCACAAGGTGTGTGATATTACCTGCCCACAGAACACTAGGGCTGGCACTTGTTTTTGTGATCATAATCTGGCTTCTTAAAGAGGATTGCCTCAAGCTGCATCTTTTTTGGCTCGGGATTTGTTGGTCATCATCAGTGCTGCTTTAATGACAATCTGAAGTCTCGAAGATTGCTCTTCTTGACATAGGTCTGCTAACCTGTGTAGAAGGTGATCATACCTATGGTATCCTTGGGGCATGCCCAACTGCATTTGGGGCCTGCTGCAAAGATTGCATAAAGATAGCATAAACATGTAATAGAAAATTAATTATTGTGTTGGCTTCTCTTTAGAGAAGATGTTTTACCATTCATTGTGATGGAAAAGCAGTGTAGTTATCATAGATAAACATAGCACTTCTGGTATGCACTTTATACATTGTTAATATTATTTCTATATATTGTTTTCAAATATTCCTATCTTGAAAACAATTTGATTTGCCATTTTGACCTGTGCATGAAGGTTTGCCCCTACACAGAAAATTATTTATTACATGCTGGCAAGGGAAGCTTTAAATTCCATGCTGGTCCACAGGCACCAGCAATCTCACGCCCTCATGAGGAAGGATGGGTTTTCCCCCTCCCTGTCCCAGCTGCACCTAAAGTATCCAGATCATTGCCTGTCCCTGACTGGATGTCATGTGATGCTTACTTCCAAACTGAATGAGACCAGGCAGTCCCAGATGAAGTACACCTGTCCTCCACTGGGATAGATGTGGGAGAGGGTGGTGGGACATATGCTGCAAATGAACGGTGTGCTTCCACTCTGGTGATATTGGATGTGGAAAAGGTGAACATCTAGCCCACATGCCATAACAAAACATCTTCAATGCCAGGGGAGAGCACTGCAGATGCCGGAGTTGCTGGTGAGGCTGCAATGCCTGCTTACACAAAATAAATTAAGATTCTCCATGAATGCAGCAACCATGACAGGCTGTGAAGCACAACTATTACCACTGTGGTTTCACCATCACTTGAGTAGATCAGAAGGGTCCAATTAGGCATTAGGACAGACTAGGGCCCATGTTAGTGTCACCTGATGCATCACTGGTGCTCCGGCCCTAGAACATGCTTAGCACTGACATAGGAGACAACAGACCCATGTGCCATTACACATCAGATGACAGGAGGACGTGGCAACAGGAGGGCATGGAAGCCTATGCAGTAACTCACATGTAAATCTCCCAGTTTTACCCTTAGGTCTTGTTTTTTATGAAGTAATCCATGCAGCAAAAGCCATCTTCTTTAACCAGCCATTGAACTCAGAGCACCAAGAGTAATCTACTTATATAGCCTTGCTGATCATGCATCTGCACTCTTTATCAGCGTTTCCCTTCCAGCTTTATATCAATCTACAGCATGAATCATGTTCTTATAGCTTTCTCGCTGCCACAGGTCTCACCAGATCACACCGGACCCATAGAGTGCTATCAACTGGTAAAGATCCAATAATCTGATTCACGTATGTTGACTCTTGTTGAACCAGTAATAACTGATTTCCTCGTTGTGGAATATATGGAAGTCTTTTAATATGATTTATCATCCGATAACGAATTCTTGCAATGGAGACACTCCTTTTTGAAAGGGAGAAACATGTTAGCTGTTTGTTTGTTGTGTTGTTTGGGATTACATTATTCAGATAAAGAACATTTCTTATATAGACTATTGTATCTAGAGCTTTCTGTAGATTTATTTGAACTCTTTATGAAATATAACAAGTTAATTTATGGCAACTGGTTGGTTCTTTATTATATTATTTTGAGATGGGACAATAGCAGATAAATCTAGAATACTTTTTTTTTGTTTTGTCAGTACAATTAATAACAGCACCCTTGTGACTCCAGCAGGTTTCTACAAAAACTGAAAGATTAACTCTTTCCTTGCCTGTGCCCTCCTCCTTTCCAGCTGAACAGTTGAGCAAGAAACCTTCTCCTACTATATTAGGGCACGTTTCTTTTCCATACACCCCACATGTTTCTCTTTCTTCCCTCTAGGGCTCCTGTTATATATACAGATGTCGTTTTTTCACTCTATCATTTTCCTCTCTCTGCTTTTCCATTTCCCTGTATTGTAGGAGTTGCTTTGCCTATTATATACCAATATTGGAGTTTTACATGTTTGTGGGAGAGTGTAAGGATAGCAGCCAACATGCCACCATTTGGAAAGTTACTCTTAACACTTTGGTTGAGTCCCTAAGATTTGCTATTTCATCCCATCTGTTGTCCATGCTAAGTTATCCCTCACTGCTTTCAAATACGAATTAATGCACCCCTGGTCGATCAAATTTGTCATTTCACTTTGCCTCTGCTTTGCTTTGTCACATTTGTAGTCCCTCTTCCACTTTCCATTCCATCATTTTTTATGAAGAGAGCTATAATTTTTGTTTAACCACTTTGTACATGTTGTACATTTCTTTGCCCCTTATTTTGTCCAGTTACTAACTGTTATTTGTCACCATAATGCTGGCCCTGGCTTAATGAAGGGAAGAGCTGAAACACTGTGGCACTGTTAGCATGACAATAGCAAGGCCAAGGATGTTGATTTACCACACAAGCCTTTCCCTTAATGACATCAAAGAAAATGATGTCATATGCCTCATAATCCCTGAATATATTTCCAGGAAGTGATGTCACATTACCATAACCCTGAGGATTGCAAAGTAATCTATATTAGGGAAGTTCCATAATAATTGTATGATTAATATAGCAAAACAACAAAGACCAACGTCTATTTTAGATGATACCTTTATTAGGCTGCTAATATGGTCTTTGAAAATGGAGGGGCATTATTCTTGTCCTAAATTATAGAGAATGAGTGAAGCAAATGAGACACACCTCTCTTTAGGGGGGAGGGATTGGATTGATTCTCCCCTAACAATATTTTGAAAAATAGAGTCAAACGGTGTATTTTAATTTAGTATTTTCACATTATTGGCAAACAAATCCATAGACTCCATAAGAGCACTCATTAAATATTCAAGTACTTTCATGGTGTGCGAAGCCAATGAAACCTGATGCTCCCCAGAAGTTAATCCCATGTTATTCTAAACGTGCAATGGGTGCCCCCATATGTTAAAAATTACCTACTTTGTTGCAGGATCAGAATTTTGTCATAGGTGTCCCTCATGTGCCATTGGTGCCCCTAATAACAAAAATGACATACAATATCCCATACCAGAATTTGTATGATAATGCTGTACATATACTGTGAGAGACCCTTATGCCAGAAATGACTTCTAGTCCAGGGGTCTTCCACTTTTCTGTAGTCTGAGCTCTACAGTATTCAATGGAGATCATCCAGTACTACTAATAGTATTATAATAGTGACCACATCAGACAAAATTACATTAGTGCCCCCCACATGCAAGATTACCAGAGTGATCACCGCTACAGATCAGGTAGGATTACTAGCAGCAATGTAAAGAAGGCTTTGTCAATTTCGAATACCTGTACATGGGTAATATGTAACAGGCATAGATACAATGCACGATGGGTTTGTACTTTTCCGCAGGAGTAAAATTGACACAACGTGTTTCTCAACCTCCCTATGGATCAGGACAAGTAGATTTCTGCAGCATCTTGTCCCATGGGCATGTAGATTATTTTAGCAATTTCCACACCGATGCACTCTGTACAAATAATTTGATTCGACCGTTAAAATAGGCTTAGAAGCTTGGCCAGGCAATTAAGTCTGAACCTCCGCAAACAATCAATTGAGTAATGATTCTAGTCCAATGTGATTTCTGAGTGTCTTATCTCATTCTAAACTATATTTTGATGTGGAGAGATCTTCAGTGCACGTGCGACAGACGCAGACCTGAGCAGTACAGCCACGGCAGAGGTCGAAGTATTTCCAATAGTTTTTATACTTGCTTAAAGTGCTATCGCAGCCTTTGCTTTATTGCACATTAAACCACATTTCAAATGTGCTGCCATCTTGCATTTCGGTGTTGTACATTTTACATTTAAAGCGACTGCTCGAGTATGCGTAGCTTTGTTGTGAAACTGGCATAACGAAGCGAGAAGCTTGTACTGCATCCCGTTGTATCTATGTCCCAGGTCCGCTTGCATTCTTCTCAGGCTAGGCATTTGATTGTTGGCAGCTTTCCCGAGTTTAACATTGTACAGGACTTAATATCCTCTGCTTACTGCATTATAGAAAATGCATAAAATAAAGTTAAAATTGAATTGAATTTAGCATTGCATGCTCCATTGGCTCAGAAAACGAAGCGATGGTCCGATTTGAAATTCACACTTGGAACAATTTTTTTGTTTGCTATTTTTTGCATTAATCATTTGTTAGACTTCAGTGGGCATTTTAGAGCGTCTCGTTTCTTCCGCAATTGTGACTAAAAAAGTAATGGAGGTGTTTCCAACAGGACTATACACTTGTTGTCTTCGGCAGCACCTCCCCCTGCACACTCCCACATTAGAGTGAAAGCAGCGCTCAACAGTAGAAGTAGGCGCGTCAGAGAAAGCTCGAACCTGACTCAGGCCACAGATATTCCTTAACTCGGGCTGAAAATAAACTGAGCTTTGAATTGTTGATTGGCATTTGCTCTGCTGCACCCAATGTGGCTGTATGGTGGGAATCAGGAAGAGGGGGGGGGGGGGGCGATTAGTTCTTAATATAATTTAAAAAAACACTACACCTCCCCTTTATTTCCCTGCCTTCCTTTGCACAGCACACCTGCATGCAACAGAAGGAGAAGCTGGAGGTAGGCCTCAAAACAGCGCTGTGCACCTGCCTTCGAATTGCAGCGTTTGTTTGAGGCCTGCTTCCGAAAGGAACGTGGCCTCACTGGCAATTGAAGCGCGTTGCGCTTGAGGCTGAAAATGGCGAAAACAGCAAGTAAAGATGAGAGAGGGAGTAGAAACAAAACTGAAACTGAAGCCCCGCGGCTTCTGTGACCCAGGGCAAGCCCCCCTGCCTTCGGTCACTACAAGGAACAGAAATGATAAATAAACTAAAAGTGACAAAGTGATGAAATAATAAAAAAGACACTACAAGGGACAGAAATTATAAACTAGAAGTGAGAAAGCGATGAAATAATAAACAACGCGTATGCTCGTGTTAGAGCTATTAGCGTCGTAAACTCCTAACTAGACTTTTTTGCCAGACAAATTAAAAGTAAAAAACGCAGCACGATTGCGCTGTGTAAAATGCAGCGCGATCGCGCTGAAACTGAAAATAGAAAAACGGAGGACAATTGCGCTGAGTGGAAAATAAAAAGATAAAGTAGTCTAGAAACCATGCTGAAAACACAGAGCCGCCTATGTTTTCAGGAGTTTACCACCGCTGTGTGGGTGGGCTAAACACCGGAAAAGGCATGAGGTCTGCATGCCTTTCACAAATGAAAGCAAGCGGATTTTGAAAGGCAAGCCCACAAACCAATGAAAGTGGCTGAGGTGATGTGGGCGTGGTTAGAAGCCCAAAGAGAGATTACTACAGGGGACGGAGCGTTTTGCGCTTGGCCCTAAAAAGGACTATTTACTCCAGTAGTGGAGACGTAAAAGAGGAAACCAAAATGAATTAAAAGATATTGGAGAGAAAGAAAAACAACTGTTTATACAGCCATTAACACTGCAGAATTTTTCTTAATTAATCACTGCATATAGTTTAAATAACATAATTTCATTAAGTATAGGAGGGGGACAGAGATGTGGGAGTAGCGTGTGCGGTAAGAGGAGATAAGTACTTGGTTTAGGGTGCCGCTGGCACCTCACTTACACTTTCTGATCACATGTGCTCAATAAAACCTTTCAAAGGAATTTGATAGTCACTGGTTTTATCAAGTCTTGTTTACCATACAGTGCAGGATTTTGGTTGAGATAGACCTGTTGTAGACTTACCAAGAATGTACAGAGAACACACAGCCCGTCCACTGCTTGCCATTGGTTACTTTTATTGTTACTCTTATTTGCTTGCTTTTTATTCAGTTGTTCTCTGTGTCCCATCTTAGCTTGTCCCTCCCCTTGACTGTGGCTTTGTTTACCTTTCTTTTGATTGGCTGATTTGTATTCTTCCACTGCTTACTTTTAGAGAACTCCATTTTCCTTTTTGGTTAAGCACTCAATGAGAATGCATATGTTTTCATGTTTTCTCCCACTTTTCAATACCCGCCACAGTGCTATATGGTTGTTCTCTCCTTCGTGTGCTGCTCGGTCTCTCTTGTATGCTTCTCCCCCTTCCCCCTTGCTGTATTGCTCTCTCCCTTGTGTGCTTTTCCTCCCTACCCAATCTTGCTCTCTCCTTTGGGGGCTGCCATCCACCACCACCCAGCTTTACTTTTAATTACCCCCACCACCCACACCTCCATACCACCTCCAGTCCTTTTTCTTAAAAATGCATTTTGGAGGGTGCAGCTCAAATTGCTGCCAGCCTTACAAAAAAACATTTTTGCACCACTCAAATGTAATATATTTTTTTATTTAACATTCCATACTGGATCGGTAAATAAAAAAATGGTGCCTCTGTCTTTTTGGAGGTGCACACATACGTGGTGACCTGATGGGCACACTACCGCTATGACGTATGCACGCAACTACAAAATGATGCAGCTGCCAGTAGATGTTGCATGTTTCCACCTTTTATCCCCTTTTCTTTTTTACTTTTGGTCAGTGCTGCAAAGTATGAGAAAAAAATGTTTTTCTAATCTTTTACAGGATAACAAAACTGCATTGGCAAAGACAAGTGTTGTACAGCAAAACATAACACCTATTTAGTCTACATTGTAATGGTCCAGTTGCGAAACGTAATGCTTCCGCAAAATTGCAGTAACCGTGTCCCTTTGAGCAGTTCTCCAAACAGTGTGCGTCTAAGCACAGGTTGTCTGGTATGGATGAACCTAAAAATTCCCTATCCTGTGCGAGCTGCATATATATCTGAACCAAAATCTCGGACTTCCACAAATTCTTTATTTATGTAGCAGCTGAAGTTCGGGACAAGTTCACATTTTTGACTCAAAGTTTACAATTTTATGTGTGGAGTTCCCATGATGGTGGCTAAATAAACAAAGCCTTCTCCTCATGTCTGCCTTTGCTAACTTACATTTAGACTTATTGAATTGTGTGAACAAGGGGAGGCAGATTGAAAGTGTACTGAAGAAGTAGACCAGAGAAGATAGACAAAAATTGGGGGAACCATCGCCACCATAGTCACCATAGTTTTTTACACTAAAAATCATTACCATGTTACACATTGGTAACCTTAGGAATCCTAACTTTTTTATAGCACATTATTTGACAAAGTGTACAGGACTCTAAAAACCAAGAATATTAATAATAATCTACTGCTGTTGCACCACACATGTTAGAAACCGGCTTACTGGTTGACAATACTGGTCAGGGTAATGCACAAGCAAACTCCAAATTAACCGGTAATCAGGCCCCTGGTAGCTTGTCAGAGAGCAGTCAGGCTTAAATTAGAGGCAATGTGTAAAGTATCTATGCAACACTTCAAACAGTAAAACAGTGGAAAACCCACACAAAAAGATTCCATAGAGCTTAATTTAATAATTTATATAAGACTAAAACTACAAAAATCCAATCAGTAGAACATGAGTTATGATTTTTTAAAGAATACACTGCAATATAGTTCCTAAAAGCATAAAGCGCCAAAAGCGGCTACCTGGTTGTACTGGACTGTGTCAAAGTCAAACGTTCACATTGACTCCAATGTAGTGAGGGTTGGATACAGTCCCAAATTAGTCCTGCTGAACTTTTACCTTCTCAAGTTTTGTGTCGAGTCCTGTTTGCATTGGAGAGGGTCGCAAGGAACAAGGAGAGCATTGCCGGTGGCAGTCGGCGTGGTGCAAAGAGCAGGCTGGGTGTCGCGGACAGGTGGGAAGGAACTTCGTGATGGTGGTCGCCCATGGGCTGTCGATGCTGATGTGTGAAGAGATGGACTGGAGGTAGCTTGTGCTGATTTTAAGTGCAAGTGCCATAGTTCCGGTGCCAACAGGTCACAAAGAGTCTAAAAGCTTCATTTCAAGAGTTTGTGACCCACACCAAGGGTCTTAGGACCTGAGAGGCACCCCTTGGGGGTCAGGAACTTGCTGAAGATGGATCCAGGAGCTGTTGTGGAGCCTTTTATATCCATGAGGCTCAGATCAGGAGTCTAGCAGATTAGGCCTTTGAGTCATTATGGAGGTCTGGGTTCAAGATGAAGTTGCAGGTCCAGTTTTTCTTCCACAGGCAAAAGGGCAGCAGGTCAGCACAGCAGGGTAGCAGTTAATTTAGAGCAGCAGTCCAGCAGAGTGACAGTCTCTGTAGGAGCCCAGATGTCCTTCTTCCTGGCAGATTATCCACAGGTCCAGAAGTGTACTGAAGAGTTGATGCCTGAGGTCCTTCTTTCATACACCTTTGTGCCTTTGAAGTGGTGAGAAGCTTCTAGAGGCATGTCTTTGAAGTGCACAGATGCCCTACCTTCCTGTCCCTGGCTCCAGAATAACTACAGGGAGTATTCAGCCCTTTGTATGGAGACAGGACACAGCCTATTGAGGTGTAAGTGAGGCTGGGTCCATCTCCTCCCTCCTGCCAGTGGTGGGCCATCCAGTCACATCTAAGCTCCCATTATGTGTGGCTGTCTAGGAGGAACCCACAAAGCCCAACTGCTAACTACATCGAGTCATGTGTCCAGAGACAGGCTCCAGGCACCAAATGGCTAAGGCAAGAAAATGCCAACTTTCTAAAATGGGCATTTTCAGAATTGTGATTTAAAATTCGACTTCACTGTAAGTTAGAATTTTGAATTAGGATTCCAGAGACACCAAACATGAACCAATATAGCTTCCATTTGGAAATTAGACTTATAAAATGTAATAAGGCAACTCCAATGTTATCCTATGGAAGAGGTAAACATTTCGGTAGTGAAAAATGCATTTAAGAGTTTTTCACTACCAGCACATGTAACACTTAAAAGAAAAGTGCATATCCAACTTTTTAAATACACTACACACAAACACCTGAAGAAAATCAGTGTTAAGGGACTGAGAGGAAAAGTAGGCCTGGACTATATTTGCATCCTCCCTGCCATAACACAAAACACATGAGTGAATAAAGCACACTAGGGTTGCCCAGGGTTTATTACCTGGATTTTTAGGAATCCCAGAAAAGATAAAGCAGATGGCACACGTGGTGTCTTAAACACATGAATGGTGAATACACAACTACATGCAAGGTTCACTGCCTCCTACATTAAATACATACCATGCACTGAGGTAGGCAACGCCCCATGAAGCAGAGAGATGAGGGTGGCCTTGTAGTCATACACTAGGAATTTAAAAAAGGTTTAATGAGGCCATTACAAACATGCACCAAAATGGTGGAAGGGCCCTGGTAACAGGACCAGGATTGTTACTCACTTCATCAAAGGTTACTCCCTGCTGGTACACCTACTGTGGACATCTGGTCTCCTCCTGATGATGCAGGAGTTGGTAAGGTGCTCTGTAATTATTTCATGAGTCGGTGCATAAAGATGGCCAAAGATGAAGCATGACATTCGGGGGTTGTGTGAGGCCATACCTTCCAAAATTTTTAATATTCCTGAATTTTCTTAAATCATGCAGAATTGATAACTGTAAGGGAGTCCAGCATTGACTAAATGTAGTCTGCTTCGTCTTTTTTGGGATTCCCAGACATCTAGGTAATATCCCTTGGGCAACCTTTTAAATACACTGCAACCTGCCCATAGAAGTATCTAGGTCCTACCTAAGGGGTGTCTTATATGTATTATAAAGGAAGGTTTGGGCCTAGAAAGGGATTAAATTTGCCATGTTGACATGACAGGTTAAAACTGCTCACACAGGCTCTGCAATGGCAGTCCTGAGATACATTTAAAGGGCTACTTAAGTGGCTGGTACAATCAGTGCTGCAGGTGAACTAATAGTATTTAATTTACATGCTCTGGGCCTGGTAGTGCACTTTACTAGGGACCTAAAAGTAAATTAAATATGCCAATTGGATATAAGTCAGTGCTACCATGTTTTGAGTAGAGAGCACAAGCACTTTAGCACCGGTCAGCAGTGGTAAAGTGTGCAGAAATCTATGGCCAGAAAAAACGATTTCAGCAAAAATAGGAGAAGGAAGGCAAAATGTGTGGGGATGATTCCACAGAAAGGACCAGATCTAACACGCATTATTTGATAAAATGTACAGGACTCCAAGAACCAAGAATACTAATAATAAACTCCCCCTGCTGCACTGTGCTATGGTCACAAAATGTGTGCTACTGTACATCGCAGGTGTTCGTATTAAGTAAAATGATGGTGCTCCTTTTATGGACCTTCAAATGTTAAACAGGCAGCCTTGCCAGGGATGGAACCTGTTTTCTGCAGGTTGCACACAAGTTGTTTATCATAGGCAGGTTAATAGTTTACCATCACCGCTAAGGAACCAGTTTGGAGGTAGTTTTCTTTCAAATGTCCTTTGCAAAATGCTCTGCATTGACAGTCTTTGTTGTAATGATGTCCCTCACAGTAGGGTAGTCACCAGCCTGGAGCAACCACAACAGTGGCACAAAGAGGTGTGAGGTTTCTGCACTTGTCTGTCATCTACCCAACTGAAAGTGTGACTGTTAGACCTGACAGCCTTTGGTGGTCACCCCTAACTTTTTGCCTGCCTCCATCCACTTTTTGGACACTGTTTTTGCTGGTTTTAGGACTCTGCACACTTTACCACTGCTAACCAGTGCAAAAGTGCATATGCTCTCTCCCTTAAAACATGGTGACATTGGCTCATACCCAATTGGCCCTAGTAAAGTGCACTACAGGTGCCCAGGGCCTGTAGATTAAATGCTACTAGTGGACCTGCAGCACTGGTTGTGCCACCCACATAACTAGCCCCTTATCCATGTCTCAGGCCTGTCAGTGGAAGGCCTGTGTGTGCAGTTTCACTGCCAATTCGACTTGGCATTTAAAAGTACTTGCCAAGCCTTAAACTCCCCTTTTTCTACATATGTCACCCCTAAGGTAGGCCCTAGGTAACCCATAGGGCAGGGTGCTATGTAGGGAAAAGGCAGGACATGTACCTGTGTAGTTTATATTTCCTGGTAGTGTAAAACTCCTAAATTAATTTTACACTGCTGTGAGGCCTGCTCTTTCCATAGGCTAACATTAGGACTACCCTCATATACTGTTTGAGTGGTAGGTTCTGATCTGAAAGGAGTAACAAGGTCATATTTAGTATGGCCAGAATGGTAATACAAAATCCTGCTGACTGGTGAAGTTGGATTTAATAATACTATTTTAGAAATGCCACTTTTAGAAAGTGAGCATTTCTCGGCACTTAAATCGTTCTGTGCCTTACAATCTATGTCTGGCTGGGTTAGTTGACAGCTCCCTTGTGCATTTCACTCAAACAACCCCAAACACAGGATGCTCAGTCATACCTGCACACATCTGCATACTGAATGGGCCTTCCTAGGCTGGGAGGGTGGAAGGCCTGACACTTACTTGTCAAAGTACAGTGGTCTGCCCTCACACAATGGACTGCTAAACCCACAACTGAGATCCTGGCAGACAGAATGAAACTGAAGGGGACCTTGTGCACTTCTAAACCACTCTTTGAAGTCTCCCCAACTTCAAAGGCACATTTGGGAATTTAAACAGGGCCTTTGACCCTACCAACTCAGACACTAATGGACAAGATACCACTGGGGAAGAAACTCTGAACCAGAACCTGCAATCTGCCAATAGAAGCTGCCTGGCTGCCCTGGACTGCTTTTCTGAGAAGGACTGCTGCCTTGCCGTTGCCCTGCTGCCTTGCTGCCTTGCTGCCCTCTGGCTCTGCTGAGAAGTGCTCTCCAAGGGCTTGGATTGAGCTTGCCTCCTGTTTTCTGAAGTCTCAGGGCCAAAAAGATTTCATCTCTGCAAAGAACTGCTTGTGCGGCGAAAAATTGACCCACAGGCTGCCGAAAGCAACATACAGCCCGCACTGTGGCGAGAAAATCACCATACGCTGAACCGGAATGATGGCGCCTGGCTCCCCGAGTGGAGATCGATGCAGTGCCAGCATTGCGACTGGAACTCCGACGCATGGCCCACTGGATTGACGCATTGCCGAGCCGGAATGATGCAGTCTGACTTCCTGTGAAGAGGAATCGATGCAGCGCCTGCTGTGCAACAGATATTTCCCTGCATCGCCCACCGGATCGACGCAGCTCCTGTGAGTTCGTCCTGCACACCCAGGATTTCTCCACATCGTCCCTTGGGCGTCCAAATACCCCGCAACCCAAAGAGGATCCAAGTCTGCGTGCCGGAAATCGACGCAAGGCCCTTTTTGTGTGGAAAATATTGACGCATCATCTGTGTGCGCCTGGAGAAACCAACACACACCACCCTGTTTTCCATGCATCTCCTCCTCTGCAGTCTCTTGAGGATAATTTAGACGCAAACCAGGTACTTTGTGCTTGTAAGAGACACTTATTGCTTTTAAGAATGCAAGACTCTTTTTTTATCATTTTCTAAAGTGATATTTCAACGTGTACTTATCAAATATTGATCTTTTGACCTGCATTTAATCAGATAAATATTCTATATTTTTCTAAACCTGTGTGGTGTATTTTTGTGATGTTTATACTGTGTTATTGCATGACTTATTGCACAAATACTTTACACATTGCCTTCTAAGTTAAGCCTGAATGTTCAGTGCCAAGCTACCAGAAGGTGGGCATAGGATCATTTGGATTGTGTGTGACTTACCCTGACTAGAGAGAGGGTCCTTGCTTGGACAGGGGGTAACCTGACTGCCAACCAAAGACCCCATTTCTAACAGTGACCAAGGAAGACAAAAGGCTAGGCCTCACCTAATGGTCCCCTTTACCTTGCAGAACAGCATCTGCAGTTTTCACCCCTACCATTTCCCACAGAACAGGGCTTCAGGAAGCCTAATCAGCATCCCCTTGCTTACAAAGTGTTCATTACATTTATATAGGGAGAACAATCACAATCTGTCACCTGTGACCATCCTTCTTCACCTCAGTGGCTGGCCCCGTACCCTCCAGCCACAAGAATGGAAGCAATACACTCTCATTGTCTGGGTAAACTGTCCTTGCCGTCCATTTTGTGTTATGTTATACCAGAGGCATCCAAAATAGATCACAGTTTACTATGTAATTAATGATGGAAACCAGACTTGACGATGAACATCAAAAGACACCCTCTGCAGCATTTGCAGACATTTCTTTTCAATGTTTGCATTATTTACCAATGTATTTTCTCATATTGCTTTGATCATGAGGTTGCTCTTTGAGAGCATTCTAAAGTGCTTGATATTCACCTGTATATGCACGTAGCCATTACTTAACGCTTTCAGCCCCTGAGCCCAGCAGCAGAACTTGCTGGAGTGTTGGTCTAGTAGTAGCATAGTAGTAGATAAACTGTTTGTGTGATTCAAGTGTCTACCAAAAGTATCTAATATAACCCTATATTTTGAGACAAACGGTTGTTTCTTTCTACCAACTTGCATCCTCAAACTACATTCTGTCTTAAAAAAGACACCCTTTAAATCCCTAAAATATGGCAAGAAAAACTGACCTTTATTAAAACTTCTGATTGTAATCTCTTGTTTTTCCTTTCAAATGCCCTTTTGTTACTTTTAATGCCCTGTGCACCTCCTCTCTCTCTGAGCTGCCCTTACCTAATTTGCATGCATTTTTGCACACGTCTATATTGATGTATTTCTGCTGTTTGCCCACAGATCATGTCATCTCATCCTCTCATCCTTTGAAAGTTATAGCCTGCAGCCTCACAATATGTAATCCTCCACATCCCATCTATTAACTCCACCAACAATGTGCATGAACACACATGCCATCACCTCAACCCACTAATGTTCACACCTAACTCATATTGATTTAATCCATCACAAAGAGACTGGAGTAAATGCATGAAGTGGTTTCCCCAAGAGCACAAGACTAATCCCAATAACAAACAATAATCAATACGTTTTGCGTTCCGAAGCAGCATGCTGCCCAGCGTAAATTGCTTTAATACATTGTCAGTAGTAGTAAGCACTATATAAATGAAATTACAATATGGCCCAATAGGTCCCAAAGGCTAGACCTATTCTCTTTACCAATGCTTGTTTCCTTTGTAGTTATTCAACTTCCTTGAGAGTTATACTCCTGCAACCTCACAACAGCTAATTTCTTATGGCCCATCTCCGAACCCCAAAAACCATCTGCATTAGGTACATAATGTTTATACCTAAAAAAATCATTTTGGAACAGCGCACATCCTGTGCTAATGTTTTGCTAGGTGCGCTCATGTGTGTTAATGACATCATAAGCATCTATGAGAGCGTCTTGAAATACTTATGATTGAGATGCGTGAAGTAGCAAAACTAATCTTTTTTGTACAGCGGACATCCTGAGTTTATGTACTGTAAGGCGCTCATATCAGTTAATAACCGTATTAGCATATATGAGCGTGCCTTGAAATACTTAAGCTTAGGATGCGTATAGAACAAACACTTTATTTGTATTCATGTGAGGTAGCAAACATCAAGTTCCTAAAATTCACTGCCTTTTTAAGGAGCTGAAATTGCCTTGCATCTAATGCTACTTCGCATGTTTTGTAGGCATCTGGGTTCGAAACTTGGCCTTGGCTCCAAACGTGCATCCTCTAATTAGTGCTAACTTATATCTTAATTTGTGCTCACTGTTTAAATAACAGATAAATTGTGTTTGCTCACTTTCTGTGCTGTAAAAACACTGGTTTTATTTTTTGTATAGCCCACATACTGTGGTCACATATTGGCAGGCGCTCTCAAAGGTGTTAATGATACACTAGCCCATATGATAACGCCTTGAAATACTTGAGCTCGGGGTGGGTGCCATACAAAAAAAACATTTTGGAACAGCGCACATCCTGTGCTTACTTTTTACTAGGTGTTCTCATATGTGTTAATAACATCATAAGCACGTATGAGACCGCCTTAAATTCTTAAAATCGCGATGTGTGCTGTAGCAAAATTAATCTTTTTTTGTACTGCACACACCCTGAGCTTATGTATTGCAAGGTACTCATGTGTTAATGACCGAAGTGCCTTGAATTTCTTAAGCCAAGGATGTGCGCTTATTAAAAATGAATCATTTTATGTACTGTGCACTGAGCATATGTATTGCAAGTTGCTCTCATATATCAATTACCTCATTAGCATATATGGAGTGTTCCTTGAAATACTTAAGCTCAGGATGTGCGCTGTACAAACAAATTATTATTTTTTAGATCTCATCTGAGGCAGTGCTTGCGCAATCTAGTTGAGTCCTATGTATCTTAAACAAACTTAAAATGGGATTAGAGGCCACCCACTACTTACTATTGGAGGCAGCAGCTTTGAGCCAGCACATATCACATGAATCACTCCACTTCACACAATGCCAATCTACTCCACTCTATTACACTATACCCCACTCTATTACACTGTACGCCACTCCACACCATTCTACTCCAGCCAATTTACCCTACACGTCAACACTCGACTACACTATACTCCAGTCTATGCCACTCTGCTCTATAGCACCCAATGCCACTCTACTCTATACACTCTACAACACTTTATTCCACTCCATAACACTCTATGCTATGCCACACCACTCTAGACACTCTACTCTGACATTCTACTCCACACCACTCTAAGCCACTGCACCCTAGTCCACTTTATACCACTCTACTCGACTCTACACCACTCAGCTCAACTCTACTCCACTCTACAACACTCTGTTCCACTCTACTATACAACACTCCACTCCACTTTATGACAGACCACTCCAAACCACACCACTCTCCTCTATGCCACTATATTTTAGCCATGCTGAACAGCAGCCACACTGGTGTACAACAAGGCTAAAACACATTGGGAGAGCCAATAGTGTAATGTCCTGAGACTATGTGTGCTAGGGCCCTATGCAGCGTGGGGTATCGCCACCATTCTCAAGTCTGACAATGGTCTGCCGTTCAATAGCAAAGAATTCAGTTAGTCTCTTGTCAGACTCAGAGTAAATGTCAAGCATCAAAAGAGTACACCTTTGTGGCCACAAGCCAATGGTGTTGTGGAATGATTCATGGGTACCCTCAAAAGGGTAATTCAATGTGCATCGATGGGAGGTGTTGAGTTAAACCAGGCCCTGTGTCAATCCCTCAGTGCTTATTATTCAACTGCTCACACCACAACTCGTGTGAGTCCAGCTACCTTCCTTTTTTGGGAAAGCCATCGGAACCATACTGCCACAGTGGACTGATCCTTGCAAGCTGACAGGGTTCATGTCATAGACACTTCTCGAAAGTGCAAAGTGAAAATATATGCCAAATGGCATCGACGGGCTAAGGAAACAGACTTCGATTAAGGAGGCTGAGTCCTGTCAAGCAGAAACGAAAGTGGAAAACAGATACTCTTTTTTCTGCCAATCCTCTTAGGGTGGTGTCCCGGAAAGTCCATTACACAGGACTCATCACACTTTAAGCACCTACCTCAACGTTCATCAGCTCCTGCAACAACGAATGAGGCAATCCCACCTAGCATTCCAGATCAAGCATCAGAACCTGTCCCATCTGTGCACATCCAGAGTGAATCTCAACTAACTCGTACCTCTTGATCTGGCCGACTAATGCAAGCGCCTCGACGACGTATTGAAGAAATATAATGTGGCTGTTGTTTATACTTTTTATTTAACAAAGGGAGAAACGTAGTGTTGTGAGACTATGTGCGCTAAGACCGTTGCGGTTCTAGGCGGACTCAACAGAAGAATTACATAATTTGCTGGGAGTTGTTAAAATGTGGTTATTAACGGTCAAGATTTAATCAGTGTGCAGTGTGTGATTGTATGCTGAAAAGTAAAGATGTCTGTTATAGAGCTCAGTGTGTGGCGTGGTCATTTGCATGCTTCAAATAGCTCTTGCAAAGGTGAGACCTATTGACTTTGCCAATGCTTGTTTTACAACATTTCGAAAAAAGTATTAAGCATGAATTAAAGAAAAATTTGTATGGTATAGCTGCTGAAACTTTCCAAAACTGTTAACACATTCAATTCCTGTTCACTTCGATGGCTCCAATGTTCTGTCATGGAAGTTCTCTGTGACTAACTTTCGCCAATACATCAAAGTCGGGGCACATTCCGATACAGGAAAGAATGTCAGTTCTGGATTCTTACTGGCCCGTCCAGCAGTGGCGTCGTTTAGCTAAACTTGGCTGCCCGGCGAGGTCCTATGCCCCGGGTGAGCTCAGCTTCAGAAGGGTCGCACTCTTCACTAGAGCCCTAAACGCAGAGTCCCCTGCAGCGTGACGTAAACATGGAGGAAGGACACCGCCTCCCGGCCGGTGTCTCCTCCGCCTGGAAAATGGCGCCGCTGTTGCCTGGTTACCCCTCGACAACTAAGTAGCCTGCTGCTGCAGGCGAGGATCAGCGGCCGGCTGGGGAATAGGGATCCTTTGAGGTTCCCCTGGGAGCAGTTTAGCACCGCCGGTGAGTACTGAACGGCGCTGGGTCAGACCACCGACTGGAGCAAGGTAGCGCAGAGAGGCACTGCCAGCTACAGTACAAGCTGAGATTATCCATGTCCTGAAATGGCACTATCTGGGGATCGAACGGACAAAGTCGAAAGTGTCGTGATTTAGTGAATAACAGTTCCTTAACATCTTTCATATTTTGTTGCGGGTGGCGTCTTGTATGACAATTTTTCTTTCTCACTTGTGTAATGTTTCGCCTGAGAAACTAAATCCCCTTAATGGCAGATTCAAAGCTCAGTTGTTTAGTTTTCTCAAGTTAGTAACAGTTTCCTTGCTACAAAGTTGCTTTGGATTTGTCAAAGTTCATTTTCTCCTTTCGAGACCCTGCTCCTCGACTTTTAACTTCTTGCCCGTAGTCCCAGGAAATCTATTAAGAAATCATTTTGTGCTGCATTGGATCAGGACATAACGCATCTCGAGAGCCTGGTTTAAAATGTCAGTCGCATTGATGGATTGACGCTGTTACGATTAGCGGTCGGTGAGAGTGCAGAATAATGTAAAGTTTAAACAAATGCCCTAAAAAGAGGACATGTGCCAACCCGCCTACGGTGATCTTTGCTCCAAGGTGTGTGACCGTGCCCATCCTGATGGTTGCGAAAGGGATTTATGTATCTTAAGCTGTTGCTGACCCCTGGCTGCTCACACCTGGACAAGACCGCATGCGTGTTGTTTCTGTGACCAATCTCATCATAAAAACAATGATAAAGCTCTCCCACACATCTACTTCACACAGATGTGAGAGAAGCGCCCCGTAAAACGCAAAAACTCTTCAAAATAACAATAAATCAAAGGGGTTAATATTCCACATATTTTCAAATGAATTGTGCATTTATAATCAAAAACTAATAGGACAAGTCGTAGTTAAGGTGATATTATTTCTTTATTATGATGCAATTTATCTTTTGATGTATTTCTTTTTGGATGACTTTAAGCAATTTACGGATTGCCTCTCTTCTGTGTGAATTACGTTTCTAGTCTTTAGAGGTTTGGAGAAGTTAACTCAGTTATTAAGGCACCCGTGACCGGGAATGACTTTGAGCGCCGAATTACACCTCATAACCGTTAAAAGCACAGGTATTTAGATTCTCCAACACGTTTTTAGTTTGCATGTGGTATGCTGCACCGTTATTAAAACGTAACCAGGTAACTCCCCAGTTGATACTCGAGCGTCCTCCAACTCAGTGGTCTCTTTAACATACTGCCCTACTTCGGTGTAATGAAATTTGTCTGACTTGTGGAAAATCCATTAAGTCTATTTCTGCCACCTGTAGCGTAAATTTGCTCCGCCGGCTATGAAAAATAGTCCCATCGCATAGACGTGACATTTGCAGTGTGGTGGATGAAATTGCACCAAAAGAGTTTGAACTCGTGCAAAATTTGCTTGTGTAATTTTTAGTTTGGTTAGTTTTGGCTTACAACACCTCTTGCAGGGCCTTTATTTAACATTGTGCTAGCATGTCGTCACATTTGAACCTCCTAAATATCAACATGTTTCAGATCACAGTGGAATGACTTCGAGCTGCAGTCACCATTGTGTCTCTGTGAAGGAACAAGGCTCCAAAAGCATTTAGAAGTTGCCTAATACAGTTCTGTAGATAATAAATAATACTATTTCCTAATTTTATGGTATTCAATTTACAAACCTAAGCCTAATGGTTTACTGTCTCTCATGATTTTTGATCCATCTGCTATGTGTTGTTATAGGGGATGCAGCTACTGAATCGATCTATGTCGTGAAGAATGTGATATTGATGTTCTGAATGTTGTGGGTGAGCTGGTAGAGGGCTGCCTGGTTCTTGGTGGACTGCCCTTTTTACTCAGTAAATGCTGTTGGCCAAAACTTGTGCATTCCCTTTTGTGATATAGAGCCACATTACCCTGTACACAGATAAAAGAGGCGTGTATTGATGCTACCTCCCTTATCTGAGAGTATCACTGCTCATGTACAGTGGATGCTAACTACATATGCTGTTTGTGCACATCCTCCTTGATCATTCTGCCGTAGTAGTACAGCTCCTAACCCACATTGGCTTGTGTCATCAACTTATTGTCCCATCATAGCCATCCTGGTGTCAGCAAGAAGTGCAGCCTATTATGTCTTGGAAGGTCAATTTGCAGCTGGCGTGTCCAGCTACATTAAAACTTGTACATCAACATTCACAGAGAGATTTGGGAGTGTTTCTAAGGCCAGGGTCAACTGACAGCAAAATGTTACAGTATCTAGCAAGCATCTTACTTCTGAATACTTTCGTTGGTTTTATAACTTACCCATACCTTGGCTCTGAAGAAAGCCTCTCAACTATGAACATTCAAGGGTATATTTGAGAAGCTCATTCTTGTTTCAACCAGAATCATTTGACTTTCCTCCATCATCTTTGATACAACCATCCACTGATGGTGTTGTGTTTCTTATGAAATGTGTAGAAGAGTGTCAATGCTGACTTGATTTTTGATAGGTCGGATACTTTTGTAAAGCCTTGAATCGACATGTCTAAGTTGTTTTGTAGCACAACTCTTTGTGGAGTTGAAGCTCATGACAGTCTTTAAGTCAAGTTTGTGGAACTACTTGGCCTGATTGAGCTTTGCTATGTGATCATTGATGGTTTGAGCGATGTGCTGCTCTCCTTTGTGAGCCATGGTGGGGGCCTCTTACTCAGTGAGATGCACACCTCACTGGTTACTGTGTTGTCTTTGTGACTCCAATAGGCAATACAACACTAAGGTATCCTAAACTTATGTATTATAGGAAAGGTGTGAGATGTTCAATACTACAAGTATCAGGTACCTACTTATTATATAACAGGACCATCACCCATGCTATTAGTGGCATGCTTCATTATCAGGTCTCATTCTGGTAAACTTAATATCAAGACGGTCTCTACCTGAGTGGAGGAAACACTTCTTTGTTTGGTTGTGAGATGCTTAAAAAATACCTCAAGGCTACCCCATTATAACTTTACTTCAAAACACTTGTATGTGCCCAGTAAAACAAGGGATGCATTATGTAATGCATAATCTTAAAAAACACCAGGCAGGCTTAGAATGCAATTTAATAGATTGGGCACCTTGCACACACGTTGATCCATTTTACACACCACATATGCTCCCCGTTAATGCCCGGTTACTCAAGGGGTATAAAACATAATAAAATACATCTAAACACATGTAGCATGCAAATAGAGAAGGGTGGTACACTGCAATGCAATCCAAAGTGCTAGCATCTCTGTCACACTTGTTGGTTCTTACCATAAGTCTATAATTATCAGGCCACATAGGAGTATTGAGGGGACGTGTCCCCACAGGTTCAACATAGTAAGTTTATGCTAACAAATTTAACTTAAAATTAGCGGAAATGCTGGTTAGCTATAATTTCAGTTTGTACCACATACTTCTTTAAGGGCGCTGTTAGAAATGGGGTCTTTGGTTGACAGTCAGGTTACCCCCTGTTCAAGCAAGGACCCTCACTCTAGTCAGGGTAAAAGAGAATCACCCTCAGCTAACCCCTGCTTACCCCCTTGGTAGCTTGGCAGAGCAGTAGGCTTAACCTCAGAGTGCTAGGTGTAAAGTATTTGTACCAACACACACAGCAACTTAATGAAAACACTACAAAATGACAACACCGGTTTAGAAAAATAGGAAATATTTATCTAAACAAAACAAGACCAAAACTACAAAAATCCAACATACACAAGTCAAGTTATGAATTTTTAAAGATTAAACTCAAAAATAGCGCTTAGAAACAAAAATGCTTCAATGAGATGTTAACACGGCGTTGTGACGGAGTCGTTCCCAACAAGCCGACACCAGCGGCGCCGGACACGGAGTCGTGTAGACCCCCAAGTACAGTACCTTTGGTGTAGAGTGAAAACAAGCCGAGGCGCGAAGTCAGGAATCGCGGCATCTGTGCAAAACGTTGAATCCGTGCACTTCAAGCGGCGTCAGTCACGACGTGGTGTGGCGACTTCCACGGAGTCGCGGACTTCAGCGGGGCTGCTGCAGCGACGGGCCTGCGAAGAGTGTCGCGTTCCAGCAAAGGTCACGCGTCAGGTGCAGACGGCGTTACCGGATTCAGCAGCGGCGTCGATCCGAAGTCGATTTCCTTGGATTTCCACCAGCTTTCCTTTCAAGGGCCCAGGGACTGGGTAGGGCACCCCTTGTCAGAGCAGGAGTCTCTCCAGAGACTCCAGGTGCTGGTAGAGAGAAGTCTTTGCTGTCCCTGAGACTTCAAACAACAGGAGGCAAGCTCTAAATCAAGCCCTTGGAGATTTCTTCACAAGATGGAAGGCACACAAAGTCCAGTCTTTGCCCTCTTACTCTGGCAGAAGCAGCACTGCAGGAAAGCTCCACAAAGCACAGTCACAGGCAGGGCAGCACGTCTTCCTCAGCTATCAGCTCTTCTCCAGGCAGAGGTTCCTCTTGGTTCCAGAAGTGTTTCTAAAGTCTGTAGATTTGGGTGCCCTTCTTATACCCATTTTAGTCTTAGAAGTCACCTTTCTTCAAAGGGGACTCACACCTACTTGTGAAATCCTGTCTTGCCCAGGCAAGTCATCAGACACACAGCAGGGGGTTGGAGCCGGCATTGTCAGAGGCAGGCACAGTCCTTTCAGATGAGAGTGACCACTCCACCCCTCCCTCCTAGCAGAGATGGCTAATCAGGAAATGCAGGTTACACCCCAGCCCCCTTTGTGTCACTGTCTAGTGCGAGGTGAAAAACAACCCAACTGTCAAACTGACCCAGACAGGGAATCCACAAACAAGGCAGAGTCACAAAATGGTTTAAGCAAGAAAATGCTCACTTTCTAAAAGTGGCATTTTCAAACGCACAATCTCAAAATCAACTTTACTAAAAGATGTATTTTTAAATTGTGAGTTCAGGGACCCCAAACTCCACATGTCCATCTACTCTCTAGAGGAATCTACGCTTTAATCATATTTAAAGGTAGCCCCCATATTATCCTATGAGAGAGACAGTCCTTGCAACAGTGAAAAACAAATTTAACAATATTTCACTGTCAGGACATATAAACCACATTACTATGGTGGTCATTCAAAGACCGCCAGGGCGGAGGACCGCGGGAGCACCGCCGACAGGCCGGCGGTGCTCCAATGGGGATTCCGACCGCGGCGGTAAAGCCGCGGTCGGACCGGCACCACTGGCGGGGTCCCGCCAGTGTACCGCGGCCCCATTGAATCCTCCGCGGCGGCGCAGCTTGCTGCACCGCCGCGGGGATTCCGACCCCCCCTACCGCCATCCAGATCCCGGCGGTCGGACCGCCGAGATCCAGATGGCGGTAGGGGGGGTCGCGGGGCCCCTGGGGGCCCCTGCAGTGCCCATGCCACTGGCATGGGCATTGCAGGGGCCCCCGTAAGAGGGCCCCTACATGTATTTCACTGTCTGCTGCGCAGACAGTGAAATACGCGACGGGTGCAACTGCACCCGTCGCACAGCTTCCACTCCGCCGGCTCGATTCCGAGCCGGCTTCATCGTGGAAGCCTCTTTCCCGCTGGGCTGGCTGGCGGTCTGAAGGCGACCGCCCGCCAGCCCAGCGGGAAAGTCAGAATTACCGCCGCGGTCTTTCGACCGCGGAACGGTAACCTGACGGCGGGACTTTGGCGGGCGGCCTCCGCCGCCCGCCAAGGTCAGAATGAGGGCCTATATGTCCTACCTTAACCATACACTGCACCCTGCCCTTGGGGCTACCTAGGGCCTACCTTAGGGGTGCCTTACATGTAAGAAAAGGGAAGGTTTAGGCCTGGCAAGTGGGTACACTTGCCAAGTCGAATTTACAGAGTAAAAATACACACACAGACACTGCAGTGGCAGGTGTGAGACATGATTACGGGGTTACTTGTGTGGGTGGCACAACCAGTGCTGCAGGCCCACTAGTAACATTTGATTTACAGGCCCTGGGCACCTCTAGTGCACTTTACTAGGGACTTAACAGTAAAACAAATATGCCAATCATGGAGAACCAATTACGTACACATTTTAAACAGGAGCACTTGCACTTTAGCACTGGTTAGCAGTGGTAAAGTGCCCAGAGTAACAAAAACAATAAAATCAGAGTCCAGCACCCATCAACCACCTGGGGAACAGAGGCAAAAAGTTAAGGGAGACCACGCCAAGGATGAAAAGTCTAACACGTGTCCCCCCCAGCTAAAAGTGGGGAGCAACTACCCAACCTCATGGGAGTTCTCATCAATAAGGCGGAAGAACCTGGACAGACCATCAGCATTGGCGTGCTCTGTACCAGGACGATGTTCCACCGTAAAGTCCATCCCCTGTAGGGAAATGGACCACCTCAACAGTTTTGGATTCTCACCCCTCATCTGCATTAACCATCTGAGGGGCCTGTGGTCGGTCTGAACTCGGAAGTGAGCCCCAAACAAGTAGGGTCTTAGCTTCTTCAGTGCCCAGACCACAGCAAACGCTTCGCGTTCTATGGCACTCCACCTACGTTCCCTGGGTAGTAACCTCCTGCTAATGAAGGCTACGGGTTGATCTAGGCCCTCTTCATTAAGCTGTGAGAGTACTGCTCCAATACCATGCTCTGAGGCGTCTGTTTGCACAACAAACTCCTTGGAGTAGTCAGGTGCCTGCAGCACAGGTGCTGTGCACATGGCAGCCTTCAGGGCATCAAAAGCGTTCTGGCAAGCCTCTGTCCAGATCACTTTCTTGGGTTGCTTCTTAGAAGTCAACTCTGTTAAGGGGGTAACAATGGTACCATATCCCTTAACAAACCTCCTGTAATATCCTGTGAGATCTAAAAAGGCTCTCACTTCAGTCTGGGTCTTGGGAGGCTCCCAAGCCAGAATCGTGTCAATCTTAGGCTGTAGGGGTGCCACCTGGCCACTCCCCACCTGGTGTCCTAAGTACACCACAGAACCCTGCCCTATTTGGCACTTGCTCGCCTTAATAGTGAGGCCTGCCTTCTGCATGTGGAACTAAACACAGCAATGTCATCCAGGTAGGCGGCACTGAACTCATCCAGTCCTGCCAACACCTGGTTGACCAACCTCTGAAAGGTGGCAGGGGCATTCTTCATCCCAAAGGGCATCACATTGAAGTGGAAGTGCCCATCTGGGGTAGAGAATGCTGACCTCTCCTTTGCCCCTTTGCAATCTGCCAGTACCCAGATGTTAAATCAAACGTACTGAGGTACTTGGCAGCTCCTAACCGATCAATGAGCTCATCAGCTCGGGGGATGGGTGTGCGTCAGTCTTGCTGACCTCATTGAGACCCCAGTAGTCCACACAGAACCTAAGTTCTGGAGTGGCACCAGGAGCAGCAGCCTTTGGGACCAAGCCCACTGGGCTGGCCCAAGGACTGCTGGAGTGCTCAATAACCCCTAGGGTTAACATGTTGGAGACTTCCTCCATAATGCAAGCCCTGACCCTGTCAGTCACCCTGTAAACCTTATGTTTAACAGGTGTACTGTCCCCAGTGTCCACATCATGTGTGCACAGGAGTGTGACTCCTGGGATCAGGCAAAACAGCGAGGCGAACTGTCCCAGCACATGGCGACAGTCCCTCTGCTGTTCCTCAGTCAGGGAGGGAGAGAGGATCACTCCCTCCACAGACCCATCTTTCTCTCCTACAGACAGGAGGTCAGGAAGAGGCACACTCTCTTCCTCCACCGCGTCATCTGTCGCTAGGAGCATGGATAGCTCAGTTCGCTCAAAGTGTGGTTTGAGGCGGTTGACATGTAGGACCCTCAAAGGGTTCCTGGGGGATTGCAAGTCTACCAGATAGGTGACCTCGCTCTTTCTTTCCACCACCTCATAAGGCCCAGTCCACTTATCTTGGAGAGCCCTAGGCTCCACTGGTGCCATGACCCACACTTTTTGTCCAGGCTGAAACTCAACCAGAGTGGCATTCTGGTCGTACCACCGTTTCATATCCTCCTGGCTTGCTTCCAGGTTCTCCTGAGCGAGACTCCTGAAGCGGGCAGTCTGGTTTCTTAGTGCCAGCATGTAGCTAAATACATCCTGGGGTGGTTTACTAGGAGCTTTCTCCAAAGCCTCCTTCACCAGACTGAGCGGTCCCCTCACAGGGTGGCCGTAGATGAGCTCAAAGGGGCTAAAGCCAAGTCCCTTTTGAGGCACCTCCCTGTAAGCGAACAGAAGGCATGGCAAGAGGACGTCCCACTTACGCCTCAAGGGCTCTGACAGGCCCTGAATCATGCCTTTCAAGGTGCGGTTGAATCTCTCAACCAGACCATTACTTTGGGGGTGGTAAGGGGTGGTGAACTTGTAGGTTACCCCACACACCTTCCACAGAGACTTCATATAAGTGGATATGAAGTTTGTACCTCTATCAGATACCACCTCCTTGGGGAACCCCATGCGGGTAAACACCCCCATCAAGGCACGTCCCACCACAGGGGCAGTGACCGTCCTTAGAGGAATGGCTTCTGGGTACCGCGTGGCATGGTCCACCAAGACCAGGATGAACCTGTTGCCCATGGCTGTCTTGGGATCCAGAGGCCCCACAATGTCAATTCCTACCCTTTCAAAGAGAGTACTGACTACAGGTAAAGGTTGGAGGGGAGCTTTGCATTTCCCCCCACTCTTGCCACTTGCCTGACAAGTCTGACAAGACCTACAATAAGCAGCTGACTGCTTGTGCATCAAGGGCCAGTAAAAGTGGGAGACAAGCCTCTTATAGGTCTTGTCCTGCCCTAGATGTCCTGCCAAAGGCACATCATGAGCCAAACCCAGTAGGAAGGCCCTGAAGCACTGGGGTACCACCAGCATACGAGCTGACCCAGGCTCAGGAACCTTAGGCTCACTGTACAGGAGGCCATCCTCCCAATAAATCAGGTGAGTACCTGGCACTTCGCCAGCCGCCTGGGCTGCAGCCTGCTGCCGCAGCCCCTCAAGAATAGGGCACTCCTTCTGCGCTGTGCAGAATGGTTCCCTGGTGGGTCCCCCTTCCTGCTGCCACTGCGACAGCTCAGGGACCTCCCCCAGTTCAGCCACCTGCTCCCCTGTAGGTTCCGGGGCGCCACCCTCAGGCTCCGCCTCCTCCCGGACCGTGGGAACCTCGGGGGCCAGTTTCCCGCGCCCCCTGCCCTTCCTCTTCTTGGCGGTCCCCTGGGCCACTGTTTCAGGCTTCCAGGGGCTCTTGACTACCCTGATTGGCTGCCATAGACCGGGTGGATACACATACCCACCCAGGCAGACCCAACATCTCCAAGTGAGACCTGTGTTCCACCTCCTTCCAAGGGGAATCCTCCAGGTCGTTACCTAGCAAACAATCAACAGGCATGGTTGGACTCACAGCTACTTTCCAGGAACCTGAGACCCCCCCCCCCCATTCAAAGGGAACCTGCGCCACTCTGCAGAGGCGCTCAGAGTTGTCTACCGCAACTACTTGGTGAAGTACCCGGGGATCAATCTGCTCTTCAGACACCAGGTGACTCCTCACTGTAGTCACTCTGGCTCCTGTGTCTCTCAGAGCCTCCACCCTCTGTCCATTGATGGTCACCCATTGCCTGTACTTCTTAGTGTTATCAGGCACTAGGTTTCTCTGGACCATCTCACTGTCCCCTAGTGAGACAAGGGTAATTTCTGCTGGTTCCCACCCACCTGAAACCAACTCCTCCCCAAGCGCTACACTGGCCAAACCCTGGGACGGTGCACCAGTGGGTGCTGGTGTACTTTTGGGGCATTTGGGGTCCCCCCTCACATGACCCACCTGGTCACATGCATAGCACTTACGTGGGGGACCACCTGCCACTGGCTTCCCTTTGGACAACCATGGCTTCTTTTCACTGGGGGGTTGGGAATCCTTACCCTGGGAATCAGTTTGGGGCCCTTTAGAGAACTCCCCCTGTTTGCCCTTACCCCCCCTTTCTTCTGAGAGGGACCCTGCCCACCCTTGACGTGGTCTCCCCCATACCTCTTTTGGACCCTGGTGCTCTCCCAGCGGTCCGCTTCCTGCGCAAGCTTCCTGGGGTCAGTCAGCTTGCTGTCAATGAGGTGCTGGCGCAGCTCTGGAAAACATAAACTGTACAAGTGCTCCCAAGCAATTAAATTGTAAAGCCCCTCATAAGTGTTTACCTTACTGCCCTTCACCCAACCATCCAGTGACCTGCAAAAAGAATCAACACATTCCAACCATGTTTGGGATTCCTTTCTGTTGTAGGATCTAAACTTCTCCTTGTACTGCTCAGGGGTGAGACCATACCTGGTGAGTAAGGCCTCCTTCATGACAGGGTAGGTGAGACTCTGAGCATCCCCTAAGGCCGTCAGTGTGTCCCTCCCCTCTGCCTCAAAATGCTTCCACAGGGCTGCCCCCCAATGAGCTCCAGGGACCAGGTTCATATGGAGAGCTGACTCATAACCCTTGAACCACAAGTAGATATCATCCTCCCTCTTATAATCCCTCACAAGGTCTTTTGGGATGTGTACCCTTCTCTCAGGCTGCACTGTAGGATTGCTGCCACCATCTCTACTGGACTGGCTTCTATGATCCATCTCTTTCAAGCTAAGCTCATGAGCCATTGCTAACTTCCTCTCCTCAAGGGCTAGCCTCCTCTGCTCCAATTGGTACTCCCTTTCTGCCTGTCTGTCCTGTAACTCTTCAGGTGTCAGACCCTTGGAGGATACACTGCTACTTGCCCTAGAGACTCTTTCCCTGGGAATAACAGGCCCCCCCACTATACCATTATGTACTGATTGCTCTCCCTCCTCATCCTCATCCTCCTCCTCATCCTCAGTGTGCCCTCCAGTGCTTCTGGTTGTCACCCAGGCCCTCAGCGCCTTTTTCAGCTCATCCTTCTTGGAAGAGCTCTTAATGGGACAACCAAACTTTTTACAAAACTGCTTTAGCTGAGCCTTGTTATAACTATCCAATTGCTTCAGGTCAAAAACAGCTTCAACTGGTGCATCTCCAAGTAGAGACATGATAAAAGGTTAAAAGAGTGCAAAGTTCCAAATGCAGAAAAGCAAGTTCTCAAATGAAGTTCCAGAAAAGTCAATCACCGGATCAGCGAAAAAGGAAACTGAATGCAGAGCAAAAACAGTCCAAATAGAGAAAAACAAAAATCACAAGACTAGTAGTATGTGGTCACGTAGTGGTCTGAACTTAAAACAGTAGTGTACACTTAATCACTGTATGTCAAGTACAAATACAAGTCCAAATCCCAACCGCTGATCACCAATGTTAGAAATGGGGTCTTTGGTTGACAGTCAGGTTACCCCCTGTTCAAGCAAGGACCCTCACTCTAGTCAGGGTAAAAGAGAATCACCCTCAGCTAACCCCTGCTTACCCCCTTAGTAGCTTGGCAGAGCAGTAGGCTTAACCTCAGAGTGCTAGGTGTAAAGTATTTGTACCAACACACACAGCAACTTAATGAAAACACTACAAAATGACAACACCGGTTTAGAAAAATAGGAAATATTTATCTAAACAAAACAAGACCAAAACTACAAAAATCCAACATACACAAGTCAAGTTATGAATTTTTAAAGATTAAACTCGAAAATAGCGCTTAGAAACAAAAATGCTTCAATGAGATGTTAACACGGCGTTGTGACGGAGTCGTTCCCAACAAGCCGACACCAGCGGCGCCGGACACGGAGTCGTGTAGACCCCCAAGTACAGTACCTTTGGTGTAGAGTTAAAACAAGCCGAGGCGTGAAGTCAGGAATCGCGGCGTCTGTGCAAAACGTTGAATCCGTGCACTTCAAGCGGCGTCAGTCACGACGTGGTGTGGCGACTTCCACGGAGTCGCGGACTTCAGCGGGGCTGCTGCAGCGACGGGCCTGCGAAGAGTGTCGCGTTCCAGCGAAGGTCACGGCGTCTGGTGCAGGCGGCGTTACCGGATTCAGCAGCGGCGTCGGTCCGAAGTCGATTTCCTTGGATTTCCACCAGCTTTCCTTTCAAGGGCCCAGGGACTGGGTAGGGCACCACTTGTCAGAGCAGGAGTCTCTCCAGAGACTCCAGGTGCTGGTAGAGAGAAGTCTTTGCTATCCCTGAGACTTCAAACAACAGGAGGCAAGCTCTAAATCAAGCCCTTGGAGATTTCTTCACAAGATGGAAGGCACACAAAGTCCAGTCTTTGCCCTCTTACTCTGGCAGAAGCAGCACTGCAGGAAAGCTCCACAAAGCACAGTCACAGGCAGGGCAGCACGTCTTCCTCAGCTATCAGCTCTTCTCCAGGCAGAGGTTCCTCTTGGTTCCAGAAGTGTTTCTAAAGTCTGTAGATTTGGGTGCCCTTCTTATACCCATTTTAGTCTTTGAAGTCACCTTTCTTCAAAGGGGACTCACACCTACTTGTGAAATCCTGCCTTGCCCAGGCAAGTCATCAGACACACAGCAGGGGGTTGGAGCCGGCATTGTCAGAGGCAGGCACAGTCCTTTCAGATGAGAGTGACCACTCCACCCCTCCCTCCTAGCAGAGATGGCTAATCAGGAAATGCAGGTTACACCCCAGCCCCCTTTGTGTCACTGTCTAGTGCGAGGTGAAAAACAACCCAACTGTCAAACTGACCCAGACAGGGAATCCACAAACAAGGCAGAGTCACAAAATGGTTTAAGCAAGAAAATGCTCACTTTCTAAAAGTGGCATTTTCAAACGCACAATCTCAAAATCAACTTTACTAAAAGATGTATTTTTAAATTGTGAGTTCAGGGACCCCAAACTCCACATGCCCATCTACTCTCTAGGGGAATCTACGCTTTAATCATATTTAAAGGTAGCCCCCATATTATCCTATGAGAGAGACAGTCCTTGCAACAGTGAAAAACGAATTTAACAATATTTCACTGTCAGGACATATAAACCACATTACTATATGTTCTACCTTAACCATACACTGCACCCTGCCCTTGGGGCTACCTAGGGCCTACCTTAGGGGTGCCTTACATGTAAGAAAAGGGAAGGTTTAGGCCTAGCAAGTGGGTACACTTGCCAAGTCAAACTTACAGAGTAAAAATACACACACAGACACTGCAGTGGCAGGTGTGAGACATGATTACAGGGTTACTTGTGTGGGTGGCACAACCAGTGCTGCAGGCCCACTAGTAACATTTGATTTACAGGCCCTGGGCACCTCTAGTACACTTTACTAGGGACTTAACAGTAAAACAAATATGCCAATCATGGAGAGCCAATTACGTACACATTTTAAACAGGAGCACTTGCACTTTAGCACTGGTTAGCAGTGGTAAAGTGCCCAGAGTAACAAAAACAATAAAATCAGATTCCAGCACCCATCAACCACCTGGGGAACAGAGGCAAAAAGTTAAGGGAGACCACGCCAAGGATGAAAAGTCTAACAGGCGCCATACCACAAAAACACCTAAATATAACCTCAATCTCCAGTATTAGCTTTGCGTTTATGTAGTTAGCTGTATTTGATAGAGTGAGAAAGTAGCCTCTTTCTAGCATGGTTATCCCCATTTTTGGTCTGTTTGTCAGTGTGTTTTGACTGTGTCACTGGGATCCTGCTAGTCAGGACCCCAGTGTCTATGGTTTGTGGCCTACATGTCAGTATGTTTTACTGTTCTTGTTAGTATGCTTGACTGTATCACTGGAGTCCTGCTAACCAGGATCCCAGTGCTCATGCTCTCTCTGGTTCCAAATTTGTCCTTACATACTGGTAACCCAGTATTTCACTCAAGTCCAGCGGAACCCAAGGGTGGATACTGGTTGACGAGGACCTGCAAAAAAAGGGGACAGAGTACGGTCCATGCAGGAGCCATTGCCCACCCTTCTGTAGCTGAAGATCCGGATCAACAGTGATGGAAGAGGTCCAGCTGTGGAGTCCAGTCACTGCAGAGTAGTCTCTGAAGTTGTCTATGAGCTGTCCCTCTTCGGTGGCCGGATTGCAAATGGGTCAGTGGTCCGGAGGACCACCAACAAGTTTAAGCAAATGCAAGAGGAGCTGTTGGACCTTTTGCCAAGTGGTTGTGGACCAGCAAGGTCCTGGGGACTCGATCCTTGTAGGGGAGTCCGGGCTGACCCTCAGAAGACAGGCGAGCCAGCAGAAGCTTTCGGAGCACCCACAAGCAACCCACTGGCAGCAGGCACAGTAAGCCGTAGTGAGGCCCAGTCAGCACACCTGAAGAGGAGTCCCACGTCACTGGAGCAGCAGAGAGGATGCTGTCCTTGCAGAGCTAGAGTGCTGGGAGCTGGGGCTACTTGAAGCCTGAAGATTCCTTGGAGCAGGAATCAACAAGCCTTGGTTTGCGCAACAGGGATTCTGTCCCAGTGGCACAGGCAAGGTCTTACCGTCTCCCACATTGGACAGACGGCAGAGAGGGCCCAGGGGATCTGTCAGAGCCACCACCTGTGTTGGAGAATCTTTGCAGATCCAGAGGACAGAGGATCCCACCAGCCGGATGTCATTGTCTTAGATGCTTGCAGATGCAGGAGAGTGACTCCTTCACTCCAAGGGAGATTCCTTCTTGCTTCTTGGTACAGCTGAAGTCTTGCTGACCCCAGAGGATGCAAAGCCATGAACATGTTGCAGAATGTTGACAGGAGCCACAGAAAAAATGTTGCACGGAGAAGTCTTCTCAGGCTCCGTAGACTTGGTCGGTTCCTGTGTTGCCCAGCAGCAGTTCCGGAGGCCAGGAGCAGAAGATGTCTTTGCAGAGAGGTCCTGGTGGAGTCTTGCACAATGAATCTGGGGACCTACCTTCAAGAGAGTCCCTAAATAACTCAAAAAGGGGTTTGGTCACTATCTGGAGTGACCATCTATCAGAAGGGACCTCTGACGTCAACTACTTGGCCTACCCAGTCAGATGCTCCCAGAGGTCTCTGCCCATCTTGAATCCAAGATAGTAGAACCAAGTAGCCACCTGGAGGAGCTCTGGGCACCACCCTAGGGGTGGAGCTGGACAGGGGAGTGGACACTCCCCTTTCCTTTGTGTGTTTCGTGCCAGAGCAGGGATCAGTGGTCCCTGGACTGATGCAAGCAAGATTATGCTAGGAGGGCACCAAATGTGCCCTTCAAAACAGTCCAGTGGTGTGGGGAGGCTACCTCTCCCCAGTCCAGTAACACCTATTTCCAAAGGAGAGGAGGTTGCACCCCTCTCCTGCAGGAAATCCTTTGTTCTGCTGTCCCCTGCATGAGCTGGTCAAGCAGCAGGAGGGCAGAATCATGTCCTGGGGGGCTGTAGCAATGCAGGCTGCCTGCAGACCCTAGAAGACTGGTAGGAGCAGAACTGGGGGATCCTCTAAGGAACCCCCAGAGTGCATGGAATCATTCCACCTATACTGGGATCAGTATTGGGGTATGATTCCGACATCTTTGATACCAAACATGCCCAGGTTCAGAGCTACCATTATGTAGCTGAACCTCAGGTAGTGACCAGTGACCTGTACATAGACAAAATGGTGTCTCCACACTTATGAAGACCAGGGAATTGGAATTGGAGTTTGTAAGGTCACCTCTGCTCAGGGGTGGCCATACAAATGGACCTGTGCCCTGCCCTTTGGGCTGAAAGGCCCTACCATAGGGATGACTTACAGTGACCTGGTGTAGTGACCCATAGTGAAAGGGTGCATACACCTTTTTACGCAGACTGAAAATGGCAGGCCTGCAGACACAATATGCATGGGTTCCCATGGGTGGCATAATACATGCTGCAGCCCATGGGGGACCCCTGGTGTACCAATGCCCTGAGTACCTAAGTACCATCTGCCAGGGACTTACAGGGGTACATCAGTATGCCAATTGTGGGCTGTAAGAAGTACCAAGACAACCACTTTTAGAGGAGAGAGCACAATCACTGGGGTCCTGGGTTCCAGTGGAAACAGTCTAAGCACACTGACATCAGGCAAAAAGTGTGGGTAACCATGCCAGAAAGAGAGGAATTTCCTACATCTCCAACCTTGCTCATGTTTGCTTCAGGGGATGGTCTTGCTTTGCTATCCATGCAAAGGTGTCCTGAGCACCACATGACAGGCGGGCACGATGCTCCCTCCTACGTCACACACCCTTCGCTTCATAGCCTGTATGCTTCAAAACGCTACTGTATAATTTTAATGTACCTCAGGCTGCATAATGTCTATGCTTATTCACACCGGGAGAGGTAGGATAGATTTGCTTTCATATTTGTCTAGACCATCTCAGGGTTCATTATTCAAGTAGGAAGTAGGGTAAGAGTCATCTTACTGCACCACATAGCTCTTTACACTGCAGTCTGGGGTGCCCTCCCCTCTAGCTTGCAACTTGAGGCCTTGTTTCCTTTATTTGCCTCATTCTTACTGGCGTGCACTTGCTTATTTTGAGTTTGGCTTCTTGCAATGATCGCTTTACTGCAGTAAATTAACCCCGCCTGGTGCAGAGCATGGCAAGGCCCTGTACACTTGAACTCCAATGGTCGCAGCTTCTCGACAGACACCTCCTTCACCCCTGATTGAAGCTAGTCAGAAGATGTAGAGAGTACTCATCTGGGGTTGATCTCACTTTGGCGCAGCTGTGAAGTCTGATAACTGCTTATTTTGTGCTATACAGCCATTCGCTCTGTCGACCAGCTACCATTGTTCTGCTGCTCTGTGGCTTCACATCTGCCCTTTTAGCATTCTGGTTTTGGTTGGCATCTCATGGTCAAACGGCTAGCTCCGCTGGGATGTTCGGCTTTAAAGCACAGCTGAGGCATCCTGCATTCACACCAGATCCGAGCAGACACAGCTTTACTTCAGGGCAGGGTGCGGAGCAAGAAGGAGGAGCTCCTACTCCCTCACCATCTTGGTGACACCCCCGTATTCTTACTTATGTGGTAAAAATGAATTCTCCCAACCTGTCCCTGAATACTATCTTCAAGGTTATTGAACACATACCCTCTGTTGGGATTCAGAATTCATACTATAAATACAACTTGAAATGCTGACAATCTGTTGCACTGCAATTTAGAACCACCAGTTGCACTGATTGACTGTCAAGGGCATAAAGACACATTTGCACTTATTGACTTAGGCTAAAAAGTAGTTTTTATGCAAGCTAATTCATGTAGATGTTGTTTTTGTCATTTTTATGGTTGATGTTGAATGGTGTTTGCAACATTCATGTCAAACATATTGTAGACAACACATAGTCTAAATATACTGAGAGAAGCTCATTTGACAAGCTGAATTGAAAGTCCATCATAGTGCTTGAACTGAGACTGAAAACCAGGCAATTATTGTGCAGAACTGTGTCATGAGGAAGATTATAACCCTTTCCTGGATCTTCTGTTGGGATTCAATCTTGTGATCTAGTGGGGTTATATACAGTGTTGTTGTTTATGAGATGGACATTCGTTGGATTTGTTGTAAAAATTTTTAACTTCCTGAATCTTATTGAGTAATAAATTGGATTTTAACAGTACGGAGTTGTATTATTCATTAACTGAAGTCTGGATCATATGTACACATACTACATCTAAACAATTCCTCTAGGAGCATTTTTAAGCGAGACATTGTCTGTACCCAGTTCCTAGGGGAATACTGGGTTGCCCCTAAGTGTGTTCATTAACTTTCTAAAAGTGTCATTTTCAGAGTTGTGACTTAAAATCCTACTTTATCATTAAAGAGAGTTTGACATTACAATTCTTTAGAGACTAAACCTGTCTTTCCTACCAGCACCTAATTGAAAGTTATTCTATGGGAGAAGCAGGCCTTACACTAGTGTAAAACACATTTAAGAGCTTTTCAATACTAGAACATGTAAAAGAGAAAAGTATATGCCCAACCTTTTAAATATGTTTCGTCCTGCTATGTGGGCTGTTTAGGGCCTACCTAGGGGTGATATATATGTACTAAAAAGGAAGGTTTAGGTCTGGCAAAAGGTTTATTTTGCCAGGGTGAAATGGCAGTTTTAAAACTGCACACACAGGCTACAACGGCAGGACTGATAAGGCTTCCTAAGTGGGTTTCACAATCAGTGGTGCAACACACCACTAGTATTTAGTGTATAGTCATATAGTATCACTTTACTAGGGACTTACAAGTACATTAAATGTGCCAATTGGGTGTATGCCAATTTCACCATGATTAAAAGAGAGAGAGCAAAAACACTTTAGCACTGGTTAGCAGATCTAAGGCCAACAAAGAGAAAGTCAGCAAAACAGGAGGAGTTTAGAAGGAGTTTAGTCAAAATGTTTGGGGTAAGATCACCCTAAGGCTGAAGGGTCCAATCATTTCTATTTCTGACCTGGATATCCCATGGCAATTTTTTTTTAGCAATGTCAGATGAAAGAGCAGCTGTCCCATGCTTGCACTTTCAACACACTCTTACGTTCTATCCCTGTTGCTGATAACAATACATTTTTTTTTATTGCTTACGCATCAAGAATTTTCAATTCTATTAAGGACACGAGGCAAGGATTATGCTTTCTCTTTCTTTTACTGTTCTGAACAGCAGCCAATGAAATAACACTAAACAAAAAAACTTCAATAACCTTGATACCACAGATATAGTTACATGGTCCAATTATAGTCCAGGACCTAATCCCATATAAGCCATGACCCAGACAGTCACTTCCTCTTTCTTTGTAACAGTCAGATAAGAACCAAAATGTAGAAGAAACGAAACTCCTTACAGAGTAACGGTCCATGAAGAACCCATCTGCAGTCCAAACATCTCGGTACTAGCTCAACAGGCGGCAAACAAAGATACAACTTCAACAGGACCCTCCGGGGACAGGAACTTCAAGACCTTGTCTTCCTCCAACTCATGAAACGAAAAATCTGATATATCACGGAGCCTTCTAATCCGCTCCTAAAGAAGATAAACAAAATTGAAAGTAATACCTTTGTTGAAGATAACAGGCACTTAGAATCAACTATATTGCCACTAAAATTCAGGGCGGGAAATCCAAAACATATCACAATTTTCTTTGAATCATATCATTCACTTTAGAATGAAACACCATTGGTTCATACAAGATGAAGGGTGGGATAATCCACACCTCCGTGCCCTTAATAGAATTGAAAATTCTTGACGCGTAAGCTAGAATTGTTTTTATTCAATGTCAGGACCAGAGGCTCCGATTATACTCGTTTAAAGCTGTCCAACCACCACAGTCGCCACATCAACTACCAGTTTGTCATAGAATTTTCTAAACGTAGATTCTGATGACCAATCCACTGCTCTCATAATGTCCTCCAGACGAGAACCTAACGCACCATTGCTCCCTTAGCTGAATGAGCCCCATATTTAGAGATGTCTGTTCCTGCCTCATTCATCAACCACCTCATCCATCTGGCCAAAGTAGCAGCTGAAACCGGTATAAATGGTTTTTGCAACGATACTAACAACTGACCTTTAGCATCTTGCCTAATGTCAACTGTAGCAATTTTATAATCCTTCAAACATTGTACTACACATAATTGTTGATTTTCAGGAAACCTAGGATATGTTACCAACCTGCAATTGTTTTTTGTTCTTCTGGTGACATTAAATGTAACACCTTACAGAGAATAAGTTCTGCCCGCTAAATCCAAAGCTCTAACGTCCGAACACGTTTACATGAAAAAAGAGAAAGTAACATAGTTAATTTTGCTGAACTTTGTTTTCTAGAAGGATAACGGTTAGATGGCCATTTATCTAAAAAACTTAAAACTATATCCACATCCCAAAGGGAAGCATATCTTGATTGTGGAGGCAATGTCATGCGAATCCCTTTAATCACTTTACAGACCAGAGGATGTTCCCCTACTGGTTTACCTTCTACCTGAGCATGTCCCGCTGAAATAGCTGACCTGAAATTATTCACCGTATGATAGTCCAGACCCGTGCTTGCAAGTTCTGCCAGAAAGTTCACAATGATGTCAAAAGTTGACCCCATGGGATCGATACTCTGTTCGTCACACCAACTAGACCATCTCTGCCAGGCTGAAGCATATCGCTTATGAGTGCCTGATGACCAGGCTTGTTTAATGAAGTCTGCAGCTTGTTGCGAAATGCCTGGGGAACTCCATCTCGCCCTGAAATTGTCCAAACCATCAACCAAAGTTTTTTCGACAGAACCAAGGGATGTTGAAGGCCCTCTGGACTCATCAGAAGATTCAGACGAGGCGGAATGAGAAGAGGTGGAGGGCAAGCTAACTGCAGAGCTACCGGGTTGAGCCCTCCAAAGAGGGGTTAGAAGCACAATCTCCACTTTTTGTTTTCGCACCTAAGCTAGCACCCTGGGAATCATCACAGATGGTGGAAAAGCATATTCCCGAAATTGACTCCAATACTGAAGGAAGGCACCCGTCGCTAGAGCCATTGGATCCGGATGCCAACTGAAGAGAGTCAGAATCTGGAAATTGAGATGGGAGGCAAAGATATTTATGTTGCAAGGACCATTTTCGAGAAGAATCTGGTGAAAGAGATCCTGATTCAACCTCCAATCGCAGGCATCCCTCAAGTATCTGGAGTTCCAGTCCGCTATGGTGTTCTGAACCCCCGGGAGATACACTGCCATGACACTCTGGCGGTGAAGAAGGCAATAATGCCAAAATTCATTTGCTATCTCCACTAACATCTTGGAATGTTTTCCCCCCCAGCTTGTTGACATATCTCACTACTGAGATATTGTCCATCCTCAATAAGATACAACAATCCGCCTTCTGAGGGAAAGACTTTTTATGGCGAAAGGACCCGCTAGAAGTTCTAAACAATTTATATGAAACCTCATTTCCGTCTGAGACCAGCGGCCCCCCCATCGCAATTGATCCACAATGCGCTCCCCAGCGCCACTGGCTGGCATCTGACTCGATTATTACGTCCAGGAGAGAACCAAATATGGCTCTGCCATTCCAGGCTTCCATATGGTTCAACCACCAATGAATCACTGACCTCACTTCCTCAGATAATGGAATCTGACCCTTCCGTAGGTGTTGAAATTTTAACCTCTGGAGGCCATGGTAGTGAAGGGGAGCCGGAAAAATGGCTTGAATGGAAGAGGACAGGAGCCCTACTGTCCAGCAATGGCTCTCAAAGACACAGTCTGGTTGGATAAAGCTGACCTCAAAACCCTCTTGATATTGCGAATCTTTTAGAGGGAAGAATTTGTTGGGCCCGCACTGAGTCTATCTGGAAACCCAGAAAGTCTATCAACTGGGCAGGATTCAAAAGTGACTTCTGCACATTGATATTAAATCCCAGATCCTGCAAAAGTTGAATAGTCCAAGACAAATGACTCTGGAGAGTCTGAGGATCCTGAGCCATCAGCAAAATGTCGTCCAGATAGATTATCAAACGAACCCCTTTGGCTCGAAGGGACTCTACCACTGGTCTCATCAGTTTTGTGAAGCACCAAGGGGCAGACGAAAGGCCGAATGGAAGCGCATGGAACTCTAGCCATTCTCCCCTCCACAGAAACTGGAGGTACTGCCTGTGAGGAGCGAAAATAGGGACTGAAAGGTAAGTGTCCTTCAGATCCAGACGAACCATCCAATCGCCTTCTAACAGGATGTCCCTCAACATGTGAATCCCTTCCATCTTGAAGTGTCTGTATAATATTCAGTAATTGAACTCTTTGAGATTCAAGACAAGGCGGTGACCTCCACCTTTTTTGTTTACCAAGAAAATTGGGCTGATGAAACTGTAAGGATGAGGAGCGGAAAACCCCACAGCCCCTTGTCTAGAAGGGACTGAACTTCTTGATCTATAATGGACAGATCTGCTAGGGAAAAATGCATTGGAGCAGGAGACCGAGTTTGTTTCGGGGTACTGAAAAACTCCAGTCTGAAGCCTGTCACTGTCTGAAGATCCCAAGGATCCCCAGAAATCAGCTTCCAATTGTACAGGAACAAACCGACTCTGCCGCCCCAAAGTCACTTGTGAAGAAGGAATAACACTTACCAGAATATCCTGCATCCTGAATCGCTCCTTGTTGTCCCCGTCTGGGACCCCCTGCGGAATCTGGTGTGTCCACCACGGGAACGGGTGGGATAGAAGGTGACCTCTGCAGGTTCTCCGTACCAGCCTCCTCTACCTCTGGGGTAGTAAACTTGAGGGCTTGTGAAGGTTGCTCGGCCGGGCATACGCCCTCCATAATGACTGGCCCTGAGAAAAAGGCAGCATTTAAAAACCTTTTTTAGGGACATCTGGGCTTTGTTGTGGAGGAGTAGGTAGAGCAAAAGTTTGATAACTCCTTCACGAACGGTGCTCCAAAGAGCCTTCCATCCGCAGCAGGACCAGCTTCCGAAGTAGACAGATCATTAAGTTTGGGATCAATGCACATCAAGAAGGTCTGTCTGTGCTTGGAAGAAATTGCACAATTAGTATTGCCCAGCTGGCAAATAGCTCTCTGCACCCATCCAATAAGAATGTCAATGTCCACCACCACTCCAGATGCCTTGGAGTGGAATGCCAACTCAAGAATGTTTGTAAGGGGACCAGACATGTCTAAAAGTTTATCTTGGCAATTACGCCACACCCTGTCTAAACCCTTCTTAGGGTCTTTGGATTTTTTTTCATAAACATCACCATCATGGGATCCACCTCAGGTGTATCTGCAACTTTACCTTCTAGGTCAGGTCTGGGACATTCTGCCCAAAGACGAGCACAAACCAAATTTTGTGGAAAGCACTTACGCAAGTGGGATTGCATGTATTTGACCACTTCAGGAGGAGTGACCCAATTGGACGCCCTAGGATGAATGATATCAGTGGGGTCAAAATCAAGAACTTTGGGCAGAGACGCTTGTCTCTTAGATCTTTTGCTGGGCCCTGGCAGATCAGGGTCATCCAAATCAGAAGAGGCATCGTTATCAGAGGAGGAAGACGAAGTACTAGCGTCCTTTTTACTACTGTAGTTATGTTCGCTGGTTCTTTTGTGGTGAAGTCTCTCAAAGGCCTCAGCTTGATCACTCTGTTTCCCTTTGTCCTTGGGCTTAGGATTCTCACTGGAGCCTGGAAGTCCCGGCATCCAACCTTGATTACGAGTGCAATCAAGCAACTGACCAGAAAAAGGTCCCAATGCCTTCACAAAGGCGTCATTAACTGATTGCTGTACCCTAGTGTCAAGGGCCTCGACCAGATTCATCCCCAGCTGGTCAAAATTATCTTCAGGATAAAATCCTGACTCATCACCATGCCATTGAGCTATCCTCCTGTATCAAGAGTTAAATCTTTTTAAATAAATAAAATAAAGTCAGGAGAGATCATAAGGGGGGTGCAAAAAACTCCTGCCAGGCTATAACAGGAATTTTGCCAATAAAGTGTGGAGGGAGCAGCCTGGAATATGCACTCTAGGCAGTGCCTATTCAATTATTACAACCCTAAGCTATCGCTGTAGGGTGTCTGGGGAGCACAGTATGAGTAATCAATATGGGCAGGCAAGCTTCGTCGTGTTGCTGTACCGAGCCGGCTCTTTTCTCAAAAGTGAAAGGGAAAGAGCCAGCTTGCATGCGCGACACAACGTGCTCCTGAAAATAGAAATAGGACTACGCGAGCAACACGTAGTCCACTCCTGCTCCACTGTGAAAGACTCGGCCGAACGGCGCAAATAAACACACACACGCGACACAAGCGCAAATTGGGAAAACAAAACAAATCTTCACAACGTGCACAAATATAAAAACAGATCGAAATAATGAAGTTGTACTTATCTGCTGCATAGCAGCAAAGAAAGAGGAGGTGACTGTTGGGGTCATGGTTTATATGGGATTAGGCCCTGACTATGATTGGACCATATTGACGTTTTTTGTTTACTGTTACTTCATTGGCTGCTGTTTGGAACAATAAAAGAAAGGAAAAGCATAATCGGAGCCTCTGGTCCTGACATAGAATTGATTCCCCTTCATTGAAGACACAAGTCCTTTCTACTGTCTCTGGATAAACACATCTGGCAATGATAGACATACTGGCCATACGTGTTCAAAGACCCTAAACCTGTTTGATTCTTTTGGTGCCAGCAATGTTTGGAAACCTAGAATTATATTTTTGGCGCTTTTTAATGGATTTGGCGCTTTGTTCATTGGCTCTTTGTTTTTCCGTTACTCTAAAGACAAGGGGGTCCTCTTCTGGGGCAATGAAGCTGAAATGGCACTATAAACTTAATGTTCAGTTTCCCGATATTGAAAGAGTGGTCTGTCCGTCTGTCTGTGCAATTACCTGTATTTTTGATACCCTACCAAGGGTAGGTCGCTCCCCCTGCCGCTGCAGCTCCACCAGCCCAGGCTCCTGAACCTTCCAAGGAAGTCCTGCGAAACCACAGTAAGTACTCCCCCCGCCCAGCCCCTCGCCCTGCCCCGCGCCCTGCCCCGCGCTACTCACCTCTTCTCCTGCTTCCCTCGTCATCTTTGATCTTCCTCTTTGCTCTCCATCTGTATTCTTCATCTGTGTTCTTCTTTCTTCCCTGCACCCCGTCCTGCGTGTTCTTTCTTCTGTCTTCATCTGTATTCTTCTTCTTTGTACTTCATCTGTGTTTCTTCCTTCTCTTCTGCACCGCGACCTGCGTGTGCTTTCTTCTGTCTTCATCTGTATTCTTCTTCTTTGTACTTCATCTGTGTTTCTTCCTTCTCTTCTGCACCGTGACCTGCCTGTGCTTTCTTCTGTCTTCATCTGTATTCTTCTTCTTTGTACTTCATCTTTGTTTCTTCCTTCTCTTCTGCACCGCGACCTGCGTGTGCTTTCTTCTGTCTTCATCTGTATTCTTCTTCTTTGTACTTCATCTGTGTTTCTTCCTTCTCTTCTGCACAGCGACCTGCGTGTGCTTTCTTCTGTCTTCATCTGTATTCTTCTTCTTTGTACTTCATCTGTGTTTCTTCCTTCTCTTCTGCACCGCGACCTGCGTGTGCTTTCTTCTTCTTTGTCCTTCTTCTGTGTTCTTCATCTGTATTCTTCTTCTGTGTTCTTCTTTACCTTCTCCTTGGCTCTTCTCTCTTATGCTCCTCGCTCCTCTTCTTCTTTACCTTCTTCTGGGCTCTTCTCTCTTCTGTTCTTCTGCTCCTCTTCTTCTTTACCTTCTTCTTGGCTCTTCTCTCTTCTGTTCTTCTGCTCCTCGCTCCTCTTTTTCTTTACCTTCTTCCTGGCTCTTCTCTCCTCTTTCTTCTGCTCTTCTGCTCCTGACTCCTCTCTCTGACCTTCCTCACTCCCCTCCACCTCTGTAACCCCCTCTCCCCTATCTTCCTATCTTTTCTTCCTAACTCCCCGCCACCTTTAAACCCCCCCTCCCCTATCTTTTCTCCCCTCTACCTGACCCCCCACCCTCCGCTTTCCCGCCGCCACCACCTGCTCGCCCCCGCCCCCCCTGCTCCCATTCGTCGCCCCACTCCCGCCCCCAGCTGACCCCTCCTCCCCCCCTCCTCCCTCTTATGGCGGCCGCTGCACGACAGAGTTAGCGACCCTTGACCCAAGGGTAGGTCGCTCCCCCTGCCGCTGCAGCTCCACCAGCCCAGGCTCCTGAACCCTCCAAGCAAGTCCTGCGAAACCACAGTAAGTACTCCCCCCGCCCAGCCCCTCACCCTGCCCCGCGCTACTCACCTCTTCTCCTGCTTCCCTCTTCATCTTTGATCTTCCTCTTTGCTCTCCATCTGTATTCTTCATCTGTGTTCTTTCTTCCCTGCACCCCGTCCTGCGTGTTCTTTCTTCTGTCTTCATCTGTGTTCTTCTTCTGTGCTCGTCTTTCTTCCCTGCACCCCGTCCTGCGTGTTGTTTCTTCTGTCTTCATCTGTGTTCTTCTTCTGTGCTCTCCTTCTGTGTATTTCATCTGTGTTTCTTCCCTCTCTTCTGCACCGCGACCTGCGTGTGCTTTCTTCTGTCTTCATCTGTATTCTTCTTCTTTGTACTTCATCTGTGTTTCTTCCTTCTCTTCTGCACCGCGACCTGCGTGTGCTTTCTTCTGTCTTCATCTGTATTCTTCTTCTTTGTACTTCATCTGTGTTTCTTCCTTCTCTTCTGCACCGCGACCTGCGTGTGCTATCTTCTGTCTTCATCTGTATTCTTCTTCTTTGTACTTCATCTGTGTTTCTTCCTTCTCTTCTGCACCGCGACCTGCGTGTGCTTTCTTCTGTCTTCATCTGTATTCTTCTTCTTTGTACTTCATCTGTGTTTCTTCCTTCTCTTCTGCACCGCGACCTGTGTGTGCTTTCTTCTTCTTTGTCCTTCTTCTGTGTTCTTCATCTGTATTCTTCTTCTGTGTTCTTCTTTACCTTCTCCTTGGCTCTTCTCTCTTATGCTCCTCGCTCCTCTTCTTCTTTACCTTCTTCTGGGCTCTTCTCTCTTCTGTTCTTCTGCTCCTCTTCTTCTTTACCTTCTCCTTGGCTCTTCTCTCTTCTGCTCCTCGCTCCTCTTCTTCTTTACCTTCTTCTGGGCTCTTCTCTCTTCTGTTCTTCTGCTCCTCTTCTTCTTGGGTCTTCTCTCTTCTGTTCTTCTGCTCCTCTCTCCTCTTCTTCTTTATCTTCTTCCTGGCTCTTCTCTCCTCTCTCTTCTGCTCTTCTGCTCCTGACTCCTCTCTCTGACCTTCCTCACTCCCCTCCACCTCTGTAACCCCCCCTCCCCTATCTTCCTATGTTTTCTTCCTAACTCCCCGCCACCTTTAAACCCCCCCTCCCCTATCTTTTCTCTCCTATACCTGACCACCCCACCCTCCGTTTTCCCGCCGCCACCACCTGCTCGCCCCCCCTGCTCCCATTTGTCGCCCCACTCCCGCCCCCAGCTGACTCCTCCCCCCCTCCTCCCTCTTATGGCGGCCGCTGCGCCAAAGGCAAGCCCGTCTGCGCCCGTCCGCGCCTGGACCGCGCCCAGCGCCACGACCCATGGCCACCAGCACTCCCAAACCCCGCAGCATCGATACGACCCAGTCACCCTCCACGCCCTCAACCCGGGGCGCTCCAGCACCTGCTTCCAAGCCAACCCGAAACGCACCCACGGACCCTTCGTATGTCACACCTGCAAACTCACCTTCCACCGCGAAAACACCACGCCCGCCAGCCCACGCGCCAACAACCACCTCAAATGCATCCTGATCAACGCACGCTCGTCCACAAGCACGCCGTTGAACTATGGGACCTCCTGGACTCCACCGCACCGGACGTCGCCTTCATCACTGAGACCTGGATGAATGCCTCCTCGGCCCCCGACATCGCCATAGCCATCCCCGACGGCTACAAGATTTCAAGGAGAGACCGCACCAACCAAGTAGGTGGAGGAATCGCCATTGTCTTCAAGGACTCCATCAACGTCACCACCTCCACCGAAGAAACCCCCCTCGCCGCCGAACGCCTGCACTTCCAAATCCACACTGACCCCAGGACCACACTCAGAGGAACTCTCATCTACCGACCCCCTGAACCACTGCCCTCTTCAGCGACTTCATCACTGACTTCATCTCCCCGCACGCCCTTGCCTCGCCGGACTACATCCTCCTCGGTGACCTCAACTTCCACCTGGAACAGAACAACGACCCCAACACCACCGCCCTGCTCGACAACCTCGGCCTCAAGCAACTGGTGAACACCCCCACCCACATCGCCGGACACACGCTAGACCCCATCTTCTCCGCCAGCAACCACATATCCTTCAGCCACTCCTCAGCTATACACTGGACCGACCACAGATGTGTCCACTTCACCTTCCGACGCGAGACTCGCCACCTCCGCACACAACCCATCCCACGTCTACAGTGGAACAAAATCCCCGAGGAACAGCTTCTCTCCACTCTCAACGATAACCAACCCACCTTCTCCTCCGACCCCAACGACGCAGCCCTCAGCCTCACTAATTGGATCACCAACTGCGCAGACAACCTCGCTCCCCTCAGACGCCTCCCAAGACAGACCAACACCAAAAAACGTCTCTGGTTCACCGACACCCTTAAGGAATCAAAGAAAACCTGCCGCACCCTCAAGAAAGCCTGGCGCAAGGACCGCACCGCAGACAACATGACTGCCCTCAAGAACGCTACCCGCGAACACCACCAACTGATCCGCACCGCCAAAAGAAATTTCTTCACAGAAAGACTGGACAAAAACAGCCACAACAGTAGAGAACTCTTCAACATTGTCAAAGAGCTCTCCACCCCTAACGCCAATGCCAACGCCATCACGCCCTCACAAGACCTCTGCAACTCCCTCGCCACCTTCTTCCATCGTAAGATCACCGACCTACACGACAGCTTCGGACACCAGACCCAGCCAACCACCACAGAACCTACAACCCCAGCCATCACCCTCAACGCCTGGACTCACATCAACACGGAAGAGACCAAAGCCACCATGAACTCCATCCACTCCGGTGCCCCCTCGGACCCCTGCCCACACTTCATCTTCAACAAAGCAGACGACATCATCGCCCGCACCTCCAGACCATCATCAACAGCTCGTTTTTGTCTGCTACCTTCCCCGAGAGCTGGAAACACGCTGAAGTCAACGCCCTACTGAAAAATCCTACGGCGGACCCAAGCGACCTGAAGAACTTCCGCCCCATCTCGCTCCTCCCATTCCCCGCCAAAGTCATAGAGAAGACCGTCAACAAGCAACTTACCAAATTCCTTGAAGACAACAGCCTACTCGACCCCTCTCAGTCTGGATTCCGAGCCAATCACACCACAGAAACCACCCTCATCTCAGTCACAGACGACATCAGAACCCTGATGGACAACGAAGAAACAGTCGCCCTCATCCTCCTCGACCTCTCGGCTGCCTTCGACACCGTCTGCCACCGAACCCTAATATCCCGCCTCCGCTCCACCGGAATTCAAGGACAGACCCTGGACTGGATCACCTCCTTCCTCTCCAACCGCTCCCAAAGAGTCTACCTCCCACCTTTTCGCTCAGACCCCACCGAGATCATCTGCGGCGTCCCACAAGGCTCCTCGCTCAACCCGACACTCTTCAATGTCTACATGAGCCCCCTCGCCGACATCGTACGCAAACACAGCATCATCATCACCTCCTACGCCGACGACACTCAACTGATACTTTCCCTCACCAAGGACCCCACCAGCGCCAAGACCAACCTGCAAGATGGAATGAAAGACGTTGCAGATTGGATGAAACTCAGCCGTCTGAAACTGAACTCAGACAAAACAGAAGTCCTCATCCTCGGAAACACCCCGACCGCCTGGGACGACTCCTGGTGGCCCACGGCCCTTGGCACCGCACCGACCCCCTCAGACCACGCACGCAACCTCGGTTTCATCTTGGACCCACTTCTCACCATGACCAAACAAGTCAACGCCGTATCATCCTCCTGCTTCCTCACCCTCCGCATGCTCCGAAAGATCTTCCGTTGGATCCCCGCCGACACCAGAAAGACCGTGACCCATGCCCTCGTCACGAGCCGCCTGGACTACGGCAACACACTATACGCAGGAACCACCGCTAAACTCCAGAAACGTCTGCAACGAATTCAAAACGCCTCCGCCCGCCTCATCCTCAACATACCCGCAACAGCCACATCTCTGCCCACCTGAGGCACCTGCACTGGCTTCCTGTCAACACAAGGATCACCTTCCGACTCCTCACCCACGCACACAAAGCCCTCCACAACAAGGGACCCAAACTCCTCAACCGCCGCCTCAGCTTCTACACTCCCACCCGTCCTCTTCGCTCCGCCAACCTCGCTCTCGCCGCCGTCCCTCGCATCCGCCGCACCACAGCGGGTGGGAGGTCTTTCTCCTACCTGGCGGCCAAGACATGGAACTCCCTCCCCACCATCCTCAGGACCACCCAGGACCACTCCGCTTTCCGGAGACTACTCAAGACCTGGCTCTTCGAGCAGCAGTAACCCCTTCCCCCTAGCGCCTTGAGACCCGCACGGGTGAGTAGCGCGCTTTATAAATATTTATGATTTGATTTGATTTGATTTTCAGGCAGAAAATTGAGTTATGTCTGAACACATTCCTACCTAGGCAGGAAATTGAGGTCTCTTCTGTAGATATAGCAATTTCAAGGCTACATTTTAATGAATGTTGTACATAGCAACGTCTTCCTTACAAAACAACCACGCTTTAATATTCTACTTGCTGACACTGATTGTTACAGGTGCTTTCGTGTTCCAGTCCCCTTTTTTTGGAGCCTACATGGAGTAGTAAACACCCTGGCTCTTTGAAGTGCTGTTGAGGATCAGTGGGGTTTCGTTTGTGTCTACCGTTTTGTTTCTCTACTAATACCACTAACAGTTGACAGAGCAATTCTACAACCAACCAGGCACTCACCCTTCGTTTTCCTAGCCCCTGACACTGTCACATTTCTTGCAGTGTGCTTCCTTCACTGCCTTTACATACTTTTTCCACGGATGCACCCTACAGACAATCTAGGCTTCCATTCATACACTCATTCACTGATCCGTTCAACTATGCATCCATGCACTCAATAATTCGCCCATCCTTGCACTCACGTATCAATCCATTCATCTACATTTACCATAGATTTTCTGGGGTTTCAGTGCTTTCAGTGCTTGTAATATTGGGCAGTCGGTGAGAACGTCATTGTAAAATTACTCTAAGGCATTTTGGAATTTGTAAATTATCAATCAGAGAAGTTTAACACGCAACCCTCTAAGCAAAGAACAATTTAAATCATCCTTAGTTTAAGGAAGCGCTTGAATACCATTCAGCTGAGCAGATGAATACAATTTCCTCAACTTTTGGTGCTTTTGCAACATTCTTGTTCTCACACATTTTATCATAGCCTATGTGGTTCCAGTTTTCTCTAAATCCTATTTTCTGCTTAATTTTCAATTCCTCAGGGAAATTATCTTTATATTTTTTCCGTTGTCACTGTTCCTATGTATTTCTATAAATGCAATCTATTTGTTTGTTCATGGTAGCAGTGTTTATTAAGTTGCTGCTTGAGGTGATTCTTCAGAATACATTGAGGTGATGTACCCCATGATTCAGTTAATTGCTAACAGCAGCGATATGGAAACAATTTCACCACTTGAATAAATGAACTCTTAACAACACTTCTGCACACCCTAGCAGGTACGCTCTGCCTCAGTGTGTATGCCTGACTCTCTAGGTGCCCTGTTTCTTTGTTGCAATGTAGCTGTTTACCATGATATCCTGAAAATAGTTTTTCACCGTGTACATTTCTAAAATGTCTTGGTGAAGTTCTTAAGGAAATAGTTGTTTGCTTTCAGAATGTCAGGTTTGCATTGTTGGACCCTGGTGGTTTAATATTCAAAACAAAATACCTTAAAATAGCAGTTATCAATAAACCCCTTACAGTCAGTACCTCCGGGTGGCTGGGGTAAATTGCATAATGAGCCATTCGCCCAAGACTGTTTGGACCGGCTCTGTGAGAAATGGGGCGTCCAGGACCCTGTAGTAGCAAAAGTGACCCCCCAACTAAGAAAAAGTACTGGTGCGTTTTAGACTGTTGGTGTCAACAGAAAGATTTGTTAACTGTTAACTTTTGGGGCCAAATGCCATGGTAAAGGTTTTGGCAAAATTGGTTTGTAGATCTTCGGTACCCATAAAATCCACAAAGGTGTGCACCAGCAGATGCAGGGCTTTTGGCATTTGTACCCTCACCACATCAGCGTAAAGTAGAGAAGGGAGCGACAGCCCTTTAACTTGGGGTACATCTGAAGTGACAATAATTAAAAAAGGGTGGGGCCTATAGATATATAAAATAAGTGAAAGAGGGGCCAGGATACATGCTTGTCTCACCCTCGAGAGACCCCTATATCGAAGGACACCTCCATCAGTATTGATTCTAATTTTAGCCTTCATCTCCCTGTGGAAATGTGCAAAAAGTGAACAAGAGCTTCATCCAGCCCAAAAGAAAGGAGTTTTTCTCATAATTTAGAGCAGTTGACGCAGTCAAATGCTGAGATCAGGTCCATAAATCCCAGGTTTAAAGGTGATCGTTTGGCAATAGTGTATTTTCCAGTAATCAATGACAAGTTCAAACATTGCTCAACAGTCCCAACCTAATTTCTGAACCCAGATTGAAAAGGGTGTATCCACTCCTTAATTCTGTTGTACAGGACCATATGATTTTAACAGATCTATTGATTAAGGAGATGGGCCTGTAACATCCTGGGTTGATCGATCATTCTCGAAGATGGGTATAATGATGGAGGTTTTCCAAGAATCAGCTAAACGGGAATTAGCAAGATTGTTAAATACATTCATTAACACTGGTGCTCAAAATTCCGGTCTGCCCTTTATGAGTTCAATTGGTACCCAGTCCGGGCCGGGGGCTGTACCGCACATGCTCTGGCTAACAGCATCCTCTACTTCATTCAAGGTTATCTGAATAGCTGGCAATAGTTCATAACCACAATGGGTTCAGTATCAGGAGGCATAGCAGCATGGATTTTTGTGAAATGTGCCTCCCATGACTCGCTGGGGATACAACAGCTAATTGTACTCTCAATTTGATTTATTCTATGCATATCTGACACAGTTGACCAAAAACGTTTACTATTCTTCTTGTTAGCTACTAATACAAGGGATTCCCATTGCTGTGTTAACACTTCACTCCGGTGTTTGAAGGGTACCTCTTTGTATTGCCTTCACGAACTGGCCACCACAGAGGGAACCCTGGGTTTTGCCGCAAGTGCTGTACGTAGTAATCGATTAGCCACTGAGCACTCGTGGTAAAACCACCTAGGTGTGTTGGGTGCAGGCTATGAGATAGGGCTTTTCTTATTAATACATAGGTTATTGTAAGCTCACACCACCTGGTAATCAGTATCTTCTACTGCTAGACAAGCCTCTACAAGCCCTATGTTCTCCTTAATTATTTGGATGAAAAACTGGGCTGGTTTTCTAAATCTTCACAGTAATCTTAGATTATCTGTTGAGGGTTGGAGTTTACTGGCCCTACTATCCACTCTATATTGAGGCTTAGGTTACATTGGGTTATGGTCCGATGTTTGAAGGAACTACTTTTGCACACACAGCATGAGGTTGGACGAAATGAAAAAGTAGTCAATAGTGGAGGAACAACCTCTGCCTCCATAGGTTGGCACAGGGCATTCATTTACTCCTGCCACCTTCATTACATTGCTTAAGTAATGAGAGGTGAGGTAGGTCAACAACTCTAGGCCTTTATGATTGGAGCTTAACAAAGTGCTCACTGCCGGGCTGTCCAGAACATTCGTGGTAGCATAGGGTGGACTAGTCTGTGGAAGGAGTTTAGTATTAAAATCTCCTGCTAGGCAAAGTAGGGCCTCATGTCCCTTATTAACGGTGTTGCTTAATAGTGAGTTAATGTCATCAAATAAAACTGTTTCTATGCTATGACATAGGAAACCATTGATTACTGTTGTCTAAATATCCCAGGTTTACTGGAACATGACAATATCATAGCGCCTTATAAAAGTAGAAATCTTGGAGTGGAGCCCTGCCACGTTCTAGCTCAATATCTTTACTTCAGTGTCATAAGGGCTAGACCATCTCCTGAGGGAGATAAAACAACACATTGAAGAGGCGTCACTAGACAAGAGGGTATTGGCTCCTTACTGTCCACTGGTCTGTCTCTCAGTCAGTTTACATCCGCTAAATCACTCAGCGCAGAAAACATGTTCCGGCATACCAGCGGGGACTGAGGTTATGTGGGTGGGGGGCACAGAAAGCGACTTCCATCAATCTCGGTTTATAAAAATAACCTAAGGGGAGAGGAGTGATTCTGGATCCAAAACAGTTATTTACCTCTTGCACCATCAATATATTTCTCACAGAGGAGGGATTTTGAAAGTTTACCACAATACAATCCCTGTTAATATTCTTTCTTGACCTTCCTACCCATTTCACCCTCCGCACCGTTATAATGTCATTCATACCCCAAGGATTGAAATGTTTGTAATTGAATGACAAGTTCTGTTGCACAGCTCCACCCACGATTCTATTTGATCATGTCTAAGGGGGGGAACACCTGCTAAAATCAGAACATAGGTGCAAGCTGTTGGGGGCAAACTCAGGATCTCTGTGTTGGGGGTTAGACTTGCATTGTTTGATTCTGTATTGCTTTCCCTGCCCCTAAATGGCCCTTAACCCACTGCAGCTACATTGCTAGTACAGCGGGATCCACCCATTAAACCCCTAAGCAGAGTTCTTGATGCCTTCCGGGTTGCTGATGAGTCCTTCTCAGACTCCAGCGTATTATTCTCCCTTATGCATTGGCCAGTATTGCTTGCTAAGGGTGGTGGGCTTCCGCTTGAGATAGTGGTTGAATCTTTTATAAATCTGCCATACAGCACTTGATGTGGTTCAGACACTTCACAATCAGGTTACATTTTTCCTTATGAAAGACACTAAATTTACCATGGTCACAGAGTCACATGTCTGAACTAGCTGGGACTACTGGGACTGCTTTTGTGCATGAAGCCAAGGGGAATTTTGGCCATGTTGCTGGACATTTATTTTACTTTTTGCAGCTGGGGTTTTTCCCGACAATTTCTTCCTTTTAGTGGCTGTCCCTCATTGTAACTGGGTCATGGGGGTGCTTGGCAGCTCTGGTTTGATTTCCACGTTTGGGCGCGCCGTGCCCTCTCTTGGCATCACGGAGCAAAGCTGCTCCTTCATACGCTGCCCATTTTCTTAGTTCACCCATCCATCTGGAAGTCTGTGGCCCTGCGCACTTTTCCAATGTAGTGTGATTTGTCGTTGCACTAAAATCAATGCCAGGTCAATAAACCTCGAGGTGACTTTGGGCCAGATTTAGATCCTGGTGGAGAGAGTTACTCTGTCGCAAATGTGAGGGACATCCCATCCGCCGTATTACGATCCCATTATAGCCTATGAGGATGGTAATATGGTGGATGGGATATCAGTCACATATGTAACAAAGTAACCCCTCCAACAGGATCTAAATCAGGCCCTTTGTGTTTAGCAGGCCATGGGAACATTCCCAGGAGGCAGACTGTGGACACGATCTCCAGTGTGTGCTCCCTCACCTTTGTGACCAGGGACATCACCTCTGCCCATAACCCAGTCACCTGGGGCAACTCCATACCATGTGGCACATGTCCACATCTATTAGGAGACATCTTGGGCACTGCAAGTCTACCCCTGAGAAAAATCTGTTAATCATCTTAGGTGTAAGGTATTCCCTATGAAGGTAGTAAAAGTTAGCTAGCTTAAAGCAGGCATTGCAAGAGAACTGGGGCATCTTGGCCCACACCTTGGTTCAGCCTGCATCCGTAATAGGAGTACCGATATCTGCCATCCAGGTGCCCCTGATAAGCACGTGGCCCCCTGTAGTGACATTAGTTCCTCCTGCCCCGCTGCTATCAGCACCTCAGCAATGCTGACACTGCACCGTAGAAGAGGAAATGGCCCACAGGCAGATCATATGCCACCTTCAAGTCTTCAAAGAGTTGTAAAGTCCCAGTCTCATTGAGATCCCCCACCATCACTAGCCCCAATGCCATCCACTCCCCCGCCGCTGAATCGCCTCTCCAGGTAGGAAGTGCACCAACCAGCGAAGGGGTATCTCTGGGTTATAAGGAGCCACTACCCCAGTCCACTGCAGGTAATGCATCCAACAGTGCTTGGCCACTGGATGCCATGTACCAGGTGTTGCTCTAGCACTTATGGTCTCCAACAGGAGCTGTTCCACCCAGGCCGTTGCCTGTGCTCCTCCTTTCATGGACCGTCTGCCCCGCAACACAGTATCAACCCATCTGGCTACCAACTGGAGTTGGGCCATCAAGTAATATGCCTCAAAGTCAGGGGCAGCCAGTTCTCCATCATGAACCAAGCACTGCAGTTTCACTAGGGCCACCCGACACTGACCGGAGCCTGAGATCGGATCCGCCGGTAAAGATTGCATGTCCCTACACCTGGAGCGGGGGGTCACCACTGGAAGTGTAGGGAAGTAATATAGGAGTTGGGGCAAAGCGATCACCTTGACAACTGCTAAACCCCTGCAACTGAAATTGGAAGCATCTTCCAGATGTGTATAGATCCCAATGTTGCTGCCATGTCCTGCCTGAGGTTACCACCCAACAGATGCACCCCCAGATATCGGAAAGTGGTGGCCTCCCATTTCACTGCACCCACCGGGGAGGGGTGCCCAGGGTCTCCAACGGGGAGTAGAGAGTGGTCTTACCCCAATTCACCTTCAGACCTGATCAAGCACCAAATTCATCCAGAAGGGAAGTTACTCCCGGAACATCCACCCCGTAATCTCTTAGAAAAAACAGCATGTCCTCATTGTATATTGCAATGTGGTGCATAATCCCCTGGTGTAAGATACTGCTGTAATGTCCCGCCTCCTGTGACCTACAAGGGAGAGGTTCTACCACCTGGGCAAATAATAGTGGGGAGAAGGGACAGCCCTGACGGGTACCCCGCTCCACTGCATAGAAATCTGAGATCACACCACCCGTCCGGACTCTTACAGTTGGTTCTGTATACAGTAAATGGATCTGTGGTAAGAAGCCGTCTCCCAGGCGCAGTCATTTCAGCACCGCATATAGATGGTCCCACCCCCAACACTAAAAGGGGGCGAGGCTGTATCACTTAGACTTGAGGAGGCTCCTGGTCTGCTTAGGGTCCCTATAGCTGTGTTGGGAGGAACTGCTCCAAAATTTACAGGAATTTAAGGAACATCCCCCGGATTAACTAGTACCTGCACTCATCATTACTCACTTGCCATACCACCTAGATTGACTGGGCCCCTTGCACCTTTTTACTCCTTATGTATCTTTTTCTTTTACAGATCCATAAAGTTCTTCCCCCTCATCTCTTTCATTCAAACAAGTAATATCTCGTCAATTTTGTTCACATTACTATCCCAGTGTGTGGAGCCAAAAATCAAAAATACAGGCAATGTGATTAAGGCAAGGGGAGATGATAAATTAATTGTGGTATTTCCTATTTTTTTAGTAAACGACAATGCAACTTCCTTCCGTTTCTAATTGTTCGCATGTTCTTAGAATGGCCCAAGGACTCCTGGCACAGGTATTCTGTTTCACCACATGTATGATACTCACAATGGGACTGTAGACAATATAACCCATATATGAATCCGAATGTACTTGATTTATATGTGTACCTTTGAAAAATTCAATAAAAATTGTTAAAGAAAATATAGATAGTCACCCCCTGGTCTGCCTAATGCTTTCTCAGTGTCTATGATCTGAACCTCTGCCCCTTTCTCCAGTTCCTCTGCAGCAAGTAGCAGTTCCGCCACCCATCTAATGTTAAACACAGTGCACCTCCTGGGAATGAATCCTATCTGGTCATTACGCACAAGTCCCGATATGTTGGGAAGAAGCCACGTCACTAGCACCCTACTCAATATATTGTAGTCAAAATTAAGCATGAACAAGGGGCTGTACGATGCCCTATCCTGTGCCGGTCGACCCTGTTGAAAAAGGTGGATAACCAAGGCCTCTGTTGTCGTAGGAGGTAACACCAGGATCTCCTGTGACGATTTATACATCCCGGCCAACCATGGGGCTAGTTGAGTGATAGAAGTGGCGTTGAACTCAACTGGTAACCCGGCTGAGCCTACAACCTTCCCTGGCGCCATATCCCAGATCATGGCAGCAACCTCTTCAGCGAATATATCCTTCCCCAGCCCCTCCATGTACCGCTGGCTTCAGGATCATTTGGTCATTGTGCACAAGCCTGACATGTTAGAAAGCTACGTCGCTGGCACCCTGCTCAATGTTTTGTCATCAACAATAAGCATGGACAGGGACCTCTACAATGCCCTATCTTGTGCTGGTAGACCTTGTTTCAGCAGGGGGAAAACGAAGGACTCCCTTGTTGTAGGCCTACTGTGGCAATTTATACACCCTGGCCAACCGTGGGTACAGTTAGGCTCTGGTAGAGGTTGGCCCACATACAGCACCGCAGAGTACTCATGGAAGAGGTCATTAATTTGGACAAGATCATAAATCCGGACTCCCCCCCCTCCTTCATGAACTCCGCAATGGGACGGCCACTCTTGATGGGATTTTTTCACCATGCAAGCAGGGCCCTGGATTTGTCTGTCTCCGAGTGAGCTTTGATCATGTACTCTTTATAGTCATAGCAACACAGGCATTCTACCAAGGCTGCCAAGGCCTCCATTTCCTGTAGTAATGATCCCTGCACCGTGGCTTCAGTATAATGGCTCAGTTCCAGTGTATGCAGCCGCCCCTCCTTAACTTTCATCTTTTCGCAGAGTGTTCTGCGCACCCCGTCTGTCCATACAATGCAGCGCCCTGTCACAACAACCATAAAAGCTTCCTATTCTGTCAGTACGGAGTCTGTGGAACCCTTGTTCTCAAAGTAGCTTCAGACATCCACCCTCAAACTTCCCTGGAACACTTGGTCCTCTAGAGCAGTGTTGTCCAACCTTTTTATCGCCGCGAACCGATAAATGTTGGATAATTTTTCCGTGGCCCGCTTGGGAGGGCGCAATGCTCTGCGCCTCGGCCGCCCGCCACAGTGAAATGAAGTTGAAGTTCCTCGGGCGGCCCGGTGCCGATTGATCCACGGACCGGCACCAGTCCGCGGCCCGGGGGTTGGAGAACACTGCTCTAGAGCCTCACACCTCAGGCTCCAGTTGGGTATGATGGGATCCAGGTTAGAATGATCACGAGTGGGTTATGATCGAATATTGTACAGGCCAAGTGTTTTGCATTGCGCACCTGTGTATGGACACCCAGAGAGTAAAGAAAGGTACCCAACCACACATGTAGATTGTGCAAGGATGAATAGAAGGAATAATATCTGTCTATAGGGTTGCTCAAGCACCAGGTGTCAACCAGTCTCCATCTTTGCATTCAGTCTACCACTATGTTCGCTGTCTGGACTCCAAGTGAGTCCCGCAAGGGCAGATGAGACCTGTCTAGGCAGGGGTCAGCACACAGTTAAAGTCCCCTCAATTAAGTTGGGGCCCATCAGATATTTGGCCAGTACTCCCGATAGCTCACCCAAAAATTTCAGTTGCTCAGTATTGGGGCATAGATATTAACCAATGTGAAGAGTTTTCCCCCAATCGGCCACTCAACACTGCATAGCACCCCTCATTGTCAATCTTCTCTGCAGAACTCGAAAGTGTACTCCTGGGTGAACCCAGATCAACACCCCCACTTGTGCAAAGGCTGAGTCTGTGGTGAATGTTAGGTGTCCCCTCCAGCGTTTCTGGCGTATCCTTTCCTCTGTGGCTGTGAGTTGTGTCTCCTGCTGGAAAATGATGTGTGCCCCACTGCACTTAATGTAGGGCTGGGTCTTGTAGCTCTTAGTCATGCTATTCAGACCTCAGAAATTCTAGTAGAGGACCGTAAACCAGTGAACATACCAGCCATCCCAACCTGTCCGTGAAGGGGGCTCACCCCAGAATGGGGACTCCCAAAGTCATCCCCTTCCCTTTTCATACTTGTCCATACGCATCTTCGGATCTAAGCAATCAAACATCCCCCGCCTTCCCCAGGGCATTCAGGAAAAGGTCACACCATCCAAACACTAACAAACCAAAACAGCAAATAGAATCGCACAGTGAATAGTTGTGGTGTTGTGATGGCCACCAAGGAACAGTAGTCCTGTGCCATCATTCCAGCTGTGTGAAGGAACAGCACCTCCACCCAGTGCAGTGGCAGCAATTGAGGGTACAAAGCAAATCGCCACTGAGAAGAGGCCAGGCCCAGCATATCAAATTAAGAGAAGGCAAAGCTGTGCAGAGTGCAGCACAGAAAAACAAGGCAAGGCAAGCCAGTGCATCAACCACCCCACACCACATCCACCACACCATAGCGTCTGACAGGTATACTTCGCCAGCAGCCCAGTTTGTCACAACTCCATCTCATGCCCTATGTGCTGTCGGTTTTACTTGCTGGGCTCATGTCATCCTTCCTTGTGGCGCCTCCCTGTCCCGGGCATTTCAAGTCATATTTCCTTTGTGGCGCCTTCTTGTCTTGATCAGTTTGTGACCCCCCTCCCAAGAAGCTTGAAACATTGAACCTCCTGTTCTGTTGCTAAGAAAGTTTAGTCTGTTTTTTGCGCCTGCAGATTATAATGTTTTTTAGGACAAGTTACGCTATCTACTGTGACCTGTTGAACTATACCATCATGCACTTCGGATTCTGTTATACTTGTTAACTGTTTCCAATTACCATTTGCATCTGACACCTGTTAGGTCTCATATCCATTGTTTTTAACACATGATTTTTCACAGGTTCATTGGAATATATCCTGCTTCCATGTGAAACACATGCTTTCTGGAACTACCTTTTCTTCCAGCATAAATACCCCCTCTGAATCTGCGCCAGAGCTTGGCCTCGTTCCAGTCCTCTGCAAACATCGTCCCAGCAATCATATCCTTAACGTCGGGGTGAGCCATTATACTCACATTAACCATCAATACATTTTTAACCATACCCACAGACACTCTCATTAAAGGTGGAATTTACCGGTAGTCCCTAGGTATTTTTATTCTAGGTGGAATTTACCGGTAGTCCCTAGGTATTTTTATTCTATCTGGATCCTGCATCTGTCCAGTAGTACTTATCTAAGAACTCCCTCCAGATTAGACCCACTGTGAGGTTGTGTCCGCCCTGGTGGCACCGTCCTACCAGAGTGGGTAGAGATGGTCAATGATGAAGACCACCTCTTCCAGAAAGGGGGAATCCCCTAACTAGAAAATCCAACTCAAATATTCTTGGATGGAGTACCGTTTAGAACATACCCAAATCTTTCCTTTTCTTTCCCCCCACACTTTTGGTGTTTGATAGTGTTAGTACTGGAAGGAAGTGTGGGTTGCAATACCTCTCATCACTTTATGTGTGTATATTGAAGTCTGTAAGTGTACATATTGTGTAAACCATTGATAAATCATTCTGAGTTGGGAACCTATAGGTAACATTGGCTCTTGTTGTTTATAGTGTACACACCTGCATTGAGGATAACAAGGTTCAGGGAGACCTGATCATACTAGGCAGTGCACAAGACAGCAGAGCAGTCCCTTCAGTGATGCAAATTCATCTTTTATGGTCTCATCCCATCCCCTTTTCCCCTCTCGGGATAGTTGATGGAACCAGAGTGTTGTTACTTGTTTCATTAAGCCGCCCCAGCTGGGATTGGAGGTCCAGCAATGTCTCCGCGGTTGGAACCAGGTGAGCGCATGACACAGGTCATCAGCCTCACATGCGTAATATTCGGCAATTCTTGTTCAGATGGTAGGTATAGTGTAGAATCAGAGGATGTATCAGAGTCAGATGCGTGGGAACCCACATCATCCTTGCAGAACTGAGTTCAGAGCCAGCTCCCCCAATGTTGCCCCCTGTAGCCAATGCGCGGCATCCAGCCTCCAAAGCCTGCTTGTGGGAGGGGCCAGCAGGGGATCCTGGGCCAGGGCAGGCCCCTCAAAGCTGTTAGTGCTGGGAGGCATCCATTAGTTCCTGGCACCTCCACATTCCTGGGATACGCCTCAAGTTCAGTCCCAGATGTCCTTTGGGTCCAAAAATAACAAAGTGCTATTATCGCCCATATCCTTTCATCTAGCTGGGAACAGCATGGTATATGCTACTCCCAGCTGTTGAAGTCTGGCTTTGGCAGCTACAAAGGAGGAATGTGGTTTCTGGACCACCAACCTAAAGTCTGGGAAGATCACAACACTACTATCATCACAAAGATGTCCCCCTTGTCTCTGGCCTTTTTAAGGATGAGTTCATGGTCCTTACAATCCAGTAGGTGGGCCACCACAGTCTGCAGGGGGGAGGGGTCAGATAGCTTTGGGAGTTTAGCTGGATTTTTATGCACTCTGTCCAGCACGAAGATGGGGGAAAGACCATCTGGTGCCATCTCTGAGTGGAGCCACTGTTCTAAGAAGGCGACCATGTCTCCCCTCTGGTTGCCCTTTGGGCGTGTCGTGTTCCTGCATGCCCATCCACCAGGCGTATTTCGTTCCGGCATGCCTATCCTTCAGCATCCTCTGCCCTATGTTACAGAATTCTAATACGTTCTAGCACCTCAGGCATGTGTGCAATGAGGCCCCACACCTCTGGACACATATCTGCTACTGCATGCTCCGTGTTTCGTCAGGCACACAGATCATTTTTGATGATCGTCTGTGAGTATGCTCAAATCGACTACCATGGTATGGTATCCAATTTGTGCTCCATGGCCTCCCTGGAACTAGTGATTGCTGCCAATATGGAGTCCAGGTTAGTGGATGTATCCGGCACAGTGCCAGTCAGCCCATCTCTAGTGGTAGTTGGCGAATTGGAGCCCATCATGGTCTGTCCATCCACCTTGGCCCTCTTCAGCTTAGATACCTGGGGCATGTTTGCTGTGTCTGCAGGGTCATCCCCACTTGAGTCCAGCACTACTCCACCAGGAAAGCAGTCAGCTAGATATTTGGTCCCCTGGCAAGGAGGTGTGGGGACAGCTCAGTTGAGGACCCAATGGCCGCTGCTGGCCCGAGCAGCAATAACCTTAGGGATCCAAGCCAGCAGGAGCCCACCCTTATAGTCCTGTTGTCGTGCATCTGCAGCAATGTAAGAGGATGGTCAGCCCCAGGCTCCCCATTGTGCAAGGACCATGAGACAGCTCACCAGGTGTCTCCAGAGACAGCTGTGCATTAAGTCTTTGTAGGCGGACCCCAGCCCTTACCAATCTCTAGGGAGGCAAGAGAGAGAGCAAAGAGGGGAAGCGGGCAGGCCGGCCACTAAGCTCTGATCAGTCAATATCAAAATTAGGCCCTCGCAAGTGCACCCACTCAGCACCATCTCTCACAAAGGACCCCACAGTCTGTTGGTCGATCCAAAATGTCCAGTAGTTCATGGAGCTGCATAAACTCCAAGGCTGGGCCCCACCCAACTAATCAGGCACCCCTCAGGGGCGCCGGCACAGGTCCCTTCACTCACGCCAGGCTCAGCCCCATGACTGTCCATTTGATCTCCAATAGAAGGAGGGGCCCCAGTTAGCAGTTGGGCAGCCCCTGCAGATGCGAGCTTTGCTCCTCCCCAAGGCAGCCAATGGGTTTCAATCAGGACACCAATGGGGAGGGGTCGTTCACCCGGCCCCAAAAGGTAGACCCACATTAGGAGCAGGCTGTCAAGTCACGTCGGTCTGCGCCACCATCTTTTCAGGTTGCGCTGCCTCCTCTGCAGCCATTTACAGCAAGGCCACTATCCACTTTCTTCTCCTTGGTCTGCCTCAGGTGCAGCCAGTGGTGGGACACAAACACCGGGCCCCCGGTCCCTGCTCAAGCTGGTCAAACCCTGGTCCTTTCTTATGCACTCTACATGGGCTGTTGCCGCGCTGCTGCCCTGTGCCTCATCCACATCATCAGCCCATAGCTGTCACAGACAGTAGTCGTTGGGGACAAGGCACTATCTGTGCACCATGGAGATGAGAGGGGGAAGAGGGTCTCAGTCCTCCACAGCTCCAATCTCCACTGTAGCCCCTCATCATAGTCAGTCCATCACCTCGCAGCGGTCCATGCCATCATTTTGATAGTTTGTGCTGCAAATGATGCAGCCATCAATTGTGAGTCACTGCTCACTTTGTCCCCATCTGCAGCAAGTGTAAACTATGGTGGGTGCAAGCGCAGGATACCCCTATTCATCTGAGGGGTCCCCTGTCCCAGGACAGTACACAGGTGGAGTCGGGATGTGGCGCAGCCTCGAAGCTCACTGACTGCACATCTCACTTAATTGACTGCCAAGCCACACATCGGTAGGCAAGGCTAGCATAAGCAACAAAACGTGGCCACAGCTGGCTATCTTTACACTAAAATCCATGAATCCTTGTGGGAGCTTCCACCGTGAAAGTATGAACCCTCCGAAAGAAGGCGTGAAAAAGAACTGTATCTATTAATTTACCTAAGTGGAGAAGGTGGAAGAAAAGAGGTCCACCACGGTCAACCATTTATGTCTGCAGGGATGCATAAAAGGATGGTGGCAGGGTTGGGGAGTGCCACAGGAGAACTAGGGATAACCATATTATTTATGGCTCACATAACCTGTACAAACTTGTACATGTTGGCCTTGCCTTCTTGTTTGGTAGGCAAAATTAGAGTATTACTTCTACTGACAATAAGTAACAAACCCCCCTGCTTAATCCGTGCCCCTATTACAATATGAAACCCTGCCTCTACCTAGAATTTAAGGGGTTACTGAGAAGTTGAAGACAGTTTCTTTTGTGGGTTAATCTCATAGGTTCCATTGAGGCTTTGAATCACACATTATTGGCCCCTGTGAACCACAATGTGGACAGTATCTTGGAAAGCAAATTGGTTAAATCAAGGGTCATCTAATTACCATTCAGAGTAGGCTGACAATTCGTATTCTTGCAAAGGAATAATACTTAGATCTTGCAATGTTGTGTTATACTGAGGTAGACACAGTGCAGTTCAATTTACATGAAACACCTTGCCCCACAAATTAGCTGGTGGAGTATGGGTAAGTAAGAATGAATGCTTATTGGTGAAGGGCCAGAAGGGGATAGAAATGGGGTTAGTGAAGCCAGGGGGAATGTGCTGGTTGGAAATTCTGACTAGGCATGTGGAAAAGCCAGAGAGAGGTAATGAGGGAAACCTAAAATTTTCAGGGCAGAGTGGCTGGCACCCGTGCCAATGATACAAGTGGTGTGTTTTTCATTAATAAATAAATCTGCATTAGGATCTTTCTGATCTACCAGAATTAAGGTATTCATAACACAGTCAGACTGTCTCGGGCTGCCCTAAAATTCAGTGTAAGAGTTATGCAAAACTTGGTGGCATTCAGGAGTGCCAGGAAGACCTTGCACATTTGTTATAGCATATGGGCAATCCCTTTTCCAGTGCCCTAATAGACCTCAAGCAAAGCATGATCCTCACCTTCCTTTGATCTCTCCTCTACCCCTTCCATTACCCCTTCCCGTTGTACCTCTCCATTGTCTTCTCCTTGCCTCAACCCTCATGCCCACTTTTGAAGGGCTCCCTGCCCTCCTTCCTTCACTGTTTGCTCCATATTCTGTAATTACAAAGACTTTAGTTATGAGCAACATTCTCTTACTTTTTTCCTTCCAAGCCACACAACAATCACTAATTCTGCTAGTTTCTTAGTTTGCCATTTAATAACTATTGCAATCAACTGACCTTTTCCATTCAGTTACAATCCCTGTACAAAGGCAGCACCTATGGCTTCCTGAGCCATCCCCATGAGATGGTTTATGCCTGAGTATCTCTCAAACACTTCCTGCCTAGGAAGTCTGTGGGCAACTCATGGTTACTCAACTTGCAATTCAAAATCTTAGTCCAACACTTTTTCAGTGGACATGCATCTGCAACAGCATTCAACAATGCAGTCTTTGCCATATTCATCTCCCTGCCATTTCCTGGGTCCTGCCTCAGCTATGCTGGCTTGTCCACCAACAGGTTTCTTACCACACTTGATACTGCTCAACCACAACAATTGATTCTGCCCAATTCGGTCTGTGTACTTCAAGCACTCTGCAGTTCTTTGTAGAACTGATTTGGGTTTTTTCTAATGTTAGGGATCTTTCTCTGAATACTCATTACGTCAGAGGGGACCCATGAGACATGGGCAGTAACTCTACCCCGATTGTAGGAAAGTACCATCTTTCTTGGCATGTTACCCCCAATTTTACCTGTATGTCAGTATGTATTTGCCTGTCTCACTGGGATCCTGCTGGTCAGGACCCCAGTGCTCATATTTTATGGCCTAATGTGTGTGTCTGTATAGTGCTTAACTGTGTCACTCAGGCTCTGCTAATCAGAACCTCAGTGCTTATGCTCTCTCTGCTTTTAAATTTGTCACTATAGGCTAGTGACTTCATTTACCAATTTCAGTTGGCACACTGGACCCTCCTCATAAGTCCCTAGTATATGGTACCTAGATACCCAGGGCATTAGGGTTCCAGGATATCCTTATGGGCTGCAGCATTTCTTTTGCCACCCATAAGGAGCTCAGACAAACCCTTTCACAGGACTGCCACTGCAGCCTGCGTGAAATAGTGCACACACTATTTCACAACCATTTTCACTGCACTTAAGTAACTTATAAGTCACCTATATGTCTAACCTTCACTTGCTGAAGGTTAGGTGCAAAGTTACTAAGTGTGAGGGCACCCTTGCACTAGCAAAGGTGCCCCCACATAGTTCAGGGCTGATTCCCAGGACTTTGTGAGTGCGGGGACACCATTACCCGTGTGCACTACATATAGGTTGATACCTATATGTAGCTTCACAATGGTAACTCCAAATATGCCCATGTAAGGTGTCTAAGATCATTGAATTGTCCCCCTATTCCAAATCTGCTATTGGGGAGCTAATTCCATGCATCCTGGGGGATCCACCATGGATCCCCAGTAATGCCAAAGCAGCTCTCTGAGACTTGCAATGCAGCTACAGCTGCTGCCACCTCACAGACAGGGTTCTGCCCTCCTGGGGTCTGAGCAGCTCAGTCCCGGGAAGGCAGAACAAAGCATTTCCTTTGGGAGGAGGGTGTTGCACCCTCTCCCTTTGGAAATAGGTGTAACAGTCTGGGTGAGGGGTAGCCTCCCCCAGCCTCTGGAAATGCTTTGAAGGGCACAGGTGGTGCCCTCTTTGCATAAGCCAGTCTACACCGGTTCATTGACCCCTTGTCCCTGCTCTGGCATAAAACTGGACAAAGGAAAGGGGAGTGACCACTCCCCTGTCCATCACCACCCCAGGGGTGGTGCCTGGAGCTCCTCCAGTGTGTCCCAGACTTCAGCCATCTTGTTTTCCAAGTTGTGGGGACACTCTGTAGGCCTCTGAGTGGCCAGTGCCAGCAGGTGACATCAGAGACCTCTCCTGATAGGTCCGTACCTGATAAGGTAGCCAATCCCCCTCTCAGGGCTATTTAGGGTCTCTCCTGTGGGTTCTCTTCAGATTCTACCTGCACGTTTCCAGCAGGAATCCTCTGCAACTACTACTTCATTCTCTGACCTCGGATCAACTGCAGACTGCTCTAGGAACCGCTGGAACAGCAACAAAGTATCCAGAAGGGCTACTTTTCCTCTGCAAATTCAGCTCTAGCCAGCAATTGCAACAGGTTCCTCGGTGTGCACGCTCTGGGGCCTCCCTGTCTTCACCCTGCACCAGAAGGCCCAAAGAAATCTCCCTTGGAGTGACAGAGTCAGAGTTCAGAGAGCTGAAGCAGGCACCTTCTAAGTCGACGACCGGTTCCCTTGGACTCCTCTCCTGGCGACAAGTGTGTTCCTTGAAACACAGAGGGTGGACCCCATCGCCACAGACTGTCCTGAGGTCCTGCTGTCCCAATTTGGAGGAGATAAGACCTTGCCTTCCCTAAGAACGACAGTACGCCTGTGCACCACGTTTTCTTCACTTCCTGAGGCCTCTGTGCACTATTTGCAAATTTCCTTCTTGCACTGCCCGGCCCAGGCCCTCAGCTCTCTATCCTGCAATGCTCAACTCGCTGAGTTGTTCTGCGGTGACATGGGACCTTCCGTTGTAGTGCTGCACCAACTGCATTTTGCACCTCCTTTGTCCCCATGTCCTGGGACTCCCGTGGGTGCTATTTGGTGTTCTGTGGGCTCTCTAAAGTGATGAAAGCCCCCTCTTCCTCTTCATACAGAGTTAAGGCCCCCAGGTACCTCCTGGGTCCAGATAGCACCAACTTGATACAAAACATGACTTTGCCGGAACCAAGGCTTGTTGGAGGAATCCAGCACCAAAACTCACCTGCATCCAACTTCTCTCCGTGGGACATCCAGTGCATCATGCAAGAACCTGCTGATATCTTCCTCGGGTGCATTTCTACAGTCTTTGTCTAACCGGGGACTCTTCTTTTGCACCCTCTTCTGGGTTGGCTGGGGCTCCTGTCCTTCATGGAACTTCTTTTGACTTCTGGACTTGATCTCTTTCCTTTGCAGGTCTTCAGGTCCAGAAATCCACCATTTGTTGTTTGCAGTCTTGCTTGTTTCTTGCAACAACTCTAATCACGACTTGTAGTGTGTCCTAAGGAAACTTGCAGTACTTTACTCCTGCTTTTCTGGGCTCTGGGGTGGGGTAATTTCCTTACCTTTACTGTATGCTTACTCTCCCAGCGATTCTGCACACACTACACTTGTCTAGGGGGGAATTTGTGATTTCTTAGTATATGGTTTGTGTTGCCCCTAGACCTATTTTCTCCCTTTGCATTCTATAGCATTTCCTATTGTTTGCACTGGCCTCTGTCTAATTATTTACCTTATTTTGGTGTCTAGTGTGTTTATCGTGTATAATACTTACCTCCAGAATGAGTATTGCCTCTAAGATATTTTTGGCCTTGTTTCACCCAAATAAACAACCTTTATTTTTGGTAACACTAAGTATTGTCTTTACTTGTGGATAAGTGCTGTGTAACTATAATTGGTATTGCAGGAGCTTTGCATGCTCCTAGTTAAGCCTACACTGCTCTGCTATAGTGACCTCAATCAGCCTAAGCTGCTAGAACACTACTACATTTCACTAATAAGGGATAACTGGACCTGGTGTAAAGTTTAAGTACCCAAGGTACCCACTACAAACCAGGCCAGCCTCCTACACCGATCGCAAGGTAGTGTCTCAATGGAAGAAGTGTTTCAGGAGCAGAAAAAGAGTGATCTTTATCATCTGTCTACTAGAGGGGAAGTACCTAGCCAGTCACTCTGCTGTCCGCCTTAAAATGTCTTAAGTTTGTGAGGCTGCACTTTTAGGGATCTCTGCAACCTACTGGAACAGATCACTCTTGCACTCTACACTGATCCACAGTTGTGGAGTCAGTGTCTTGTCTAGTCACAGGTAGCCCTCTATCAGGTGCTTTACTGTCATTTCCATTGCAGCACTCGCTTGCGCACGATCTCCTTGTGCTCCAGATAAATTAGCATCTGCACCCAGCTTGTTTGGCTGGCATGGGTATAGTATCAAGCAAATGCTCATCCTTTTGGTCTTCGCTCTCTTTCTCTGTCTCTCATGGATCTTTGATCTGGGAGAATAGATATGGGGCAGCAGAGCAGTTGGAGCACAAGCTCTGCTTATTTGGTACACTAGCCTCTCCTGGTTATTTTTCATATTATTGCCATGGAATTCATACTTATATGTATGGGCCTCCTCATTGCCTTGCAACAAACTTGAATACTGTTAAGAATATATTTGGTTTTTGGTGTCTTCCATCTTCTTTTGTAAATTCCCTAACATTGCTCGATCGAGTGAACCGTGTTCAGGAAACAACTTAGTCCATCCTTGTTAATGAAACCCGTCCACTCTTCTATGTACTTGCACGTGGCATTACTATAATGGTGGTACATAGTGTGGCAGGAGTCCCTTTCTGTGGAGGCTTGCTATCTTTAGCTTTTTGCCCCCTTTACTGTCACTTTTCCTTAATGCACACTTGGAAAGCAGGGAAAATGGTCTGCTAGTCTTGTACCTGCAGTTCACTCTGTAGAGAAGGATGAGAAAGGAAATGGAAGACAGCAAAGGGGATTCTTCAGTTATTTCTCTGACTAATCTCATGAAGGGGGAGACATACACTCACATTCAACTATCGATTTTCATTCAGCTGACCTTAGCTAGCCGGAGGGGCTAGTGAAGGTGCTGAGGCAGCTAGAACAGAGGACCTCCTTCTCCCATACATGCATCCTTCAAGGATCTGTTCTTTGGACTCTGGTACTCCTGTCCATCTTTCTCACTCCTGCATCATTTCTAGAGCCCAGGTGCTCTAAACCATGGACACGTCCCATTTCTACCGACCCATCTAGTCTAAGATCACATTATTTCCTATAGAGATCACATCCTTGTGCACTCAACACATTTCAGACAACTATAGGGCAATATATGCCAGGCGTGCTAGCAAGTGGAACAGGGTAAGCACATTTAGACTTTACCTAAATTTGTTTCAATGTACTTAGGCTGTCTGACTGAATCAACAGGTCCAGTGCTGGGCCATGCTGCACCTGAGTCCCATGAAGAAATCTCTCCCTAACCTCTTGCACCTGGCTGCGTCCTGTGGAGTACGGTCCAGCACCATCCTGTTCTCCAAGCGAAAAACATTCCCAGCACACAATGCACTGGTTCTGTAAAAGGGAACACAACACATGGTTAGCCTACAAAGTGTAAGATGTATTTAATGCAAAATAGCCAGAGAGCAATTAAAAACAATACAAGGCAGTTGCTGTTACAACAGACCAGACCTTCGCAATTGAACAGGTGAAGCATGTAATGCTAAAATCATACAATTTTCAATCAAAATCGTATAGATTTTTTCTCAATGCACGTGAATGGACACTGAAACGTGACAATATAGAAACCTGTATATGGCTATGAAATGAGTGGGTGACAAGATCTTCTCATGGAAAGGACAATGTGAAGTCCTTGACAAAGAGATTCTTTTTTCACTTTATACTCACAATTTGCCTTGTAGAGTTGCTCAGATAAAGGGGGTCTACCTAAATTAGGTTCAATGAATGCTGGTTGTCTCCTATACGCTAACCATGTTATTTTGCCAGACTTAGCACCGATAGGCCTTCTAAGGTGTCTCTGTGTGCTGGAGAGACATGTGGAAGAACACTTTCTAAAAATAAACGTATCTAAGAGTAAAGTTATGATTTTTAGAACGAAGGGGTGGAGAACTAGGAACAACTTTAATTGGTTCCAGAGACATGTCAAGTTTGAAGTGGTGCAGTTTCATTCTTACCTCCACAAATGTTTTTCAGGTAACTGCCTAAATAAAGATCAAATAAATCACTGTAAAAGTAAGGCGTTGTTGCAGGCTTCCACCATTCACAGATTGTACTAGTGCTGCATGCACATGTCCTCTTGGTCTGCAAGGCAAAAATACCACTTTCACTGAGCTATGCCTGTGAAGTGATGGAGAAGCATCACTGGTACTTTTTTGGGAAGGTAGAGGAGTGCTTATGGCAGCAAATTTGTAATCTGAAATCCTTAGCTTCCCCATCTGCTCTTTAGCTTGAATTTGGATTACCTTCTACAATCATGCTTGCTATGGCAGCCATCCTGGTGTGGGGGGAACAGTTTATTGGGCAGTGAAATAGGTTCTATTCGTGCTCTGTTAAAGCTGGAAATGTTTCGTAGCTTGAAAGGAAGAAGTGCCTTTAATTCTGATTATATAAGAGCTTTGGAAGTGTTTGAGATTAGTCAGAATGGGGGTGTACCTTTTCCAAAACGTCTTCTAAAAAACGTGATGACAAAATCTTTGCATACAGTGAGTAGAAAAAGGGTTATTCCGTTTGGTTCACAGCATGCAAGGAATGAAATTATAATAGAGAGTAGCATCTGTTAAAAAAAAAAAAAAAAAAAAAAAAAAGAACCAACGCTATCTTTTATGGAATCTCCGACATGGGGTACGGGGAATCATCCTATTGTTAAGGCCAATTCTGGTTCCGCTATGAGTTATCACAGAATCATGGGAAGGCATACCAAGGGATGGGAGGTTTTCTGATCTTTTTCTGAATCAAGTCCAAGATTTGAACCATGTGATTTTGTATGTCCATCCTTTCTTTTTGTATGTTGCCACCTTTTGAGCTTGTTCTTTCTGAAGCATAATATAACTTTTGTAGTTGAGGCTCACCAATGCTTTTTTGCCTCCCAACTGAAATGGTTTCCACAAAAATGTTAAATTTACTTAAAAAGATATTTAAATGTGTTTTACATTTTGTATGTATATTTTTATTTATACTCTGTTTTTCACTTGAATTCGCAAGGACAGTAAATGTTATTATGCAATGGAATGTGCGATAAGCATTCCATATGCCATGTGTTAAGCTGAATGCTCGACAGATGTAATGGGTTTCTGGCACTTTATTACTTGACGTGGCAGTACTGCTTATTTTTGTGCTTCGTTAGCACTTTTCTGCTCATTTGGACATTTTATTCTTTGTATTTTAATGTAGAGTGTACTGTGTTTGTATTGTCTTGAGCATGGAACTGTATTCTTAAAGGTGCTTTGAGAGAGAACTTTATCTGTACCAGTGAAGCCATACTTTAAGCTGTTGGATGAATTGTCTGTATGTGGTGAAAATGTTGTGATGAGGGTAGCCCGCTTTGTACCTCGGGAAGTTTGAAGCTTGAGCTGTTTAACCTGGCTCACGAGGGACACTTGGGTCAGGGCTTGACTCGGAATAGACTAAAGAGTGAATTTTGGTGGCCTAATTTGGATGAACAAGTCAAAAGATGGGTAGAAAATGGTAGCATTTATGAGGGGAGTGAGAAAAGATCAGGAGTGGGTAATAAGAGAAATGGGGGTCATATTGAAGACCCGGGTAAGCCGTGGCACACAGTCTGTCTAGATTTTATTGGCTCTTTTTCAGAGGTTGCATATGATTTGAGATTTGCTGCAGTGTTGGTGGATGTGCATTCAAAATGGCTTATTGTAAAATTTAGGAAATATATTACTACTAAAACCACTACTGAAATATAGGAAAATATTTCTGATGAAGAAGGTGTTCCTTCTGTACTTTTTACAGATAATGGGACTCAAGTAACATCTTGGGATGTAGTGAAATTTATTTGAGCAGTGTGGAATAAAACATTCTTGCACTTCACTATATAGTCCCAGAGGAAATGTTATGGTAGAAAGGGTCAACAGATTAGTCTAAGGCACCATTCAGTTGGCTGTAACTAATCGATGTGATGTAAAAAGAATGATGGCTGAAATGGTATGGGCGTTTCCCACCACCACCCGTAGTGTCACATAAAAATTCCCATTTGAGCTGATGAGAGGGCGTTCAGCAGGTACCAAATTATTTCCATCAGGGCTCAAGGAATGGGTCATAACAATGGGTAAGAGTACTATGAGGCCTGTGGAAAAGTCTAAATATGAAATAGGTGACTGGGACAAGATTAGGTCAGGTAGAATTAAAGAGGGCCTTTCTAATTTCAGGAGCCCTTTCTGTATTGTGAAAGTGGGAAAGTTTTTTGTAATTGTGGAAAGAGGAGAAAGGTGGAATTTCAGGAATGTAGCCTTCTATCAAAAAGGTAGAGAATATGAGAGGATGAGGATTGTTCAGGCGTGATGTCGACGGGTTCTTCAGGCATGATGTTGATGGGAAACGAAGGAATCATTGGAGAAAAAGTCATTGAGACGAGTGCCAATTCTGTTGGAGATGAAATGAGTAGTGTATGTAAGGTCAGAGAGGCAAGAATTCTCAAGCAGCCAATGTATTTGCACGATTATGCGAGGTCATAACTACAAGTCATTCTAGAGATTCTCTTACATTGAGGGTATATTCTTTTGTTAAACCTATTTTACCTCATATGCTGATGGATAGTTATGTTGCACCATCACCTTTGGGTTCATATTGAGTAGAAAATGTCTAATGCATTGTATTTAGTTTATTTTCTATTTTGGCCACTCCATTGCAGCATTTTCTATTTTTGTTATAAGTGGTTTTGGCTGTTCTTTTCTATTGTTCAATAGGTTATTATATTGCATAGTAATATCCCAAGTTGCAATATCTTAATTTGTTATTGTTGTTGTAGTTACTCTTGGGAGAGAAGGGGATGTGTTATGATGTCAATGCTTAGTGATATAGGTATAGAATGTGAGGCGTCAAGTGTTCCATGGGAGTCAGTTAACCCAGGCGCCTGGGAGCGGATTGATGCCAGGTTGTGGGCTCCACTGAAGCGTGATATAATAGCCTTCTGTATCCTGTGTTTATGTTAAGAACTACGCTTACAACAGAAGTCGTTATGTGTGAAACCTCTGAGTTACAATCCCACATAATTTAACATCACTATTGTCAAGGAATGGGCTGAAGATAACGCTTTATTGGATATAAATCAACACATTCCACTTTCTAGATTAGGTATAGCAAATTATGTGAAAATGAATATGCTACCCTGGGTGCTCTTCTTATTTTAAAATATTCTGGTTTATGTCTCTTCTAAATTGTTTAGGCAATTTAAGATCTGTCTTGGCAACTTTATTTTACCCTCCGACAGGATTTATATACCTCATGAAAATCTCCCAGTTTTAGTTTTTTTGCGTAAGAAATTATTACTGTTTGTTCAATGTAACATTATTATTATGACATTTATACCTTGCAATTGTGCCTAATGCTTTCCAGAACTATTCATTTCCCAGTCAAAACAAGAATTCTCAATCTGATCTGAACAATATTTCAAAGCTTTTCAACAATGATTCCAACCCCTATCTTCTACTCCCCCCTCTCTTTCTCACCTGCAAGGTTGAAAGGGAACTCACTGTTTCCGTTAAATACATTTCTCTAATATTAATTGTTTTGAGGTTTGCACTTCATAAGTTTCACAATGGTTTTCTAATCAAAAAACGTATAATTCCCATTGCCTTAGTGTTTATGTGATTTATCAGCAATTCTTCTCCATGCAAGTTAACACTGATTGCCAATTGGCCAGAAATGTGTCTCTGTCCTTGAGCAGGGGAACCAAAAGCCTCACTATTGCCACTGTGTCCAAGATCTTGCCATACAGCACTGTTATTTTGGGCTTTTAAATTTTTTCCAGTAGCTTACAATCACAACTTTTCACCTCAACAACACTCTGAAAATTAACTTCCATTTTAATTTGCATGGAAGTTTCCAATGGTCAGGTTCAAAGCCTATTATATCAATCACCAGATCAATCAGAATAATAAATTCTGCAATCTCTTTAAATGCTGGTAGGTTTTCCTTCCAAAAAAGTGATATTGTAGGGTATGCCCACTATATATGAAAGGGTTTCCTTCTTATATACACCCTTCCATCATCTGTCCTAGCTACCATGAAATATTCTATTTTATCTATCTGGTGTCGGGTACCAATCCAACCTTTACTTTGTTTGAGGATTTTCTATAGAGTACCCATTTGTTATGTGTGTTTGTGTCACTCCATTGCCGTACCCTGGCCTCGTATGAGAGTGTAGTACCTAAATGCTTTTCCCATGTTGATTGTTCTGTTGGATGGGATATTCTCTTTGACAGCTGTGAGATTAAATCTTTTGTGCCCCCATCCATCACTCCAAAATTTTCAAAATCTATGTTTCCTATTTGCTGCTGCTATGTGGAGTGGCTACAGTGCAAAGTGTCACATTTGTTGATATCTAAATCTTTTTTTGTTTTCTAATTTTAAATGCATGTTTAAAGTTCTCAAATGATCGTATCGTTCCCCCCATGAAAGTCTGCCAGCACCCTGCAACCCTCATTCCAACACTCTTTGAATGCCCCTCCTCCATATGCTAGTGTGAAGCAGTGCTTAATTCGAGCCGCTGATTTCCAGTGCTTGGCACCGGTACCCATGACAGTCCACCACATGGTGGCACTGTTTGCCTAATTTTGGGTTGAACACAACTAACAGTTGTTTAATAACTGAATATACATTAAAAACGACTAATACCTGCCACCAAGCTATTCTTATAGCTTTGGGGGGGCCTGGAGTAGTCTGATAGTCTGAATTGTTACATCTTGACAAGGGTCCTGGCACTTATGTTTATACAAATTAAGCACTGGTGAAGAGGAGCCATCAGTAATGGAACAATGTTCGTTTTTTGGGGGTGAATGCTACAGCATTCCAAACTTTCAAGACTGTACTTGTAATTTGACTATAGTATGGCCATTCGGGGAAATGCTTTTTATGGAGCCAGATCATGTTTTATACCAATCTCCTAGTCAGTGTCTGGTCCACGTGTCTCCATTTTTGTCTATGAATCCCCAATGACCCTGAGTTGGACTGCCCTATAATAGTTGTATATGTCAAGATACCCTAACCCTCCTTTCTCGTTAGGGGTTTTCAATACTTTTTGTAAGATTCTTGCAGATGCCCTTGCTTAACAAAGCTTAATATTGATTTTTGGTGTAGCTGAAATGTGGAGTGGTCAATTCTGAGCAACAGGGCTTGATAAATAGACAGCAGTCTACACACAATTGCCATCTGATATTGCTATTCTACCCAGCCACAAAGCATAGTCTTGTGTCCAGCTGTGTAAGTCCTTTAAAGTATGCAATCAGTCGTGTAATATTTGCAGCATATAAGTTGTGAATTTGTGATGATATACGTGCGTCCAAATATTTTAATGAGCGATGCACTACCTTAAATGGCATAGCATTTTTCAGTAACTTTTTCTCTTTAGTTTGAAGATAAAAGTAGGAGTACTGAATGATCAGAGTTCATCTTTCACACCAGTGCTTCTGCAACCTTTGTTCATAGCCTCAGAAAGGGTGGGATGGATGTCATCACATTAGTTGTGTATGCACACCATCTGCAAATGCTTTGTTATCAAAACGTATAGACTTATTTCTGTCATTGCCTTTTAGCTATAGTCAATGTTTATATAGCCATTGTAAAAAGGAAAGTGATATTGGACATGGCTGTCCTGCGTAATGCCTCTTTGTATGAGGTAGTTGCTTGAGAATGCACTGTTAACTGGTAAACTCACTCCTGGATTTTTATACAATGCCTTCACTGTCAGACTCAAATCACCACTAACCTGTAGATTCGAATGTTGCTGAGGGAACAGCATAGAGCCCACCAGTCTTCTTCCCCGTAGACAGTGCAACAAACATCCGGGATTGCTTTCTGTGCTGAAGAGGGTCAATAGTGGTGATTGGGACATAAGAAATAGCACAAAAGAGATGTAATTGGTTTTAAGCCACACCGCTCATCTCAACAAATGTTTTTTCCCACCCAGATTTTGCCACTCACTGTTCTTCCCACCAAAAGAAGCCCCACCCAACTGAGGACCTGTCACAGCACACACACCAAACCACTGACCATCCCCACCCCAAACATGCCACATACACTACCTGAACAAAAACACCAACTCGCATGCGCCATTCTCAACACACACTGACTATGCAAACACACCACTGAGATTTGGGACCTCATCTTCACCCTCACACCTGACGTCCTCTCCCTCACTGAGACCTTGTTCAACCACACTTCTGTGCCTGACATTGGTATTGCAATAGCTGAAGGATTAAAGGTCACCCAATGCGACAACATCAACAAACCTGGTGGAGGGATCAGCATCCTACACAAGGAATCCATTCAATGCACCGCCACAAATGACATCACCCCAGCCATGGAACACCTCAACTTCTGCCTCTGAACAGACAGCAAAACCTCCATAAACTTTAAAACTTTAAACTTCGTACTTGTATAGCGCACTACTCGCCCGTTAGGGTCTCAAGGTGCTGTACGCATACCGCCGTGGAACCCCTCCTGGCTTTTCCCTGTGAGGTGCCCACTCCTGGGTAACCTCCAAGGTGAAGCCAGGCATCCCAGCGCTGTTGGGGCTGTTGGAAGATTAAGCAAGCTATTGCCCAGAGTTACAGAGTGGGGCCCATGAATTAGATTAGGCACTGATGTGAGAATTATCAGGTCCAAGGAAATTGAGCCCAAGACCCGCCGAGGTGGGAATTGAACCCTGGTCCCGGGCCAGATTCCGGGCCATATTCTGCAGGGGCACCCCTGCACCCCTGCCTACCGTTCTCCAGGACCACGTTCAGCCTTCTGCAGCTTCATAGCCGACTTCAACACCCCCTCGCCACAAACTCCGACAACTACATTTTCCTCAGCAACCTCAACTTCCATCTCAATGACCACAATGACATCAACACTACCAACCTCCTGGACAGCATGAACAATACTGGACTCACCCAAGTCATCCACAACCTCATGCACACCACAGGCCACAGCTGGACCCCATCTTCATCTCCAGCAACTGTATCCGTTGCAGCTACACCACAGAACTCACCTGGACAGACCACTCCATCATTCACTTCAACATCACCAGTACACCGACCTCTGCCCCCATTCTGCCCAATGCCCTCCACTGTAGCTGGAGCAAAATATCAAACAACACATGAATCAACCCCCTCAACAGCACTCATACCATTTCCTCCAACATCCTAGACCAGAACGTTAGAAATTTCAATAGTTGGATCACCAACTGCGCCGACAGTCTCGCTCCCATCAGCAACAATACCCACAGAAGGTCCACCACGCAGATTAGCTGGTATACTGAAGACCACAGAGCCGCTAAATGACACTGTAGACAACTGGAAAGGAGATGGCACACCAGCAAGGACATGACCGACAAGACCACCTTCCAGACAGTCCTCAACCTCTACCACAGACAGTTGGAAGAATTGAAGAAAAAGGCTTAGCCTCACACATCAAATCAAGCTCCAGTAACTGCAAAGAACTCTTCAACATCATCGAAGAATTCTCCAACCCCTCAACTGCAACAAACAACATTGTCCCCTCACGGGAACTCTGCAACACCTTTGCAAACGTCTTCCACTACAAGATCGCCAACCTCTACAGAAACTTCACACCCTAGCCCAAGCACACCGACTTCTTCAATCAATGACCCTGCTACCACCACAGACATCTGGCTGACCGAATGGAGCCAGCTAGCCCCACAAGACATCATCTCCATCATGAATTCGGTCCATTCATGGACCCAACTGACCCACATCCTTCTAACATCTTAAGCCTATTCAAAGTCAGTATTAGCTACATACTCACTACCTTGTTCAATACTCATTTGCCAAAGCGACTTTCCCCAAGGACTGCAAACATGCAAAAGTTAAAGCTCTATTAAAGAAACGAACAAACTCAACAACTACCAACTGATCTCCCTGCCCCTGTACTCAACCAAAGTATTAGGAAAAGTCATCAGCCAACAACTCTCCTCACATCTGGAATGGAACCTCCTAATCGACTCCTCTGAAACTGGATTTCACAGTAATCACAGCACTGAAACAGCCCTCATCATGGCTACCAATGACATTCAAGACCGAGCCCGTTTGACCGAGGAGCGACTACGGCTCTGGTCCTCTTAGATTACTCAGCAGCCTTTGATACGGTCTCGCACCACACACTCATCACAAGACTGCACAACATAGGCATCCAAGGAGACTATCTCAGATGGATTGCCTCTTTCCTCACTGGAAGAACGTAAGTTGTCTGCTTTCCCCCTTTACCTCTGAACCCAAGGAAATCATCTCTGGAGTACCCCAAGTATCCTCGTTCTGCCCCACCCTTTTCAACATCTATATGACACCTCTGGCCAGCATTGTCAAAATACACTCAACTTCATATCCTATGCCAACGACACACAACTTCATCCTCACCCTTTCCCAAGACTCCGCCAAGACCAGCTTCCACCACTGCATGACAGACATCGCCAACTGGATCAAGGACAACTGTCTGAAGCTCAACACTGACAAGACATAGGTACTGATTTTTGGATCAAAAGCTCTCCATGGGACGCATCCTGGCGGCCCTCAGAACTTGGACCTACTCCTACCCTCACTGACCATGCATGGAACCTAAGCATCATTCTGGACAACAAGATAACCATTCTAACTTAGGTCAACTCCATCTCCTCCTCTTGCTTCATCATCCACGCATGCTTCATAGGATATTTAAATAGCTACCCAAAGCTAAATACGCACCATCACCTAGGCTCTCATCTCCAGTTGACTAGACTACAACAACACTCTCCACGCAGGGATTTCAGCTCACCTCCTCTGATGACTAAAGACCATACAGAATGCTGCAGCCAGACTCATCCTGGATCTCCCTAGACAAACTCACATCACCCCCTACCTCAGGGAACTCCACTGGCTCCCTGTACAGTAAAGATGCCAGTGCAAGCTCCTGACCCACGCACACAACAAACTACACAAATGCAGATACTCCTACTTAAACCACCGCCTGACCTTCCATCAGCCCACCAGACACCAATGCTCTGCTTCCCTTTCTCTAATCCTCACCCCTTGCATCCAACATAGCAGATGTGGAGGTCACTCCTTTTCATACCTAGCTCGAAGACATGGAATGAGCTACCCTTTCAAATCAAAACAATTATTTTTTTTGAGCTACCCTTTTATTTCCAGACCTCCCCATCTCTTTCAGGGTTCCGAAAGTCCCTGAAGACCTGGCTATTCGGCTACTGAACTGGATGCTTCCATCACCTAGGTATCGTCACATGTGACAAGAAGTGCTCTACAAATGTACAGATTGATTGATTGGTTGATGGAGGTTTTCTTGCATTTCCTGCAGTCTCTAAAGAGTGACAGCCTTTTTGTGTATTAAACTTATGCCAACTTAATATGCATGTTTTTTTTTCATTTGCATGAATTTTCCATAAATAGTAATATTCTACAAGAAGTGATGCATTCACAAGAGTTATTCTAGTAACAGATGCGCAATAGTAAGTATTCAGCATATCGCTGGGGGGGGGGGAGACAGTACCTTTACCTTGCTGGTGCCAAAAGAAGACTGGTCTTGCTCTGATGTCCTATAGGATTTGTTAGTGCTCCACAATTTGAGACACTGTTCAGAAAAAAAGGTTCAAACAGGATCTGCATATAATACTGTGAAGGCCCAAAATACAAATGTTCGAGCACAACTTTGAAGGTGTAACAGAATCTCAGAATGACGTACAGGAGACAGTACAGGGACCCAACAGGATTCCCATAATCCAAACAAGTAACATCTAACTCTCCCTCGCTATCACTAACCTGAGTCTTCTGAAGATAGCACTAGAAACGTTTGAATAATTCCAAGGATACAAGAAAGTCTTTGAAGTGACACTGCAGAATGAATTTCAAGAAGTGACGCAAACAGAAAATGTTTGGAAAGATTTTCTCTATATCTAGTTTGAAGATTATTTCAACTGAGAGAGCCGGGAACACAGATGAAGAGATTATTTTAAACAGAGAACGCATATGAATAACAGAGCCCAATCAGTGGATTCCTCTCCACAGGGAAGAAGGGCAAGCATCTGGCCACACCCTGGGTGTCACTTTTATGTAGTGTGGGATCCTTGAATCCAGTACTAGATCTTTGAATTCCAGGTTCCTTCAATCCTGTGTTAAATCCTTTAATCCTGGGATCCTCAAATTCTCGGTACATCTTCAAATCCCACTTTAGCCTGTCACTCACATGGGGTATTGTAGGAAAGTACCATCTTGCCTGGCATGTTACCCCCATTTTTCACTGTATATATGTTGTTTTAGTTGTATGTGTCACTGGGACCCTGCTAGTCAGGGCCACAGTGCTCATAAGTGTGCCTGAATGTGTTACCTGTGTTATGCCTAACTATCTCAATGAGGCTCTGCTAATCAGAACCTCAGTGGTTATGCTCTCTCATTTCTTTCAAATTGTCACTAACAGGCTAGTGACCAATTTTACCAATTTACATTAGCTTACTGGAACGCCCTCATAATTCCCTAATATATGGTACTGAGGTACCCAGGGTATTGGGGTTCCAGGAGATCCTTATGGGCTGCAGTATTTCTTTTGCCACCCATAGGGAGCACTGACAATTCTTACACAGGCCTGCCACTGCAGCCTGAGTGAAATAACGTCCACGTTATTTCACAGCCATTTTACACTGCACTTAAGTAACTTATAAGTCACCTATATGTCTAACCTTTACCTGGTAAAGGTTAGGTGCAAAGTTACTTAGTGTGAGGGCACCCTGCCAGCTTGGAAACAGAGGTGCTGCTGCCACACTGGACTGCTCTGAGTGGCCAGTGCCATCAGGTGACGTCAGAGACTCCTTCTGATAGGCTCCTTCAGGTGTTGCTAGCCTATCTTCTCTCCTAAGTAGCCAAACCCTCTTTTCAGGCTATTTAGGGTCTCTGTCTTTGGGGATTCTTTAGATAATGAATGCAAGAGCTCATCCGAGTTCCTCTGCATCTATCTCTTCACCTTCTGCCAAGGAATCGACTGCTGACCGCGCTGGAAGCCTGCAAAATTGCAACAAAGTAGCGAAGACGACTACTGCAACTCTGTAACGCTGATCCTGCCGCCTTCTCGACTGTTTTCCTGGTGGTGCATGCTGTGGGGGTAGTCTGCCTCCTCTCTGCACTAGAAGCTCCGAAGAAATCTCCCGTGGGTCGATGGAATCGTCCCCCTGCAACCGCAGGCACCAAAGAACTGCATCACTGGTACCCTGGGTCTCCTCTCACCAGGACGAGCGAGGTCCCTTGAATCCAGCAACTCTGTCCAAGTGACTCCCACAGTCCAGTGACTCTTCAGTCCAAGTTTGGTGGTAGTAAGTCCTTGCCTCCCCACGCCAGACTGCATTGCTGGGAACCGCGACTTTTGCAGCTACTCCGGCCTCCGTGCACTTCCGGCTGAAATCCTTTGTGCACAGTCCAGCCTGGGTCCACGGCACTCTAACCTGCATTGCACGACCTCCTAAGTTGTTCTCCGGCGACGTGGGACTCCTTTGTGCGACTTCGGGTGAGCACCGTTTCATGCATCCTCATAGTGCCTGTTTCTGGCACTTCTGCGAGTGCTGTCTGCTGCTGAGAGGGCTCCTTGTCTTGCTCGATGCCCCCTCTGTCCCCAGACGCAATTGGTGACATCCTGGTCCCTCCTGGGCCACAGCAGCATCCAAAACACTAACCGCACGATTTGCAGCTAGCAAGGCTTGTTGGCGGTCTTTCGGCGGGAAAACACTTCTGCACAACTCTCCACGGCGTGGTGGACCCATCCTCCAAAGGGGAAGTCTCTAGCCCTTGTCGTTCCTGCAGAAACCACAGCTTCTACTGTCCAGTAGCAGCTTATTTGCACCCACAGCTGGCATTTCCTGGGCATCTGCCCATCTCCGACTTGCTTGTGACTTTTGGACTTGGTCCCCTTGTTCCACAGGTACCCTCGACTGGAAATCCATCGTTGTTGCATTGTTGGTTTGTGTCTTTCCTGCAGAATTCCCCTATCACGACTTCTATGTCCTTTGGGGAACTTTAGTGCACTTTGCACTCACTTTTCAGGGTCTTGGGGTGGGCTATTTTTCTAACCCTTACTATATTCTAATAGTCCCAGCGACCCTCTACAAGGTCACATAGGTTTGGGGTCCATTCGTGGTTCGCATTCCACTTTTGGAGTATATGGTTTGTGTTGCCCCTATCCCTATGTGTCCCCATTGCATCCTATTGTAACTATACATTGTTTGCACTGTTTTCTAATACTATTACTGCATATTTTGGTATTGTGTACATATATCTTGTGTATATTTGCTATCCTCATACTGAGGGTACTCACTGAGATACTTTTGGCATATTGTCATAAAAATAAAGTACCTTTATTTTTAGTATATCTGTGTATTGTGTTTTCTTATGATATTGTGCATATGACACTAGTGGTACTGTAGGAGCTTCACTCGTCTCCTAGTTCAGCCTAAGCTGCTCTGCTAAGCTACCATTATCTATCAGCCTATGCTGCTAGACACCCTATACACTAATAAGGGATAACTGGGCCTGGTGCAAGGTGCAAGTACCCCTAGGTACTCACTACAAACCAGTCCAGCCTCCTACATTGGTTGTGCAGCAGTGGGATAAGTGCTTTGAGACTACTTACCACTCTTGTCATTGTACTTTTCATAAGAGAAAAATATACAAAACAAGTTCAGTGTATGTACACCTAACCAAAAAGTTTTGCATTTCTTTTCTCACCTCTTTTCTAAAGTGCTGAAAAGTACCTCTAAACTTTCTAAAAAGTTCTTAAAAGTTTAAAAAGTTTTTTTTTCTGTCTTTCTAAAAGTTCTGAAAACTTTTTTCTCTTTTTCTATCACTTAAACTCTTTCTAAAAATGTCTGGCACAGGCCAAACTGTTGATCTGTCCAAACTTGCATATGACCACCTTAGCTGGAAAGGAGCAAGGAGTCTCTGTGTAGAAAGAGGTTTGAGTGTAGGGAAGAATCCTTCTTTGGAATTATTGCTTAACATGCTTAGAGAACAAGATAAGGCCAGAAGGGCCCCATCTGTTGAAAAAGTAGCCAATGGTTCCCAATCTGATCCAGGGACTCCCCTAGGAAAAGATTCAGGAAAGAAACTTCCTAGCCTGCCCGTTACTAGACAGTCTAGCATAGTTGGTAATGATGAAGAGGTACACCATACAGATAGTGTTATCTCACATCATAGCAAAAGTATTGTTTCTCACCACAGTAGAAGTGATGTTTCTGTTAACCAAGCTGTTAGGGTGCCTTCTGTAAGGGATAGGTCTCCTTCTGTCCATTCTCACCACACTTCTGTTTCAAGGAATGTCCCTCCCACCCAACCTGATGACAGATTGTTAGAAAGGGAGCTCAATAGATTGAGAGTGGAACAAACCAGACTGAAGCTCAAGAAGCAACAGCTGGATTTGGATAGACAGTCCTTAGAAGTAGAGAAGGAAAGACAGAAGTTGGGTTTTGAAACCCATGGTGGCAGCAGCAGTATTCCCAAAAGTCATTCTGCAAAAGAGCATGATTCTAGAAATCTGCACAAGATAGTTCCCCCTTATAAGGAGGGGGATGACATTAACAAGTGGTTTGCTGCACTTGAGAGGGTCTGTGTTGTACAGGATGTCCCTCAAAGGCAGTGGGCTGCTATCCTATGGCAATCATTTAGTGGAAAGGGTAGGGATAGGCTCCTTCCTGTGAAAGAAAGTGATGCCAATAATTTTACAGTTCTTAAGAATGCACTCTTGGATGGTTATGGCTTAACCACTGAACAATACAGGATAAAGTTCAGAGAGACCAAAAAGGAGTCTTCACAAGACTGGGTTGATTTCATTGACCATTCAGTGAAGGCCTTGGAGGGGTGGTTACATGGCAGTAAAGTTACTGATTATGACAGCCTGTATAACTTGATCCTGAGAGAGCATATTCTTAATAATTGTGTGTCTGATTTGTTGCACCAGTACTTGGTGGACTCTGATCTGACCTCTCCCCAAGAATTGGGAAAGAAGGCAGACAAATGGGTCAGAACAAGGGTGGACAGAAAAGTTCATACAGGGGGTGACAAAGATGGCAACAAGAAGAAGGATGGTAAGTCTTCTGACAAGGGTGGGGACAAATTTAAAAATGAGTCTTCATCAGGCCCACAAAAACACTCTGGTGGGGGTGGTGGGCCCAAATCCTCTTCTAATCAAAACAAAGAAAAGAAACCATGGTGCTATTTATTTAAAATAAAAGGCCATTGGACAACAGATCCCAGTTGTCCAAAGAAAAGCACCAAGCCTCCTACCACTACAACCCCTACTGCTACACCTAGTGTCCCTACTAATAGCAGTGGTGGTGGGAGCATACCTACTAATAGCCAATCCAAGGGAGTAGCTGGGCTTACTTTTGGTAACTTAGTTGGGGTTGGTCTGATTAGGGAGACCACAGAGGCTGTGTTAGTCTCTGAGGGGGCTATTGATTTAGCCACCTTGGTTGCTTGTCCCCTTAACATGGATAAGTACAAGCAACTACCCCTAATAAATGGTGTTGAGGTTCAGGCCTACAGGGACACAGGTGCCAGTGTGACTATGGTCATAGAGAAACTGGTCCACCCTGAACAACACCTACTTGGTCACCAGTACCAAGTAACCAATGCTCACAACAACACACTTAGCCACCCCATGGCTGTTGTAAATCTCAACTGGGGGGGGTTACTGGTCCAAAGAAAGTTGTGGTAGCCTCAGATTTACCTGTAGACTGTCTACTAGGAAATGATTTGGAGACATCAGCTTGGTCAGATGTGGAGTTGGAGGCCCATGCAGCAATGCTGGGCATCCCAGGGCATATTTTTGCTTTAACCAGGGCTTAGGCCAAAAAGCAAAAAGGACAGGGTGACTTGGATCCTGGAACAATGGACCAAGTGCTTCCTAAAGCTAGGGCTAGTAGAAGTAAAACACTTCCTACTATCCCTCCCTCTACAGTGGATTCTACTTCTGAGGAAGAAGAATTTCCACCCTGTGCAGAACCTACACCAGAGGAGCTGGAAGCAGAAACTGCTGAGCTTTTGGGTGGAGGGGGGCCTGCCAGGGAGGAGCTGAGTGTGGCACAGCATACCTGTCCCACACTAGAGGGTCTAAGACAGCAAGCTGTCAAACAAGCTAATGGGGATGTCAGTGACTCTTACAGAGTTTACTGGGAGGACAACCTCTTGTACACTGAAGCAAGGGATCCTAAACCTGGAACTGCCAGGAGGTTAGTGATTCCTCAGGAGTACAGAAAGTTCCTCCTAACTCTAGCCCACGACATTCCCCTAGCTGGACATCTGGGACAAATGAAAACTTGGGACAGGCTTGTTCCCTTGTTTCATTGGCCTAGAATGTCTGAGGACACAAAATAATTTTGTAAGTCCTGTGAAACCTGTCAAGCCAGTGGCAAGACAGGTGGCACCCCAAAGGCACCCCTTATTCCACTGCCTGTGGTTGGGGTTCCCTTTGAAAGGGTAGGGCATGACATAGTTGGCCCCCTTGACCCTCCTACTGCTTCAGGCAATAGGTTTATCTTGGTGGTAGTGGACCATGCCACAAGATATCCTGAAGCAATTCCTTTAAGGACCACTACAGCACCTGCAGTGGCAAAGGCCCTCCTGGGAATATTTTCCAGGGTGGGCTTCCCAAAGGAAGTAGTATCAGACAGGGGAAGCAATTTCATGTCTGCTTACTTAAAGGCCGTGTGGAAGGAGTGTGGTGTGACTTACAAGTTCACTACACCCTATCATCCACAAACAAATGGACTGGTGGAGAGATTTAACAAAACTCTCAAAGGCATGATTATGGGACTCCCTGAAAAACTAAGCAGGAGATGGGATATCCTTTTACCATGCCTCCTTTTTGCCTACAGGGAGGTACCCCAGAAAGGAGTGGGCTTCAGCCCCTTTGAACTCCTCTTTGGACACCCTGTTAGGGGTCCACTAACACTTGTCAAGGAGGGTTGGGAACAACCTTTAAAAGCTCCAAAGCAAGATATTGTGGATTATGTACTTGGCCTCAGATCAAGGATGGCTGAGTATATGAAAAAGGCCAGTAAAAACCTTCAGACCAGCCAAGAGCTCCAGAAGCAATGGCATGATCAGAAGGCTGTTTTGGTTCAGTACCAACCAGGGCAGAAAGTGTGGGTCTTGGAGCCTGTGGCCCCAAGAGCACTCCAAGATAAATGGAGTGGACCCCACATAATTGTGGAGAAAAAGGGTGAAGTCACCTACTTAGTTGACTTAGGCACTGCCAGGAGTCCCCTTAGGGTGCTCCATGTCAATCGCCTGAAACCCTACTATGACAGGGCTGATATCACCCTGCTCATGGCAACTGATGAGGGACAGGAAGAAGACAGTGATCCTCTACCTGATCTCTTCTCTTCCACAGAACAAGATGCTCTAGTGGAAGGTGTAGTTTTGGCTGATTGTCTTACTGCTGAGCAGAAAGACCATTGCATAAATCTCCTGGGTCAGTTTTCTGAACTCTTCTCTACTGTGCCAGGTACCACTTCTTGGTGTGAGCACACTATAGATACTGGAGACAGCTTGCATGTCAAAAGTAAGATCTATAGGCAGCCTGACCATGTCAGAGACTGCATAAAGCAAGAGGTGCAGAAAATGCTAGAACTAGGAGTGGTTGAGCACTCTGAAAGTCCATGGGCTTCTCCTGTGGTACTTGTACCAAAACCTCATTCCAAGGATGGAAAGAAGGAAATGCGGTTTTGTGTAGACTACAGAGGTCTCAACCAGGTAACCAAAACTGATGCTCACCCTATACCCAGGGCAGATGAGCTCATAGATACACTGGCATCTGCCAAGTATCTAAGCACTTTTGACTTGACTGCAGGGTATTGGCAGATCAAATTATCAGAAGATGCTAAACATAAAAATGCATTTTCAACCATTGGAGGCCATTACCAATTCACAATAATGCCTTTTGGATTGAAAAATGCACCTGCCACTTTTCAAAGGTTGGTGAACACAGTCCTGCAAGGGCTGGAAGCTTTTAGTGCAGCATATCTGGACGATATAGCTGTCTTTAGCTCCAGTTGGGATGATCACCTGGTCCACCTATGGAAAGTTTTAGAGGCCCTGCAAAAGGCAGGCCTCACTATCAAGGCTTCAAAGTGCCAGATAGGGCAGGGGAAGGTGGTTTATCAGGGACACCTTGTTGGTGGGGAACAGATTGCACCACTTCAGGGGAAAATCCAAACTATTATAGATTGGGTTCCCCCTACTACTCAGACTCAGGTGAGAGCCTTCCTAGGCCTCACTGGGTATTACAGGAGGTTCATTAAAAACTATGGCTCCATTGCAGCCCCTCTTAATGACCTCACATCCAAGAAAATGCCTAAAAAGGTATTATGGACAGCAAACTGTCAGAAAGCTTTCGAGGAGCTGAAGCAGGCCATGTGCTCTGCACCTGTCCTGAAAAGCCCTTGTTACTCTAAAAAATTATATGTCCAAACTGATGCATCTGAATTAGGAGTAGGGGCAGTCCTATCACAACTTAATTCTGAGGGCCAGGATCAACCTGTTGCTTTTATTAGTAGGAGGTTGACCCCTAGAGAAAAGCGTTGGTCTGCCATTGAGAGGGAGGCCTTTGCTGTGGTCTGGGCACTGAAGAAGATGAGGCCATACTTGTTTGGCACTCACTTCATTGTTCAGACAGACCACAAACCTCTACTTTGGCTAAAACAAATGAAAGGTGAAAATCCTAAATTGTTGAGGTAGTCCATATCCCTACAGGGAATGGACTATACAGTGGAACATAGACCTGGGAGTAGCCACTCCAATGCAGATGGACTCTCCAGATATTTCCACTTAGACAATGAAGACTCATCAGGTCATGGCTAGTCTTATTGTCCTTCGTTTGGGGGGGGGGGTTGTGTAAGAAAGTACCCTCTTGCCTGGCATGTTACCCCCATTTTTCACTGTATATATGTTGTTTTAGTTGTATGTGTCACTGGGACCCTGCTAGTCAGGGCCCCAGTGCTCATAAGTGTGCCTGAATGTGTTACCTGTGTTATGACTAACTGTCTCACTGAGGCTCTGCTAATCAGAACCTCAGTGGTTATGCTCTCTCATTTCTTTCAAATTGTCACTAACAGGCTAGTGACCAATTTTACCAATTTACATTAGCTTACTGGAACACCCTTATAATTCCCTAGTATATGGTACTGAGGTACCCAAGGTATTGGGGTTCCAGGAGATCCCTATGGGCTGCAGCATTTCTTTTGCCACCCATAGGGAGCTCTGACAATTCTTACACAGGCCTGCCACTGCTACCTGAGTGAAATAACGTCCACGTTATTTCACAGCCATTTTACACTGCACTTAAGTAACTTATAAGTCACCTATATGTCTAACCTTTACCTGGTAAAGGTTAGGTGCAAAGTTACTTAGTGTGAGGGCACCCTGGCACTAGCCAAGGTGCCCCCACATTGTTCAGGGCCAATTCCCCGGACTTTGTGAGTGCGGGGACACCATTACACGCGTGCACTACATATAGGTCACTACCTATATGTAGCTTCACAATGGTAACTCCGAATATGGCTATGTAACATGTCTATGATCATGGAATTGCCCCCTCTATACCATCCTGGCATAGTTGACACAATCCCATGATCCCAGTGGTCTGTAGCACAGACCCTGGTACTGCCAAACTGCCTTTCCCGGGGTTTCACTGCAGCTGCTGCTGCTGCCAACCTCTCAGACAGGCTTCTGCCCTCCTGGGGTCCAGCCAGGCCTGGCCCAGGATGGCAGAACAAAGGACTTCCTCTGAGAGAGGGTGTTACACCCTCTCCCTTTGGAAAATGGTGTGAAGGCAGGGGAGGATTAGCCTCCCCCAGCCTCTGGAAATGCTTTCATGGGCACACATGGTGCCCATTTCTGCATAAGCCAGTCTACACCGGTTCAGGGACCCCTTAGCCCTGCTCTGGCGCGAAACTGGACAAAGGAAAGGGGAGTGACCTCTCCCCTGACCTGTACCTCCCCTGGGAGGTGCCCAGAGCTCCTCCAGTGTGCTCCAGACCTCTGCCATCTTGGAAACAGAGGTGCTACTGGCACATTGGACTGCTCTGAGTGGCCAGTGCCAGCAGGTGACGTCAGAGACTCCTTCTGATAGGCTCCTTCAGGTGTTGCTAGCCTATCTTCTCTCCTAAGTAGCCAAACCCTCTTTTCTGGCTATTTAGGGTCTCTGTCTTTGGGGATTCTTTAGATAACGAATGCAAGAGCTCATCCGAGTTCCTCTGCATCTCTCTCTTCACCTTCTGCCAAGGAATCGACTGCTGACCGCGCTGGAAGCCTGCAAAACTGCAACAAAGTAGCGAAGACGACTACTGCAACTCTGTAACGCTGATCCTGCTGCCTTCTCGACTGTTTTCCTGGTGGTGCATGCTGTGGGGGTAGTCTGCCTCCTCTCTGCACTATAGGCTCCGAAGAAATCTCCCGTGGGTCGACGGAATCCTCCCCCTGCAACCGCAGGCACCAAAGAACTGCATCACCGGTACCCTGGGTCTCCTCTCAGCATGACGAGCGAGGTCCCTTGAATCCAGCAACTCTGTCCAAGTGACTCCCACAGTCCAGTGACTCTTCAGTCCAAGTTTGGTGGAGGTAAGTCCTTGCCTCCCCACGCCAGACTGCATCGCTGGGAACCACGACTTTTGCAGCTACTCCGGCCTCCGTGCACTTCCGGCGGAAATCCTTTGTGCTCAGTCCAGCCTGGGTCTACGGCACTCTAACCTGCATTGCACGACCTCCTAAGTTGTTCTCCGGCGACATGGGACTTCTTTGTGCGACTTCGGGTGAGCACCGTTTCACGCATCCTCGTAGTGCCTGTTTCTGGCACTTCTGCGGGTGCTGCCTGCTGCTGAGAGGGCTCTTTGTCTTGCTCGATGCCCCCTGTGTCTCCAGATGCAATTGGCGACATCCTGGTCCCTCCTGGGCCACAGCAGCATCCAAAAACACTAACCACACGATTTGCAGCTAGCAAGGCTTGTTGGCAGTCTTTTGGCGGGAAAACACTTCTGCACGACTCTCCACGGAGTGCGGGATCCATCCTCCAAAGGGGAAGTCTCTAGCCCTTGTCGTTCCTGCAGAAACCACAGCTTCTACTGTCTAGTAGCAGCTTCTTTGCACCCACAGCTGGCATTTCCTGGGCATCTGCCCATCTCCGACTTGCTTGTGACTTTTGGACTTGGTCCCCTTGTTCCACAGGTACCCTCGACTGGAAATCCATTGTTGTTGCATTGTTGGTTTGTGTCTTTCCTGCAGAATTCCCCTATCACGACTTCTATGTCCTTTGGGGAACTTTAGTGCACTTTGCACTCACTTTTCAGGGTCTTGGCGTGGGCTATTTTTCTAACCCTTACTATTTTCTAATAGTCCCAGCGACCCTCTACAAGGTCACATAGGTTTGGGGTCCATTTGTGGTTCGCATTCCACTTTTGGAGTATATGGTTTGTGTTGCCCCTATCCCTATGTGTCCCCATTGCATCCTATTGTAACTATACATTGTTTGCACTGTTTTCTAATACTATTACTGCATATTTTGGTATTGTGTACATATATCTTGTGTATATTTGCTATCCTCATACTGAGGGTACTCACTGAGATACTTTTGGCATATTGTCGTAAAAATAAAGTACCTTTATTTTTAGTATATCTGTGTATTGTGTTTTCTTATGATATTGTGCATATGACACTAGTGGTACTATAGGAGCTTCACTCGTCTCCTAGTTCAGCCTAAGCTGCTCTGCTAAGCTACCATTATCTATCAGCCTATGCTGCTAGACACCCTATACACTAATAAGGGATAACTGGGCCTGGTGCAAGGTGCAAGTACCCCTAGGTACTCACTACAAACCAGTCCAGCCTCTTATAGGTATACAGTCCCGAATTTTAGGGTTCCCACATGGGGATAGAATTGATTCTATTGGTGATGTGGAGGATAACAACTAGTCAGCACACATGTATTAGCCATAATTCTGAGCGGAATGGCTACTGTCAACCCAGTTCAGCTGCCATCTGAGTGGCATTGACCTAATCAAGGACTTGAAGGGGTGACCAATAATTCCTGCAGCCATTGCTGGATGAAAGCACCTGTGACAAGTCATGACAATCACTATTCAGATACAGATCTTCAGCAGTCTAAATCTCTCTATCACTCTTGGTACAAATGATCCTCATACCCTGTCAAAGATTATTTCAGCATCGGTCAGTAGAGCAGTTGGAATTCTCTTCTTATGAGCCTTTTCAACAAATTGAGTGTTTCTTCTTATGCTGTCAATTGATTGTCTGATGTTTATGAAGCCCGATTGGTCCTGGAGAACAAAACTTGGTAGAATCTGAGACACTCTCTTAGCTGAGATTTTAATGTAGATTATATTATCCATATGTTGTAGGGCTAACAGTCTATATGAAGAAGAAACCTGGGGGTCTGTACCGGGCATTGGGAGGACTATCTCATCAGCTTCTGCCATGGAATTTGTAACTGCCCCATTATCTGCTATTGACTGGTATAAAGTCTTCAGTATGGTGACTAGGTGCATGGAAAAGGTTTTGTAAAATCCACCGATGAATTCTTCTGTTCCTGGTGCATTATTTGTTTTATAGTTTTTTGACAACAAAACTTTTGAGAACAGGCCTGTCAGTTCTTCTTTTTGGGTCATGATGGCTTTGTAAATCATGTGACTGGTTTTGAAGATGGTGTGAGCCGGCATGGTGAGCCAATGGAGTTTCAGCAAGATGTGATGTGATCATATTTCTTCAGCCTCCAGGTGAGATGTTTTGTGATGTGTAGGATGTGCTTAAGAGTTGCCAGTGTGTGAGTCTAGAAGACCATGCAGCAGGGCATTACCTCTATCCAGATGCAAGGGTATAAGGGCATGAACAGTACTTAAGTTGCTTTCTGGAAGAAACAGTTTTGTCATCGTTAGAAGAGACGGCTGGCACCAGGCTATCTTTGTTTTTGACTGTGTGCTTTTTGAGGGTGAGCCTGGTGCCCAGGGTGAATCAAAGTGACTTGGCAATCAGTGAAAGTTGGGGTTTGAAGCTGGCAAGAGTTGTCTTATTGAGCCAAGTTTGTATTGTTTCTTGTTCTTTGCAAATAACAGGAACTCTTTCCCGATTGGGCAGAGCTTCAGGTAGGGGCTGAACATCAAGGTCTTTATGATGTGCAGGCAGTGTTTGAGGCACTGGAAGCAAAAGCAAAGGAAATGTTCAAGTAGCGTTGTATAGCATCAGCATATTGGTGAATCTTTATGTTGGCGTGGGCGTTAGAGATGAGGCAGACTTTATGAGAGGTAATGCCCCTTCTCTGAACTATTGGTTAAAATAGAGGACACCTCAAACTTAAAAATAGTAGGAAATGTCTTGAGCCCAGATGCTTCTGTCAGGACCTGCTCTTATATTTTTAAGATTGCTGCTTTCCTTTTATGTGCAACTTGGTTCCTTTTTTCTCTCTGTTAATATGATAGAATAGGACAAAATCCCACTCCTAATCTGAAGGGACTATTTTTGAAAGAGTTTAGTACACATCAGGTATCATAAATCTATGCACTGTTCAGTGGTTTGGATAGTCATCTGCAAAAGCTACTTATTGATGTCTGTTGTAGACAGGTGAGCTTCTTGAATGATCAAGTTGTGGAGAGATCGCTGACATTATCAGTTGCTTACATTAAATCAGCAGTGTTCAGATGACAGCATCTTATGTAAGTACCTTTGACCAGTTTTTCTCTGAAGTTGGTAAATAGTTGAGTTTACCAGGGAAAATGTACTGTGTTGTCCTAAATGTAGTCCGCAGGATGCTGCTCACCCTCATATGTTTTAGATTCATTGAATCTTCTCACCTTTTTGGAATAGGATGTTTGAAATATTAACCAAAGTCATGTGGGAGGAAATTCATGCTAATTTGTCCTTAGTGTTTGGAGATATTCACAGGCATATATGCTTTTAAGGTTGCTTTAATACAGAATAGTCAGAATTTTACATTTGTGGCCCTAAATTTGGCACACTCCGTTCGTGCAAGCAAATAGTGGGATCTATCCTCAGCGGAATATGTGTGAAGTATTTATGCAGTACATGAAGAGTAATAAAGTGAAAACACGACACAAGAAAAATCTCAAACAAATTTTGACATTTTTTAAATTTTAATAAATTATTTGACACCAAAACAATACAAATCCAATTAGTAGAACCAGAGTTATGAACTTTTAAAGTTTAAGGTTCAAAATAGCACCTTAAAGATAAAAGCGCCAACCACGAACATCTGGTCACTTTTAGCACACAACCAAGGGTCCTGGAGTGTATGAAGACCTCTTGGGGGTTAAGGACTCACGTAGGCTGGATCCAGGCATTGGGTCAAGATGGTGAGAGCCTGTTAAGCCTGTGGCTCTGAACAGGAGGCCAGCAAATAGATAGCCCTGGGTGCAGTTGTAGATGCAGGGCTCAATAGCAGGGCTAGCCTCTGAAGATTCAGGAAAGGCTCTAGGCAGCAAAGCAGTCCTTCCAGGTACCGTAGCAGTCTGGCAGAGTGCACAGCAGATCCCTGCAACAGGCAGTCCTCTGAGAGTCCTTCCATAGGCCCAGTAGTGAACTGACGAGTGGGTCTGAAAGCCATATTTCTATACCCTGATGCCTTTCTCCTAGAAGGTGGGAGACGTTTCTGGAAAGGATCTTTGAAGTTCTGGGAGTTTCCTGCCTCCCCTGCCATGGATCCAAGCTGGTAGCATTGACAAGATAGGGTTGTTAAGCCTATTGTGAAGAGTCAGGGCATAGCCTTTTTAGGTGCAAGTGGGGCTGTGCTCAGCTTCGCCCCCCCATCCTTCCAGTTGATGGGCCATCCCGGATGCTAATCCCACTATTGTGTGACTTCTGGAGGGAATTCACAAAGTCCTGTCAGTTACACTGAGTCATGTGACCTAAGACAGGCTGCAGGCACAGAGGGGTAAGGGCAGGAAAATGCCAACTTTCTAAAAGTGCCCCTTTCAAACTAGTAATGGTAAATTTGACTTTACCATTAAAAGTTTATCATTGCAAGTTCATATGTACCAAACATGGCATCTACCTCCTCTCATTTAGGGAATTACATACATGTAAAAATAAATCCCCAATGTTATCCTATGGGAGGAGTAGGCCTCACAATAGTGAAAACTATTTTGGGAGTTTTCACTACCGGGGCATGTAAAATTTAAAAGTCTATGTCCAATCTTCTAACTGCACAACACTCTGCCCTATAGGATACCTAGGGCCTACCTTAGGGGTGATGTATATGAAATAAAATAGGAGTTTATAGCTTGGTAAGGGGTTTTAAATGCCAAGTAGACATGGCAGTGCAACACTGCATTCAGGCTGCAATGCCAGGCCTGAGATATGTTAAAGTGCTACTTAAGTAGGTGGCACAAGAAGTGCTGCACTGGTAGCGTCTAATTTACAGGCCCTGGGCATACGGTATACCACTCTACAAGGGGCTTACAAGTAAATATGCCAGTTGGGTATATAACAATTAACCCATGTTTTAGGGAGAGAGCACAAGCACGAGCACAAGCAGTGGTAAAGTGCACAGAGTTCTTAGGCCACAAGCAAGAATCCACAAAAAAACAGGAGGAGAAATGCAAAAAGTTTGGGTGTGTCCCTATAGAGAGGGCCATTTCTAACAATGCAGTATACTACGAGCAGCACCCAGTGCCAGACACCAAAATGGACTATGCATGCCTGTAAGTGTAGAGCAGCAGTACATGCAGACATTTCCAATGTGGGTAGATTTTCAAGCACACTCCTGTGAAAATTTGTGAACCCCCTGAAAGTTGGAGTACGTAGCACATCATCAAAGATGGAATGGCTGAGTAAATTTGGTCAATGAAGGAGAAGGGCTCAAGTGTACATGTCCTGGCTTAACCCTCTGACAAAGAAAAAGGAGCTAGGGCAAATGCATAATTATTCTTTTCATTCCTGGGCAAACTAACGTGTTTCATTTATGTAAGCACTGTTCTAATATAGCTCTTGTGGATCAACCTAGCCGCATTTTCTTTCTTATATCATGAACCTAATGACCATCACAGAATCCATGCAGCAGATGCTTCAATAAGATAAAATCTCTTATTTATCCAAACTTAACTTTCACCTTATGTCACAACTTTGGTGATTTCAAGCTGCATAGCCTTTCCTAAAGCACACATATCCATCCCACCATTCATCCATTAGCCCACAACCAAGAATTTGTTAATCCAGCCATTGAACTACACCCATGCTTCTGTCCACTCACCAATATGTGCACTCACTTCCATCATATTCATCCTAGTAAAATACCACACAGCATTAATCCATCCATTCATCCTACTAACTTCTACCATGTGATTTGTACAATTGCATGAATATTGTCTGTCTAGAAACACATCTGGCTATTGTGGGTGTGGATATTGATGTCTGAAGGTGCTACTACCACAAACAATTCATACACATAAACAGGTAGAATCATTGGTTCCTCAATGCTTGTTGAACAATGCAGCGACTTCTTAATGTCTTTACCATCATCTCCACTGGCTGCTCTGTTATGGGTATGATGGGCACCAGGCTTGCACACATATTATGCACATATTTAAAAGAGGAATTTCAATAAACGGTCCTCTGCCAAGGGATCTAAACATAAAATCATGACTAGATGTGCATTTACATTAGACATTTAACTGGACACATAACGTAATGAGAATGTGCTTTGGAGGCAATTGTCAATATAGATGGTGCTTGTTACCTAGTGTTATTGAGATTTTTGATATTTGTATGTTACCAAAGCATGTTTGTGAAAATATTTTGTCAAAACATACCAAGGGCAATTCCAAAGAACAGTTTGCCAACAGCTACCATCCCCAACCCTTGAAACATTTGATTCTCTTTCTTAATGGTGACTATAGTTGCGGTCATAGCCTTTTTGTTCTGCAGCCAGAATTGAATGGTGTACTGCTCTTTGATGATTGAGTAGACTAGTGTAGAGCCATTAACATTTTCATTTATTTTTGCTTAAGAGCTATTGAAGAGTGGAATTAAAGAAGGAGACAGAAGGATAATTAGCTTAAGGTGGGCTGAAAGTCTAATTTCCAGTGTTGATGGCAGACCAAATACCTCTTGAACTAGAACAGTGATTAAGTTATTTTCTGCATGGAAGAATGAAGGAAGCAATTGTGGAGGGTGGAGTCCTGAAGAGCAAAGAATCTGATAATTGTTTCATGCCAGATGAATACCAAGATAGTTATGGGCATGCATAAAGCAGCAGAAATTTGATGAGGTGGAATGAGGTTTGGCAAAAAAAAAAAAAAACATTTATGCACAAGGCATAACATTTAAGCTTTATCCTTTTCCTGGAAAGAACCAAAGAGGTGTCATGTGAGTAGATGTGATGTGATGCATGCGCTTTAGAACAATGATGAGGCAAAGAGCTACAGCAAGAACCAAAATAATTTTTTGAAGTAGAACAAAGAAGAGGCATGAATGGTTGAAGGATGTGTTAGCGGAGAAAGGCATTTTCTAGCCATTATTCACAAGTTAGCATCAAGATCAACACACAAGTTCTAGACATTTTGAGAAGGAAGGAAGCCCATGGCAAGTAGCCGATCAAATGGGAACTAGTGTGGATCGCCTTGATGAAAAAGCAGAACCTTGGTCTTAGAAGAGTCACAACAGAGCAAGTTAAGAAACATTCAATTTTAAATGATCTCAAGTCATTCCATTCAAGTGACTGATAAGATCACTGGACTGCTGTGATGTGAATTTGGAAATCATCCTCGTACATACAGTAGCCTTAGTTGTGGTGTGCTAGTTATGCGTTTGTTAGGCTCTGTTTGTGCCAAACAAGGAGAATCATTCTAGCCTAAACAATGCCAAACAAGGGCACTATAAGAAGTTGTCCTTTGCTGCTTCAGCTCTTCACCACAATGCCTAGTTACCTACCCTGGATTCTTGATCCACTTAAACTCCAAAATGATCACCTTAGAGAATCTAGGAACTGTTCTCGGTCCTACACCTTAGCAATGCCGTGTTACAAATCCAAGAACCTCCTTGCATAACAGCCTCCGTCCTATGCCTTGAATTCCTTACCCATCCATCCCAAACAGCCTCTGGCCATGTACTAAATTGTTTGCCCACCACCCAAATAAGATTTACCAGAACAGCTGTCATTTGGTGCACCTGACTACATAATGATCTGCCACCCTGCACTAGAGGGTTCTGGCATGTATTTTACTTTGCTTTGTCAACAACTCCTTTTCATCCCTGGAATCTAGGGACTTCATGAATTGCTTCACTTTTTACCTTGGTAAATCCTAAATATGTTTTTGGGAAATTTCTTCTTGTTTGTGAACTTCCTCAATCTACATTGGGCCCAGCCTTTACACTGGTTTGTGGATCGCTAACTGCCTGTCTATTCCTATCATGTTTTAAGCCCTCTTCTGGATCTTGATGCAGTAACTCTTGAAAACATCTATGCAGCCTTGTTGTTGGAGCCTTGATCAGCAACTAACTCTTGGATTAGAGCCAAGGGCTGCAGAATCCTGCAATTAAAAAAAGAAATACTATTTAACATTTTACATCAACAACGACTGTGAGTCAAATCAGCCTCATTTAAGACATTTTGACAATGTCTGGCAGATCCCAAACATTATACATTCACATCCACAGATATAAATCCCATCCTTCAAAAAACCACTTATCCTATTTTACATTTCCCTGAGTCCCATCCTTTTTATCTCATAAAGAGCAACATTTTTCATATCCGGTCAATGCCACTCACCCTTATAGCCTGGTGCCTGTCCGTATAATTGAGAAACACAGTCCCCACCCCATTCCCTTTATCCATTAGAACCTCCTCTCCCCCTAGATCCCTTTTATTAGCTGTTATCATATATCATTGTTTTTTCTTTGTTCGCTTGGCTGATTCTTCTTCCTGGACCCTCTGCACATCCCCGGTTCCACTCTCTGACACAGCATTCAGTATGGTGCTCCACATCGGTATATCTCCTTCAATTTTGTTACCCATCCTGACCATTCTATTGGGGATTTGTTCTGCTAAACCCCACTCTAGGAGATCCCTTCTCCATTTTTTTTCTTGGGACCCTTCACCTCCATTCAGTGTATTACCATCCACCTTTTGGCCAGCACCATTTCAAACAAAGCAAATCCCATGTTTTTTTGTGCTGATGTCTGGATATTATAAATGGACTGCTCAACCCTTATATTCGTGATAGTTGGTATGGCCTTTGTTATCTGTTCCCAGTAATCTGACAGGGCCGAGCAGCACCATGTCACATGGAGAAACAATGCTTCCTGTGAATTGCATTTAGGGTAATCTGGGAAATTCCTATGAGGCCTCTACAGCATCGTATACATCCAATGCAAGAAATCAAAATGAGTCACTTTGAAACATGTGTTACTAAAAATGTCTTGCACTAGAGTACATATTTTATCCCACTGGCCCTATAAATGTTGGTCTCATGCTCGACTAGCTTTTATCAGGGCCCTGTTTCTATCCTATCCATCTTGAGGGCCTTATAAAGCCAGGAAACTAGACCTTTATCTCCCTGCGGAGACAGTGTATTTTATAATGTCTCTGACACAAGGGCTATGTTGGAAGCCCTGGCAGTTTGTGATAGTCAACAGTATTGTAGAATCTGTCTGGAGGCCACACCAAATGCCTTTTTAGCCTTCCCAAAGGTTATGAATTGATCCCAGGGATAAAGGTCCCCCAGTGTAATGCACCCCCCCCCCCCAATCCAATTATTGACATCACTTGGGACATACTTCTGTTGGGTTGCAACCACTAGAGATTCAGCTGTCTTGTTTAATTGTGCTATCCTAAGTGCATACCACCCTACACACCACCTCCGGGTATTTGGTAAACTTCTTACCCTCATCAGGAGTATTGGTATAGGTTTCCTACATGTTGAGCCCTTCAGCTGCCATTTTCCTTAATTGTCTCTATCCTCACACCATTTTAGTGAATGTTGTTATTGTGTTGCAAGGTAGTACAATTCTAAATCTGGTAGCTACAGTTCTCCCCTGTCCCTATCCATTTTCAGAATTTATAAATGTACTCACCTTCTCTTCCCTGCCCAGAGTAGTTTTATGAGTAAGTTATTCGGTTTCTTGAAAATAGCTTAAGATTCGCCGGAGTTCTGCATAAGATAGAGACATCTGGGCAAAAGCACCATGCTAGCCACTGCAATCCTGCCAGTAAGGGATAGAGGGAGTGAGCTTCAGAACTGTCTTGAGTTCTCTAATTCTTGCATTGGTCTCCTCATATTGTAATCATATTACTTTACTCTGGAGTGTGTCATAGAATTCCCAAATAACAAGAAGGAGTCTTTTTCCCAACCTATATATATCCTTCGGATATACTCCTGCTCCACACCCCTTTTGCTCTCTACATGGAACGCAACTGTCTTTTCCTTATTTGTACAGAGCCCCAACCAACTTCCCAATCTCTGAAGCTTATTCCATATCATGGGGACTGATCTTTGCAAGAGAGTAAGATAAACCAGTGTGTCATCTGCATACATGGAGACAATATTCCCCCACTTGACCTTGCTCTCAGGAGGTCTGATGGCCAGTGGCTCCATTGCCAAGGCAATCAACAGCAGGGAGAGAGGGTACCCTTGCGTTGGACCCCTCTCCACTGGCCATTGTCCAGATGCTGTCCCTCGAATTTAATACTTAGGAATATAACAGTTTAATCCACCCCATGCACCAATGATCAAACCTCATTGACTCTAGTACAGCAAGCATGTATTGGCAATCTATTGTATTGAAAACTTTTTTTTATATCGAGCGCTATC